>NC_133515.1:300000-603030 GCF_049354715.1 Callithrix jacchus
CGGGCAAGCCCGAGGTGACCGCGGAAGGCGCGGGGAAGGCGGCGAGCGGGGAGGGGGTGGGCGGCGGGCCACCGCGAGGATCTGGGGAGAAGCCTCGGGCACAGACGACCGCAGCCGTGGACACACAACGGGGTCTCACCCCCAGCGGCCCGTTTGGGCACACAGGGGCGGTCCCGCGCGGCACACGGAGCGGCCGCCTGGCCTTCGGCGACCCACGCACGCCTCTCGGGGGCCCGCGGCTCCCCCACACCGCCACCGCAGTCGCGGCCAGCGCCCCATAACCATCTTCCCTACACACGCGCCGGGCTGACCCGACCTCTCCGACGCCCACCGGGCCCACGCGGGGCCAACCGCCGCCGGTGCGCGAAGCCGAGGCACACGCCGGGGGGACGCGGACACCGGCCGATGGTGGCCGGGGGCGACGCCCCTCAAGGCGGAGCCGGCTCGGGTCCCAGACGGGGCCGCCCCGGCGCAGCCAGAGAGCCGCTCAGAGAGAAAGGATCGGCAGGCAGCGGCGGGGAGTGGGCGCACACGCAGGGCCGGGGCCCACGAGGGCAGGGGCACGGGAGCCCGCCGAGGACCCGGGCGGGAACCTCGGGCACAGCCGGGCCACCAGGGAAGACACGACCACGGGATCCCACCGCCACAGACACGAGGGCGGTCCCGCAGCCCTCCCACCCGGGACACCGGCCGGCCCTTGGCACCACCGCGGAGACCCCTCACGGGACCCGGACCCCACCGCCGGGGGCCCCGGAGCGACCACAGCGACAAGCCCGACGCCAGGGCGACACACCCAGGATCTCGTCCATCCGCGACCCGGTCCCGCTCCGGGAGACTGGCACGCCCCACCGTGGGGAAGCTTTCCCGGGCCCAGGTGGCCCGACCCGTCGCCCCGCACACAGTGCGGTCGCCGGCACCGGCAAGGGCTCGGCACGGCACGGGAGCGGGCGGAGAGCCGGCTCGCAGCGGAAGGGGGTCACGCGCCAGACGGGACGCCACGCGCACCCAGCCTTCAAGCGACGACCTCCCCAACGGCGAGGACACAGGGCCCAGCCCGGCGGGACCCTCCCCCGACTCAGAGGGGGGAGGCGCGGGCCACAGTAGGCGACGAGCAGCGCTCGGTCCCCACCGCGGAGACCGGCGGACCCCACTTCTCCCCGCCACCGAGGAGGAAGAGGGAACTCTGCCTACACACGAGCGAATCCAATCGCCACGCGGAAGCGCTACCACAACGCAGAGAGAGGTGGCGGGCCGGGGGAGTCCGGTACCCCCAAAGCACACCTCTCGGATCGCTAGAGAAGGCTTTCTCACCGAGGGCGGGTCACACTCCCCCACCCACCGGTCACCCCTCGCCGGGCCGCCCACGGAGGCGCTCAGGGACACCCAGGGAAGGGAGGGATGAGGTCTACGGCGAGAGGAGCGGAACCCGAGGCACCCCCTCAACCCCGCGTCGAGGGGCACAAAACCTCGATCTATCGCCTCGACGACAACCCTCCGACGAGCTGAGCGCTTCTCCTCGGGACCCACACGCAGACCCCATGGCGGCAACCGGAGGAGGGGGCCCCGGGGGCGGGAACGACACCACCGCTCGGCCTCGGGCTCCTGAGGGACAACCCGGAGTGCTCCAGGAGCACCGAAAAAGGCCCAAGCAGAGCCAACGCTCACACCACCCCGGCGAGGGCAGCACGACGGGCCATCGGGACGAGCCCCCCACCGCCGCGGAGAGGGGCCGCCCCCGACAAGGCAACAACCACAGGAGGCAAGAGCAAGGGATGCCTGCCGCGTCAGAGGACCCCACCGGCCCCCACCAGGCGGAGAACGGGGGAGCACGGCGAGGTCGTGCCGGATTCCGTACCCCCTACACCTCCCGATCCAGACCCCACAGGCAGGGTGCAGGAGAGGCAAGGGGGCCCCCGCGGGCGGGACGAAAAGAGTGGTCCCATTCACCGAGAATATCCGTCCCTCGCCCACCGCGGATCGGTCGCGGCCCGGGAGAGCGTGACGTCACCACATCGATCGGAAGAGACCCAGAGCAGGGCGAAGGAGTCAACCTCAGCAAAGCCACGGAGCCCACGGGCCGAGGCCGGCCAGCCCCGCTCCGGGGAAGGGACGGCGGACAACCCCAGAGGAGAGGAGGACGCCTGACACGCACGGCACGGAGCCAACGGAACGGGGTCGTCGCGACCGCCCCAGGTGCCCGCAGCAGGGAGCGCACACGCAGGCAGACGGGAGCCCGCCCGCCCGCACGCACCGGCCTTTCCCCGCCACACCCAGGTGAGTCAGAAGAGACCCGGGCCCAGGGCGGCACCAGGGAGCCGGGACACTCAGACGGATGCACGGGAGGCAAGGCACACGGGCCCCAGCCGGTGGCTCAACCCAGAGCAGGGCCGGCTAGCCGGGTCACCGGTAGACCAGAGACCCCCCACGCATCCAGAGGCCCGACCTCTCCAGCGACGGGTCGCCAGAGGACAGCGTGTCAGCAATAACCCGGTGGCACAAAACGACAACTCCGAGTGAAAGATACACCCCGCCCAGGGGGCAGGGGGTCTAGTCACCGGCCACACCGCTGACTCAGAAATGCGCGACACGGACATCTGTCCCCAAAAAGGCCACCATCACAGCCAGACATGGAGCACCCAGGGCTGTCTGGTCGACCTAAAGACACACACACACACACACACACACACACACACACACCAGGGAGCAGCCCTTCCCGGGCACGCCCTCCGGGCCACCGGTGCCACGCAGGGGCCAGCCCGTGCCTTCAGAAACAGACTCTTTCGGCCGTCCCCTCACACGCGAGGGACACACGACACGAGGGACCGAAGGCGCTCAGGGACCACTCTCCGACCACGAAGGCGGACTCGGAAGTAAAGCGTCACAGCAGAGGGACCGCGGCCAGGCGCGGCACCCCGGGAGGACGGCGCAGGAAGGCCACCGACTCCCCACAGGGACTCAGGAAAGAAATCCGGCGGGTGGGTGGGTGCCTCTGGCGGCCAGGGCCCGCGCTGGCCCGCCACAGGGCCGTGGAGTGGCGTCCCCGGCCACCCGCGCCATGCCCGGAGGGTCCCCGCGGGTCGCGGGTCGGGCCTCGGGAGCTACGGCGTACTGGTCGACCAGCCCGGGCAGCCCCGACACCTCGCTCGGGCCTGGAAACTCGGCGACAGCCTGCCCCCATACAGCCCTGCACGCCCGAGCTCTGACTCACAAGTGACTCGCCAGAGCTCTGGCGCCACAGGGACAGCCCCGCTGATGGCCGCAGGCTTTCCGGAGCAATGACTAGCTCACAGCGGGGACGGTCCCCTCCCTCGGCAGCTGTCACCGGAGCTCCAGAAGCCAAGAAAACCATATAAAAGCGGCCGCCAGATGGAGCCCGACAACCGGCGACGACCAGGTCCCCAAACCTGTCACCGAGAGAGATCCAGATGGCAGGGCGGCCGGCGGACGGCAAAACCGAAACCGTGAGTCGAGAAAAGTCTGGCCGAGGCCGAAGACACAGCCCCTCCACCCCAACCCCACAGAAACCGTCCTCCAAACGTGTCTCTGCGTAGACCGAGACAGGCTCCAAAGACAAGCCCACGACGTGTGGCTGTTTGTTTGGACATGCATCTTGGAGGGAGAAAGAACACACAGGACTCGGTCGCGAGTCGTTCAGGTGACAGAGAGACACAGAATGAGGACACTTTCACAATCAAACCGGGGGTGTGGGGGAGGGAGGGAGTGAGGGAGGGAGGGAGGGAGGGGGGATAGAAAAAAGACACATGGAGGAAGGAGGGAGGGAAGAAAGGAAGCAGGGTGGGGGGAGGAAGGACATGGAGAAAACAGAAATTTTAAAATCTGGAGAAAATAGATGATGAAAGAGAGGTGGAAAATGAAGAAAGATGAAGAAGAGAAAGAATGAGGAAAGAGGTGAAGGAAAAAAGGGCGAAAGAGACAAAAAAAGTATAAAAGACAAAGAAAGAGAAAAAAAAGGAAAGGAACAGAAAAAAGGAAAGAAGGGAGGGAGGGAGGGAGGAGGGAAAGAAAGAGAAAAACACAGAGCAAGAAGAAAGGAAGGCAGAAAGAAGAGGCTAATGCCATTTTCGGCATTAGCCCCCACCTGCATTTAGGTAAAAATCTAAAAAAAGGGAAAAAGAAAAGAAAGGAAGGAAGGCAGAGAGAAGAAAGAAAGAAAATAGACAAAATGAAATTTCTTGCTAAACATAATCGGGCCTGGCGACAGAGCTAGGCTCCATCTCGAAAGAAAGGCAGGGAGACAGAAAGAAAGAGCAACAGAGAAAGACAGACAGACAGAGAAAAAGAGAGAGAGAGAGAGAGAGAGAGAGGCCAAGCAAGGTGGCTCATGCCTGTCATCCCAGCACTTTGGGAGGCCGAGGCGGGCGGATCACAGGGTCAGCAGTTCGAGACCAGCCTGGCCAAAACGTTGAAACCCCGTCTCTACTAAAAATACAAAAATTACCTGGGCGCGGTGGCACACGCCCGCCATCCCAGCCACTCAGGAGGCTGAGGCAGGAGAATCGCTTGAACCATGGAGGCCAGAGGTCACCGTGAGCCGAGATCGCGCCATCGCACTCCAGCCTGGGTGACAGGCTGAGACTCTGTCTCAAAAGAAAAAAGAAATAAAAAATAAAAAAAGAAAAAGAAAGAAAGGCCACACAAGAAACACAGAAACATCGAAAGAAACACAGGAACAATGAAGGAAACCCAGAAACGACAAAAGAAACAAACAAGAAAGAAAGAAAGAAAGAAAAAAAGAAAGAAAGAAAGAAAGAAAGAAAGAAAGAAAGAAAGAAAGAAAGAACTGGAAAAGGCAATTAGGAAGAGAGAAACAAAGGAGAAAGGATAGACAGATTTCCTTTCGAAAGATCCTCTAACAGCATAGTAAGGCCCAGGGAGGGGCTGCGACCCACCTTCCACCTTACGAATACGGTTGGCCAGGAAAATATAAATACCACGTGTAACGTCACCGTTAAACGTGACTATGAGCCGGGCGCGGTGGCTCACGCCTGTCATCCCAGCATTCTGGGGGGCTGAGTCGGGTGGGCCACCTGAGGTCAGGAGTCCAACAACAGGCTGACCGACATGGTGAAACCCCGTCTCTGCTAAAAATACCAAAAAAAAAAAAAAAGGGACCCACTTCCGTTACTTGCTGCTGTGGACGATAGGCAGCTGGGGTCGGTGAAGGATTCCAAGATGGCTGGGCGAAAACTTGCTCTAAAAACCATTGACTGGATAGCTTTTTGGGAGATCATACCCCAAAACCAAAAGGCCATTGCTAATTCCCTGAAATCCTGGAATGAGATCCTAACCTCCAGGTTGGCTGCTTTACCTGAGAATCCACCATCTATTGACTGGGCTTACTACAAGGCCAATGTGGCCAAAGCAGGCTTGGTGGATGACTTTGAGAAGAAGTTTAATGCCCTGAAGGTTCCTATACCAGAGGATCCATATACTGCCCTGGTGGATGCTGAAGAAAAAGAAGATGTGAAGTCTTGTGCTGAGTGGGTGTCTCTCTCAAAGGCCAGGGTTGTAGAATATGAGAAAAAGATGGAGAAGTATAAGAACTTAATTCCATTTGAACAGATGACCATTGAGGACTTGAACGAAGCTTTCCCAGAAACCAAATTGGACAAGCAAAAGTATCCCTATTGGCCTCACCAACCAATTGAGAATTTATAAAATTGAGTCCAGGAGGAGGCTCTGGCCCTTATATTACACATTCTGGACATTAAAAATAAAAGTAATTATAAAAAAAAAAAAAAGAACCTCTTTAATTTTAATGTTAAAAATAAAAAAGGAAAAGAAAAACAAATTCTCCGGACGTGGTGGCACATGCCTGTAACCCCAGCCACTCAGGAGGCAGAGGCAGGAGAATCGCTTGAACCCCGGAGGTGGAGGTCACCGTGAGCTGAGATCGCGCCATCGCACTCCAGCCTGGGTGACAGAGTGAGACTCTTGTCTCAAAATAAAGAAAAAAGGAAAAAAGAAAGAAAGAAGAAAGAAAGAAAGAAAGAAAGAGAGAGAGAGAGAAAGAGAGAAAGGAAGGAAGGAAGGAGCCAGTCGCGGTGGCTCAAGCCTGTAATCCCAGCTCTTTGGGAGGCCAAGGTGGGTGGATCACGGGGTCAAGAGATAGAGACCATCCAGGTCAACATGGTGAAACCCCATTTCTACTAAAGATACAAAAAATTAGCTGGGCATGCTGGTGTGTGCCTGTCATCCCAGCTACTCAGGAGGCTGAGGCAGGAGAATTGCCTGAACCCAGGAGGTGGAGGTTGCGGTGAGCCGAGATCACGCCATTGCAC
The DNA here is from genome assembly GCF_049354715.1 of Callithrix jacchus. NCBI lineage: Eukaryota > Metazoa > Chordata > Mammalia > Primates > Cebidae > Callithrix > Callithrix jacchus. The sequence goes on from NC_133515.1 coordinate 306,303, forward strand.
TCCAGCCTGGGTAACAAAAGGGAAACTCCATCTCAAAAAAAAAAAAAAAAATACCACACAAGAAACACAGAAACAACGAAAGAAACACAGGAACAACGAACGAAACACAGAAAACGACAAAAGAAACAAACAAGAAACAAAGAACTGGAGAAGGCAATTAGGGAGAGAGAAACTAAAGGAGAAAGCACAGACAGATTTCTTTTCGAAAAATCCTCTACCGGCATAGTAAGGCCCGGGGAGGGGCTGCGACACACCTTCCACCTTAGGAATATGTTGGCCAGGAAAATAAAAATGCCACACGTAAGGTAACTGTTAAAAGTGACAATGAGCCGGGCGCGGTGGCTCAGGCCTGTCATCCCAGCACTCTGGGGAGGCTGAGGCGGGTGGGCCACCTGAGGTCAGGAGTCCAACAACAGGCTGGCCAACATGGTGAAACCCCGTCTCTGCTAACAATACAAATAAACTTCTTTAATTTTAATGAAAGAAAGAAAGAAAGAAAGAAAGAAAGAAAGAAAGAAAGAAAGAACTTCTCCGGGCATGGCGGTGCATGCCTGTAACCCCCAGCCACTCAGGAGGCTGAGGCAGGAGAATCGCCTTAACCCGGGAGGCAGAGGCCGCCGCGAGCCGAGATCGTGCCCTCGAACTCCAGCCTGGGTGACAGAGTGAGACTCTGTTTCCAAAAAAAAAAGAAAAATGACTATGAGGGCCTGGGCCAGGGTGGTTGAGTGAGTTTACCTAGGGAGGGAGGGAGGGAGGGAGGGAGGGGTGGCGGGTGGGGAGGGGGGGAGAGAGAGAGAGAGAGAGAGAGAAAGAGAAAGAAAGAAAGAAGGGGGGATATGCCTGAGTGGAAGGAGAGAAACCAAGGGGAGCAGGAGGGGTCACAAAGAGGAAGGGGAAGGGACGGAGGCACAGTAGGTTATTCTAAAATGTATTCAAGACTGGGGTGGGGGTGGGCACGGAGGGCAACTCAGGAAACAAGCCGACTCCAGCAATGACACCTAATTCATGATTGCTGGCATCGCTGCCTTGAAAGGGGGGCACCGCATGTTTCTTCCTCCACACTCATTCGATGATTTCTGGGAAACGCCATTTACGAGCACACTCTGGACATCTACCTGCTTTCACTACATCTGGGGAGAATCGGGAAAGTCCCCACTAACGACAAGGCCTAAAGTGGAGCTGTCATCCACAAAACCCAGGCAGAAGAGTCCATATGGGTTAAGAAAGACACCAAGAAAGAAAGGGAAACAACAGATCAAAGAGAAGAACAATCGGGCCCGGCCAGGGTCTCCAGGGGTCGTCTGGGCAACAAGGGAGTCGGGGGTGGGGGTGGGGGTGGGGGACGAATGGACTAAGGGAGGGCGGGCCTCTAAGTGGGGGGAGGTGGGGGGGAGGTGAGGCTCGGGGCGTGGGGGGTGGGGGGCGGGTGGCAGAGAGAAGCCACAATCTCTCCTGACGGTGGGCGGGCGGCCAGAGCGTCCCGTCACGCCGCCTAGACTTGGGAGAACCGGTGACCGCTAGGTGACGCCCGATGACAACATATGCAAGTGTCAGCCCAGCACCCTCCCAGGCATTTCCCCCACAACTAATGGAGCGGAGACCCTGAGGGGGAAGGAAGCACCGTGACTCGGAAATACGCGCAGAAACACACGCACCTACGTACGTGCGTAGGTACGTACGTACGCACGCACGCACGGACGTACCCACGCACGCACTCACACGCACGGCGTATCCCACAGAATAGCAGAGTGTATGCCGTGATAGCGAGAGGGCCCACGCCATTTTCTTCTCTAGTAACAAAAGAAAAAGCAGGCCGAGGCCCGGCGGCCCACGCCCCTCACCCCAGCACTCCGGTAGTCAGAGGCAGAGGCGGGCGGGTCACCCGGGGTCAGGAGTTCCAAACCATCCCCGTCAACATGGCGAAACCCCCGCCTCCAGGCCCTCGAAAGGCCGGGCAGGGGCAGGAGAATCGCTGGAACTCGGGAGGTGGAGGTCGCAGTGAGCCAAGATCTCACCACCGACCGCACTTCAGCCTGGGCGACAGAGCGAGACTCCGGGGGCGGGGGGGTGGTGGGGGGGATTCGCTTCCCTCTTTAGGTGACCACGCACCCTGACACGTACACAGAGAGCTCGGAAGGTACACAGGCTCTGACCTCCTCTGTGGTTTTGAGTCGGTCTGGCGATATTTTCCAGGCCTTCCGTTTCCCCGTAAGCAGTCACAGAAATGAAAACTCCCTCCTTTCCCAATTCGTCTTCAGCTCATCATCAGGCCGCAAGAATAAGCAGCCCGACCCGACCCGACCCTCCCGCTGGGTCCGGGAGCAATTGCACTCCAGCCCGGGCGACAGAGCGAGCGAGCGAGCGGGACCTCTGTCGCAGAAGAAAACAATTAAAAAGAAGGAAGATAGATAGATAGATAATCAGCTGGCCGTTTTGTGCCGTGCTGCGTCCTGGCACCCGCCCGGGCCGGTAGGCCCAGCTCCTCAGGGGCTGAGTCAGGGGAGGATCTCTCTAAGCCCACCAGTCAGTTCAAGGTCACAGTGACCTACGATCGGCCTGGGCGACACAGGGAGACCCCATCTCTAAAAAAGTACATGGAAGCATGGACGGTCGTAGAAGACATACAAGGAGGTGGCGGAGCACGGGAAGGCTCCGCTCGTTCCTGAAGACCAGAGCACAGCCGGGTGCGGTGGCTCAAGCCTGTCGTCCCAGCACTTTGGGAGGCCGAGGCGGGTGGATCACGAGCTCGAGAGATCGAGACCAACCTGGTCAACGTGGTGAAACCCCGTCTCTGCTAAACATACCGGAAAATAGACAAATAAATAAATTAGCTGGGCACGGTGGCACGTGCCTGTAATCCCAGCTACTCAGGAGGCTGAGGCAGGAGAATTGCCTGAACCCAGGAGGCGGAGGTTGCGGTGAGCCGAGATCACGCCATCGCACTCCAGCCTGGGTAATGAGAGCGAAACTCCGTCTCAAAAAAATAAAAAAGACCAGAGCACACAAACAGGACCATCCGCTTGAGGTAACCACCGTTCCGAATCACGGCGGAGGCCTCGAGGATTTCAGAGCAAGGCCCTGCCATCATCTGCGGCACCAGACCTCGCCTGTAAATATTTCCGGAAACCGACTCGTCCGTCCATTCATTCACTCACTCATCCATCCATCCATCCATCCATCCATCCATCCATCCAATCCATCCATCCATCCATCCATTCATCCATCCGTTCATTCATTTTATAGGCGCTTGCCGACAGCCCCAGCTGAGACTTCATCTCAAATAAACAAACACGTAGGTGAATCCATCAACGTCAAAAGGAAAACGCAAGGAAACGGGGCAGCACGGGGAAGCTCCGCCTTTCTCTAGACACCAGAGCAGATACACCACGGTACCATCAGGAACAGACACAGACACCGGCCGTTCGGAATCTGTCGTCACCGTGCCAGATCGGCACCGAAAGACCGCACGTTTCCGAGCCGTCGCCGCCATCGTCGGGCGTGACGGCCGAGTCACGACCACGTAGAGATCTCCCGACCCACCGGCCGCGTTCGTGCTCTCACGAGCCGGGTCGGGAGAACGAGCGGGGCATTCGGCAAAGCACTCGTCTCACGTTCCTCGGCGGTCTCCCGCGTCTCTCGTGAAACCTGCCAAAGTTAGAGTCCCTTCTCCGTTCCACACCCGCCCCCCACTCCCCCCCGCCACCGTCGACCGTCCGCAGAGTACCGAAACAAAAGAACGGTGAACACGTGTCACGCAACAGGGAGGAAAAACAACAAAGCAAAAGTCTCAGAGCTTTGTGGTACAGAATGAAGAAAATCTTGTACCCAACATCGTCAACGGTTTGCGAGGTTTCAGTTACAGATTTTACTAATGGTATGCCACCTGACATGTCCACCTCAGTCATTGTCACCAGACTGGAGGAATCTGGTTCCAGCCCATTCAGTAGTTTCCAGTGCGGTGGAAGCATAAGGCGAAACCAAGGAGGCAAAAGCCAAGTCAAGACACCCCCGTTTCTTGAGCAACTATGGGCAAGGTACTTTTGACAGCCGGAGTAAGGGAATGGGAGCCTTTCCATAGTTCAGCAGCCACAGATGATCTCTGAAATGAGATATAGGCTGCTTGTTTCTGGGCTCCAGGGACAGTGAACATAAATAGATTTGGAGCGATGTCTCCAGGGGCAAAAGGAGGAGGAATGGAATGTAAAGCAGCACAGGTAACTTACACAGAACACGCCATATCTTTGGGTTCTCCACACGTGTGGAGAGTACCTTGTGTGGAGGACTGAGTTTCAATAGATTGCCACGAGGGATCTGCTCTTCTCCATAGAAAACCCTGACTCAGGGACCATCATGGTGACTCAGTCCTATAATCCCAGCACTTTGGGAGGCCGAGGTAGGCTTATCATCTGCGGTCACAAGAGCCAGACAGCCTGGCCAAAATGGGGAAACCAACAATACAAAAATTAGCAGGGTGTGGTGAGCACCTCTTATCTCAGCTACTTAGTGGGCTGTGGCAGGAGAATCACTTGAACCCGGGAGGCGGAGTTGCAGAGCACAGAGTTCACCCTACTGGACTCATGCCTGGGCGACAGAGCAAGACTCCATAAAAAAAAAAAATTAGCCAGGCATGGTAGTGCATGCGTGTAATCCCATCTACTTAGGAGGCTGAGGCAGGATAATATCTTAAACCTGGGAAGTGGTGGTTGCAGTGAGCTGGGATCATGCCACTACACTCCAGTCTGGGTGAAAGTGAGACCTCATCTCAAAAAATAAAAATAAAAAAAGAAAACGCTGACCCCTGAAGCAGGGCATCTAGGAATAATTTAACATCAGGCTTCCCAGAATTTCGTTAAGTGATGGTCCAGGGGACTACTTTCTTTCTGGTTACACCTCATTTCCCAGGAGGAGGGGCTCTCTGAATGAACCGCTGTTTCAGTGATGCCCGTAGTGGACTGGCCCGCTGAGGAGATGAACAAGACCCTCTATCTGAGGTCAATCGAGGCTCTGAGGCTGCCCTATAGTTGTGCCTAAGAGGGATTCTGACTTAGAGGAGTCAATAATAATCTCACAGAGGGTAGCTTTGCCCCATTGGCTACTCAGCCAAGCACATACAACAAAAATCTAAACCTGCGGTTTCTACTGTACTGTGGCAACACATAGGCAACAACACATGGGACACAGATACAGTGAAACTAATCTGTTTCACATGTCTAACTATGATGATTTCCAAGCATATGCACAGCTCTGGGGTAAATCCATTCCAGTCTGCCTTTCCCTTTAAAAAGAAAACATAACTCACCGGGTGCGGTGGCTCAAGCCTGTAATCCCAGCCTGGAAAACACGGCGAAACCCCACTTTACTGAAAATACAAAAAATTTGTCGGGCGAGGTGGTGGGGGCCCATAATCCCAGCTACTCAGAAGGCGGAGGCAGGAGAATCCCTGGAACCCAGGAGATGGAGCTTGCAGCGAGCCGAGGTCGTGCCATTGTACTGGAGAAAGAAAGAAAAGAGAACTCTCTCCAGGGCTCCCATCTGCTTTTGCAGGATCTGAAATGTGATTGCGGCAAAGGTTGAGAGAAGGGCCCAGGGGACAAAGGGGGGAGAAGCAAAGGCTGGAGGCACCTCTGCTCACTCTGGAATGTTTCCAACCTGGGTGGGGATGACTCAGGGAAAAAGCTGACTCTGAAAATGACAAATAATTTACTGTTACCGCTTCCTTAAAAGGTGGGAGGTTCATAGTTTTTTCCCAGCATGCATTCATTTACTTCCAGGAAGTGCCATTTAGTTTACAAATACCCGGCTTCGCTGCATATGTAGGGATTTAGGATCGTTCTTGTTCATGATAACTCCAAGTGTGCTTCTACAATGCACGTATCATTGTGAACCTCGAACACCTGAGACAGGTCTCACTCATTTTAGAAAATTAATTTTGCCAAGGTAGGAGAATCGCTTGAACCCAGGAGGTGGATGTTGTAATGAGCCCAGATGGCGTCATTGCACTCCAAACTTTTGCAACAAAAGCAAAATTCAGTCTCGAGAAAAAAAAAAAAAGAAAAGAAAAGAAAGAAATACAAATAATAGAACAATGGGGCCAAGCCAGTGTGGAGGTTTCCTAGACAACAAGGCCTTGTGGGAAGGGAGGAAAGGAGTGCCTCTGAGCTCAGGGTGGGTGGGACTTCAAAGAAACCACTGCTTTACCTGGCTGCTCAAGTTTTGCCTACAAGCTTAACACCTACGTTTTCAATAAAACTGACCGGTAGGTGACGCCAGATAACAAGCAAACGACATGTCGGCCAGGAATGAGTGGGATCCCTGGTTTGCGGGTGAGCGACGAAGGGGAAGGATATGAAGGCACATGGGGTCGCCAGTCTTCTAATTTCTGTTTCATTATGTTACTGGCCAAGAGCATCCTCCCAAACGGTCCCCACAGCTCTTCAACAAATGCCCCTAGGTAAAAGAATACCATTTCTCAGAAAACAGACACGGTGGAACGCTCACATGAGCACACAATATGTATACAACTTTGTATCATAATAGTGAGCTTTCTTTGCTAAATGCCTTCGTGATGGATTTCACTAAAAGTATTGTTGAAAATATCAAATTATAGGAATGGGCACAGTGGCTCATGCCTGTAATTCTAACACTTCTACAGACCAAGGTGTAAGAATGGCTAGAGGTCAGGAGTCTGAGACTAACCTGGGCAACACAACGAGAGAGATTAGCACTACTTAAAAAAATTGCCAAGCATTGTGGAACATGCCTATATTCTCAGCAACGCAGGAAGCTGAGGCAGGAGAAGTGCTTAAGCACAGAAGTTCACTGTTGCAGTGAGTGAGCTGTGCGCAGGCTACCGGAGTACAGCTCTGGTCTGTGATTCTGAAATTCTCTTCTCTTCCTTTATTCTGTATTTTTTTGAGACAGAGGCTTTGTTGCCCAGGCTGGAGGGAAATGGCACCATCTTGGCTCACTGCAACTTCTGTCTCCAGTGTTCGAGCAATTCTCCTGCCTTAGCGTCCTGAGTAGCTGGAATTACAGGCACCTGCCCCCACGACTGGCTAATTTTTGTATTTTTAGTAGACACGGGTTTTCATTATATTGCCCAGGCTGGTCATGAGCGCTGCTTAAATTTTCAATATGGGCCGCCGCTAGGTGACGCCCAACGAAAACCAAAACAAGTGTCATCCTGGAATAAGTTGGATCCCTGATGGAAGGGTAAGCGACGAAGTGCAGGGGACACAGGCACAGGCAGTCGAGAATTTTCTTGTGATTTCCCTTGGCCATTGTTTCGGAATGCAGGACATCCTCCAAAACGGTTCCAAAAACAATTCAACCAGAGCCCCTGGGAATGATAGTCGGATCATTGGGAACTACCATTTATCCAGAGAGAAGAGTCTCCATTGGTGTGCGGCACAGGTACGGATAGAGGCAGGAGCTACCTCAGACAGAAGGCCAGTCTTCAGGGTTTCACAGTGGACCACAGCTTCAATCTCTCACCAACTCAGAGTAGCAATATGCGTCACCATAGAATGAAGTGAATAAAAAGCGTGCTCTGAGCAAAGCCTTTCACAGATAAGACGGTGTGAACACTCACTGTTGTCCATGGCCAGTTGTTTCTTCCACAGTGCTTGTTACTTAATCGTGTTTCACAACGTTCACCCTCTTGTGAATCAGTTAGGACTCTTGTTCCATGAATCCTGGAAGTTCAAAATCCGACATCACCAGAAGACCATGAATGCTATCCTAGCCTGGTAGCAATGAAGTACTTTCTCAGAAAACACACCAACACACAAACGCAAGCATGTATGAACATATGTGTACGCATTATATCTGTACAGTTTTACACTGTGATCGTGACCTTTTCTTCCCTAGATAACTTAGGGATAGCTTTCACTACATACTGTTTAAAATATCAAATTATAGGTGCCGACTATGGTGGTTTATGCCTTTATTGCCAGCACTTTGCAGGCCAAGCTGGGAAAACTCTTGAGGCAGGTACAGTGAGACCATCCAGGAAAACACAGCCAAATCCCATCTCTAACAGAAATATCACAAAATTCGCTGAGCATTGTGTCGTGCACACGGAGTCGCAGCTACTGAAGGGCTGAGGCAGTGACTGCTTAAGACCAAGAATTTTAGATCATATAATCCCCACTCCTTCAACACATCTGTGGCTTATGAATTGGTTAGATGGTCAGCAACATGCAGAAAACTTAATTACAGAATTCATGAAGAAAATGGAAGGAATTTTGTGGAGAAATACCTTTCACTGGGTAAATTACATAAAAATATGTATGTTCCATGTGAATGCCCACCATGGGGTGACCGCGTCAGAGTAGGATGTTGATAATAACGTGGACAGAATGACTTGTTCTATGGGTATTGATTTTTCTTATTTTCCTCCCCACTCCCGTCATCACCTCATGGACTTATGAACAAGGTGAACATAGTAGCAGAAATAGAAGCAATGCACAGCCTGAGCAACATGAACTTGGAATCCAAAAGCCCAGTCTCGATACAGCCAACTCTGAGTGTTCAATCTCACAGCACCACAGATCAACATCGAGTTTTTGATATGATGTCGTATCTGCAGTGATTCTCCAGGTGCCTGATAGTACATTTATTACACTTAATAATTTGCATAATATAAGGGGAAATAGTTTGTACTCAATGGAGTAGGCTCTTACCATGGATATAAATTTGTTTTCCTTGCATAAAATTCTTCTGCCAAAACTGCCATCCATGGACACACAGAATTCTTTATCCACCAACATGGTATTACACTCAGCCTTGCTCGGACCAAAAAATCCACTTCACAACCAAAGTTTAGCAATGTGCTCATCTTTACGGAATCCAGTGGACTTACCATGCTTTTCATTATCAAATCAAATCATATCAAATCAAGTCTATATTTTAGAGTCATGAATGGTGAAGAAAAATAATGAAAGAACTCTGAGTTCCTGAATGACTACATGGAGAGGAGGGGCCTTTTCAATCTGGTCACCCAGCAGCACTGTTATGTGTGATAAAATATGCTGTTACTCTACTGCAAATTAGGGGGGGTGGTATCTGACACTTCAGCATAAGCTAAAACATGCACTTAAATACCTAGTTGCTGAATTAGTTTAAAATGCATTCTTATGACTTTAAGAAAGACTATTTAGGATGACAAATGTTAGATTGGTCTTGCAATTTTCACCCTTCCATTTTGAACATACTAAGTTATATTAAAGAACTTGAACCACACAAAATAATTTTGTTATGGATTTAATAAACAGATAAAATGAAACAATCAAATAAAACAGATTTTATTTATTTGAGGATGTGTTTTCCAGAGCAAACTTAGATAGGAAATTTTAACTTCATGAATTTATATTCTACAAAAATGTAATAAATTCAAATTAACCTGCTCTAATTTTTAATTAAATTGAATTATTTTTATGAGGGTTACTACATTTAAATAAAAATTACCTGATTTTTTTATATCAAAATTGACAGATTCTGCTTCTACACATTGTCTATAGGGACCATAATTTCTACAAGTCCACTTTCCTATATCTTCCACTCTCATCCCATTTGAATAAAAAACATCCTTTTCTGGACACACAAGGGTCAGGCAGATGCAACTATGCAACTACACGCTGTTTCACATCATTTTCTGAGGAGAACTTAAAACTGTTTTTATACACAAACATTTTGTTGGCCAACTATAAAATACAAAATTCTGACATTTGTTAAACATTGGGAAGGAAGACTTTAATACAATTGCAGTAGTTGTTATGGCCATTGTAATAGGGCTCAGAAACTGATCATAACTCTGAACACCGACAACTCAGGATTTGTACTCAATAAGTGGAATAAATCAGTGGATAAGAAATCACTGAAAAACATTCGCCAAAATATCAAAGGAAGAGAAATTTTTTCTAACAGCATTCTGGTTACAGGCTGGCTGAGGACTTAAATATCAAGAAAGGGGAATCGCAATATGAGTGGATGTAGAGGATATGTGGAATATGCTAAGTCTTAACAGAATTTCTGAAAATGAGCTTCTTAAACCACAAGCCAGGTAATAAGTCAAGGTTGGGGGCTCGGCACGGTGGCTGACGCCTGTAATCCCAGCACTTTGGGAGGCTGAGGTGGGTGGATAATGAGGTCAAGAGATCGAGAACAACTTGATCAACATGGTGAAACCCCGTCTCTACTAAAAATACAAAAAATTAGCTGGGCATGGTGACACATGCCTGTGATCCCAGCTACTCGGGATGCTGAGGCAGGAGAATCGCCTGAACCCAGGAGGCAGAGGTTGCGGTGAGCAAAGATCATGCCATTGCACTCCAGCCTGGGTAACAAGAGCGAAACTCCGTTTCAAAAATTAAAAAGTCAAGGTTGGCATAGTCAAAGAAAGGGTTCAGTTAATCTTCACTAACCTTTGTTCATAAACGACGTTTTTATCACAACCAAGACTTTTCCTCATTGGGTCTGAAAGGTAATAAACACCAAAAGAATTTTTGTTTGGGAAATGAACACCCACTTTATCTGAGAAAACTCCACCTTCTCCTGTTTATCTTTAAATTTAGTGTAGAAAAAGAGCAGTGGTCATTGCCACATTTCTTATTTTACTTATCTCCTTCAAAACAGACTCACTTTTATGCAAACAGCAACTTACCAAACACAAAAGTTATAGCTCCTGACCACTATTGAAGATAACAATGACTATAGGACATTTTAGACAACTGGGCATAAATAATCAGAAGTATCGATGGGACTTTGGGAAGACTCCTCAGATGGAGCTGACACAGCTGTGTGAGTCACTTTGACCTTTTATTTTTTCTCTTTCTTGCTCTCTGAAATACACGTAGTTTTTGGTGCAGGCTGGTGCTCCTACAGTCATCTAGGGCCAGAGACAGCCTACAGGATAAAACCGTCTACCAAAAGATTGTAGCAGGTAATGGTGCCAAGAGGGCTGACTAAAAGTAGCTATGGTGTGTGGCTCTCATGGAAAGAAACAAAGGGGGAAAGTAAATACAACACCTTCAACTGAAACACCCAGGCATTTGCATTGGGACTAATGAAGAATGGAGAAAAGCAAGCCATGGTAACCGCTCACCCAGAAGTAACACAAACCCAAGGGAACCTGCCCTGTCCAGGGAAGTGGTGAGCAAATGTGTGACTCTGGGAAGCCACACTTCTCCCATGAATCTCTGCAACCTCAGTTCAGGAGATTTTCTTATGAACCCATTCCACCAGGGCCTTTGGTCTGACACACACAGCTACATGGTCTTGGCAAAACAACTGCTCAGACACAAACAGGATCTCAGGAGCTTCACGTGCTTTGGCTCCGGGATCTCTGGAAAAGATGACTGCAACTCAGACAAGGTGGGAGGTTGGACCTCTGTAAACACCCCTAGAGAGGAAGCTGAATCCATGGGCCTGAGCAGCGTCAGTCTGTGGGCCCCATTTCCGTGATGCCCTACATGATAAGACTCATTGGCTTGGAATTCCAGCCAGCCCCCAGCAACAGTGTTGCAGCTACTTGAGACGAAACAGAGTTCTCGGAGGCAGGGAAGGCTGCCATGTTTGCTATTTGAATGACTCAGCCATTCCAGCCTGGACTTAGGAGAGTCCAAATAAAATTGACGGCAGATGGAGTGAACCCTCAACACAGCACTGTGGCTCTACCAAAATGTGGCCAGACTGCTTCTTGAAGTGGGACCCTGAGGCATTTTTTATCTAATGGTGGGGCCTTCTGCCAGAGCCTCTGGACAGCCCCTTTCATATTCTCCAGCAGAGTTTTGATTTCTTCATGGATGCAGTGCCCAGTGGAAGGAGTGAGCCCCCCCATTTGCTGTTTGTACTCAGCCATTCCAGCCTGTCGGCTTAGGAGAATCCAAATCATTCAGGATCAGAAAGGGTACCCCAGCACAGCACAGTGGCTCCAACATAATGTAATCAGCCTGCTTCTTTAATTGGGACCCTGATATGCTCCTCGTCTCTGGATGGGCCAGATGTTTTCTGGCCAACAGAGGTTTAAAAACTTTCTGAGAGTTCCTAGAGAAAGAGTGGGCTACCATCTATGCTGTTTCAGCACCTTAGCTCTTTCAGTCTTTTGGCTATGGAGAGCCCAATCTGATGAGGGGTAGAAATGGTACCAGCACAGCATGGCTGATCTATTAAAGTGAAGCTAGATGGCTTCTTTAAGTGGGTCTCCAATCCTGTTCCTCTTTGCTGGGTAAGAACTACCAACCAGAGTCTTTAGGCACCTTCTAAAGGTGTGTTTAAACCAGTAACAGGCCTCCTGCACCTCTCCTGGGATGGAGCTCCCAAAGTGGTGGGCTCCTATATTTCTTGTTTTACAGACTTCACTGGTGATACTTCCAGTTACTGGGAAATTTGAGGTGACTGAAGACTGGAGTAGAAGCCCTACACACTGTAATAGCCCTACACAAAATAGCCAAACAAACAAATAAACAAAAAAGGGAAACAAACAAAAAAACAACTCAAACGTCAACAACCTCAAAGATTAAAGGTAGATAAGCACACACATGTGAGAAATAGTTAGTTCAAGTATACTAAAACTCAAAAATCACAGTGCCCTCTTTCTCCAAAATGACCACATTTCCAGCAAGCTTTCAGAATAAGGCTGAGATGACTTATTTGAGATGACTGAAATAACAGAAGTAGATTCCTGTATGTGGATAAAAGTTAACTTCACTGACTTAAAGGAACATGTTCTAACTCGATGCAAGACAGTTAAAGATTACAATATATATGATATTTCAGGAGCTGATAAACAAATTAGCCAGAATAGAAAAGAACTTAACCAACCTGATAGTGCTGAAAAACACAATGCAATAATTTCATAATGCAATCACAAGTATTAATAGCAGAATAGACCAAGCAGAGGAAAGAATATCAGAGCTTGATGACTGTGTTTCTGAAATAAGACAGGCAGACAACAATAGAAAAAAAGAATAAAAGAAATAAGCAAAATCTTTGAGAAATATGGGATTATGTAAAAAGACCAAATCTATAACTGATTAGTATACCTTAAAGAGTTAGTGAGAGGCTTGGCATAGTGGCTCATGCCTGTAATCCCAGTACTTTGGGAAGCTGAGGTGGGCAGATCACCTGAGTTTGGGAGTTTGAGACCAACCTGACCAACGTGGAGAAACCCCATTTTTACTAACAATACAAAATTAGCTGGGCATGGTGGTGCATGCCCGTAATCTCAGCTACTCGAGAGGCTGAGGCAGGAGAATTGCTTGACCATGAGACACAGAGGGTGTGATGACATGAGATCATGCCGTTGCACTCCAGCCTGGGAAACAAAAGCAAAACTGCATCACAAAACCAATTTGGAAAAGATATTTAAGTAAATCATCCATGAGAACTTTCTAACCTTGTTATACAGGCCAACATTAACATCCATAAAATGCAGAGAACTCTAGTAAGATACTCCATGAAAAGATCATACCAAAGACATATAATTATCAGATTCTCCAAAGTTGAAATGAAAACTTATTACCAGCCACTACAAAAACACACTGAAGTACACGGACCATTGACACTATCAATTAGCTACATGAACAAGTTTGCAAAATAACCAGCTAGCATAAGATAACAAAATCAAATCTACATATAACAATAATGTAAGTGGACTAAATGCCACAATTAATGCGCACAGAGTGGCAAGTAAATAAAAAACCAAGACCCATTGGTATGCTGTCTTCAAGACACCCATCTCACATGAAGTGACACATATAGGCTCAAAATAGAGGGATGGAGAAAACTTTACCAAACAAATGAAAAACAGAAAAAGTAAGGGTTGCAATCCTAGTTTCCAACAAACTAGACTTTTTTTTTTTTAGACTGAGTTTCACTCTTGTTACACAGGCTGGAGTGCAATGGTGTGATCTTGGCTTACTGCAACCTCTGCCTCCTGGGTTCAGGCAATTCTCCTGCCTCAGCCTCCTGAGTAGCTGGGATTACAGGCACATGACACCATGCCCAGCTAATTTTTTTATTTTTAGTAGAGACGGGGTTTCACCATGTTGACCAGGATGGTCTCGATCTTTTGACCTCATGATCCACCTGCCTCAGCCTCCCAAAATGCTGGGATTTCAGGTGTGAGCCACTGTGCCAAGCCCCCAAAATAGACTTTAAACCAACACAAAAATAAACAAAACAAACAAGCAAACAAACAAAAAAGACAAACAGAGTAATCAGATAATGGCAAAGGATTCAATTCAACAAGACCTTACTATTCTAAATATATGTGCACCCAACACAAGAGTACCCAGGTTCATGTAATAAATTTCTGGAGATCTTTAAAGAGACCTAGATCACCGCTACACAATAAGAGTGGCAGACTTTAACACCCCACTGACAATATTAGACAGATTATTGAGACAGAAAATTAACAAAGATATTCAGGATATGAACCTAGCTTTGGATCAAATGGATGTGATGAATATTTACAGAACTCTCCACCCAAAAACAGCAGAATGTACATTCTTCTCATCACCACATGGCACTACTTCTGAAATCTGTCACATAGTCTGAAGTGAAACATTCTTCAGAACTAAAATCATAATAAACAGTGTCTCAGACAACAGCACAAATTAGAGCAGAAAATAAAGAAATTTACTAAAAACCATAAAATTAAGCAGAAACTGAATAACCAGCTCCTGAATGACTGTTAGGTTAATAATGAAATTAATGCAAGTATTAAGAAATTCTTTGAAACCAGTGAAAACAAAGACAAAACATACCAGAAGCTCTAGGACACAGCTAAAGCAGTGCTAGGAGAAAAATTTATAGCACTAAATGCCCACATTCAAAAGCCAGAAAGTCAAGTTGACAACTTAACATCACAACTAAAATAACGACAGAAATAAGAGCAAAGAAATTCTACAGCTAGTAGAAGAAAAGAATTCACCGAAATCAGAGCTGAACTGAAGGAGATAGAAATATAACCAATAATTCAAAAGATCAACAAATTCAGAAGCTGGTTTTTTCTTAGAAACTAATTATATGGAAAGACAACCAGATATACTAATAAGGAAGAAAAGATAAAAAATTTAAATAAACACAATCAGAAATAGTAAATGTGACCACTGAATTCACAGAAATAAAAATAACCATCAGAAAATACTATAAACAACTCTATGCTCGTAAGCTAAAAAATCTAGTAGAAATGGGTAAATTTCTGAATACATACATCCTCCAAGACTAAACCATGAATAAATTGAATCCCTGAAAACACAAATAACAGGCTCTAAAATTGAGGCAGTAACAAATGTCCTACCAACCGCAAAAAGCCCAGAACCAACGATTAACAGCTGAATACTATCAGATTTACAAAGAATAACTGGTACAATTCCTACTAAACCTATTTCAAAAAATTAAAACAGAGGATTTTCTCCCTAATGCTTTTTATAAGACCACATCATCCTGGTACCAAAACCTTGCAGAGACACAAGAGATAAAGAAAACTTCAGGCCAATATTCTTGATGAACATTGATGCAAACATTTTTAACAAAATAGTGGCAAACTTCATCCAGCAGCACATCAAAATGATTATTCATCACAGTTAAGTAGGCTTCATCCATGGGATGTGAGGTTAATTTAACATATACAAATCAATATGATTCATCATATAAACAGAACTAAAGATCAAAACCACATGACTTCTGTGAATAGATGCAGAAAAATCTTTCAACATAATTCAACATGCATTCAGGTTAAAAACTCTCAATAAACTAGGAATTGAAAAAACATCCCTCAAGATAATAAGAACCATATATGACGAAACCACAGACAACATCATGCTGAAAAGGCAAAAGTTGAAAGGATTTTTCTCTAAAATCAGCATAAGACAAGGATGCCCTCTCTCACAACTCCTATTTAAGCCAGTATTGGAAGTACTGGCCAGAGCAATCAGGTAAGAGAAAGAAATAAAAGACATTCAAATCAGAAGAGAGGAAGTTCAACTACAGTTGATAGCAGGTGACATAATTTCATATCTAGGAAACCCATATCGGCTCAGCCCCAAAGCTTCCTAAGCTGATAAACATCTTTGTCAAAGTCTCAAAATACAAAATAAATATGCAAAAATCACTAGCCCTAACATTTTTATACACCAAAAACCGTTAAGCCAAGGGCAAAATCATGAATGACCTCTCATTCACAATTGCCACAAAAAGAATGAAATACCAAGGAATGTATCTAACAGGGGAAGTGAAAGGTCTCCACAAGGAGAACTATAAACCACTATCCAAGGAAATCAGAGCTGACATAAGCGAATGGAAAAACATTACATGCTTATTGATAGGAAGAATTACAATTTTTTGAAAAGCCACACTTCAGGAATGTCTCCTGCGTGGTGTGGTGATTCTGCGTCTGGTTCTGTTGGGGTTGGGCCAAGGTTGTGGCCGGGGCTGGGGAGGAGGCATCCCAAAGGCCGAACTTTGTGAGGTCACCAGAATAAGGGTTGCCGGCCAGGCTACCATCCCCCCCAGTCAGCGGAGTAGTGAGTGTGGGAAATAGGATGCTGTAGTAATACAATGGAAATCTTGTTTGAAGCATCTGCAAGTCATCATAACCATATACTTGTGGCGGATAGGCATGTAACAGCCCTGGAGCCACAATACACGGATTAGGCAACAACGGTGGGACCCCAGGAGGGAGGCTGGGAGGAGCTTTTCCTGAAGTCGTGGCAACTGAACTTCGAGTCGAGGCTGTGACAGGGGAGTTGCAGCCTAGGCTGAGACCCAGACTACTGCCACTATTGAGAGTGGAGGAGACACTGACCACTGGGGGAGGTGCAGAGACTTTGCTGGATGTGGTGGAAAAAGTGCTGGAGGAAGAATAGAGATTCGTTTCACTCTCCATGCTTGTGTGCAAAAGAGTGGATGTTGAAGTGTGCCCAGAAGATGTTGATGACGAAAGGGTATTCTGCTGCGTAGATAATGTGCTGCTGTGTTGTGTGGTGTTAGTATTTCGAATCTCCTCACTGTGGCTCAAGCCACCCAAGGAGGATGAGTGCAGATTGGTTGTTGTCACTAAGGAAGGTGCAGATACCATTTCATTGAGAGCGGGGATGCTAGAAGTGGAGGGTAAATCAGATTTTACTGCAGAGCTTGTAGCACCTTCAACAGATTGAGTGGTCCGTAATTGTGTGGCCTGCACAGAACTGAAGCCATTCTTTGCCTGAGTCAGGTCCTTTTGGGGTGATGAAGAGATGGAGCTGAGGTACCACCGAGTCTGTGTGGATCTCTGTTCATAAAGAGGGCCCTGAGCATTATTTTGGGAGGTATAGGTTGTCGACTGAATTGGGCCACTCTGATAACGACTCCTGACTCTGGTTAGATCAAATTGTAGATGAAGATTCGCTGGCCGTGCTGGTATATAGGCTACTGGAGCTGGCTTGAAGAGGCGCTCGTGGTAGGGGTGGACTCATAATCAGAAAGGACTGGCTCTGACCCAAACTGCAATGCCCCAAACTGCAGGTTTAGCCCTGAGATAGCTGCTGAGCCAGGCATCTCCACAGCCAGAGCAGGAATCTTAGAAGTCAAGGAGGCTTTTTTCTCCTGCTGTTTCAGCTTTTTCTGAGCTGGCTAGGGCTAGAGGACTGGTTGTCTGAAGATCTAGGTGACATCGATGGAGCCGATGTGGATTTCCTTGGCAGAGGAGAAGACTGAGGTGGAGGTGCAGCTGTGGAGGTAGCCACTGCAGGTGACTTCTCCTGAAGGAACACCTCCATCATGGTTGAAGATGGGGTAAAAGCCTGGCGCTTTATAAAGGGGCTGTGCACTGTTGAATCATTTGGGTTCTACAAATCATACTACACCAATGATGGGGATTGTGTCATCAAGCCCATGTCCCAAGAGGAGGTGGTGGTGCTTCCAGTCTAAGAATGCTGAACTGCCAACTGAGCCAGGGCTTGAGCAGTCTTGAATTGCTCCAAGAACTGGGAGCCCGTAGTACTGCCGCCTTTAGCTTCATTCACCATCACCAAATCCTTTCCCCAGCAGGCTCACCATACTGTGATGAGAAAATGTGTTCCCTGAAGCCGGCTGTGTTGTGGAGTCTGCTTTGAGTTGCTGAACACCAGAGGCTGGGCCAGAGAAGGAGCCTGAGATGGATCCAGATTAGATGAATCATTCTCCATTGTAGATGGTGTCTTCCCGAGAAGAACAGCAAGGTCAATTCTCTGACCAGCAGTGATTGTCACATTCTCCACAGGCAGAGGCACTGAAGACACATTAGAGGCAGTGAAGATCTTGGTCTCAGAAAGATCTTCATTCCAATCTTCAGTCCCCCATTCCTCTGTTGCAGTCCTCCATGCACCAGGAGCAGTCTGAAATTTTCGGGGATAATTTGACCCCTCAACCCCAATGAAATCAAGTCTCGTCTCATCATCTGGTTCAAAGTGGCCAGTGTTGTTCTATGTATTGCTGCTACTATTGCCATAGTTATCATGAGTATTGGCTGGCTCTGCATAATCAGCTGGGTTAAAAGTTCCCATTCCTTGAGCAGAAAAACTTTCTCCTCGCCTACCAGAGCCACATCTGCCTTGGCCACGGCCCCTTCTTCCTGTTTCCGTTCCTCTTCCAGAAGGCCCTCCACTGTTGGTGCCATCCAATCCATTTTCCTGACCTCAAACCACAGCTGGTTTTGATAACGCCCCATGCATACACTCTCATCCATGGCTGGCACCTCTCCCCCATCTTGGTGGCCCACCACGTAGCTGACTATAGTCTCTGTTCCGGTCTCGATTTTCTTTGCCTTCCTCATTGTATTCCATCTGGCTGCCGTCCTTCTGGCCTGAGACTCCCTTCTTCTTCCCGACCATCTCCCAGGAATGCGTGTCTGGGTTTCCTTCCAGAAGAACATTGATGGCTCTGTTGACATCTCCTTTGCAGTTGTGCAAAGCAATTACACATTCATCCTGGTTCTTGCCCGTAATATCAATCTTTTCACCTTTTCCTCAAAGTCTCATCATTATGGTCTGAAATCAACTGTGCAAGTTGAATTTCTTCTGCAGTGGCCTGTGGCCACTGCTTGTGCTGTGGCTGGTTTTGGTTTTGAGGTTGTTCCCAGTTTCCCCAGGTTCAGTTAGTGCCCACCGACATAATCATTTACAGTATATACAAATAACAGTATTTACAAGGCAGAATACTCAGTCTCCTCCACACTGACACCCCAGGCCGCATGGCCCCTGTCATGTAATATAAGATTCCCTCTTCCCCACCCCCTCCCTCCTTTTTCCTCTAGCGCTCTCTCTTGCGCCTTCCCCCCCAATATTTTTTTTCATCTTGAGGAAATTGTACTGAGCCTTCATTTTCTGCTCCCATAGCTACCAGGTCACCAGCCTCAGGGTGGGATCTGGTGGCTGCTGTACCATATTTTGGCTCCAGGATGTAAGCTACCTGGACCAGTGGATCTGAATTACTGTACGTAGCTTCTGTTGGGCAGAGATTTCCTCAGGGGTTAGTTTTTGACAAGGTTCTGAGGTGGGAAATTAAGGAAAGAAAGAAAGTTAAAATCAAAGAGAGAAACAAGTTCTCTGTATTAGGCTGACGGCAGTCAACAGGTGAAGCCCAGGCCCAGAAAAAACTTTGATAACATTATCTGAGAAGCCAGAGCTGAGAGAAATGTACTTTGGAAACACTTCCTGCACTCTCTCAACATAAGGAGGGAAGCATAAATTTTTCTTTCACCCTTACCCCTATAGTGTAAGTAAACGTAGGAATTTATAGGTATCTCTGTCCTGTATAAGTGATGCTGACAGTGATATGAACAATCAGGTTCAGGCTGAGGCAGTCTCAGATAGAGATGGGAGACTTGTTGGGAACTGGAACAAAGGTAACTCTTGTTATGTTTTACCAGAGAAACTGGTGGCATTTTGCTCCTGCCCTAGAGATCTGTGAAACTTTGATATAGAGAGAAGTTATTTACGGTGGAAATAATTTCAAAGCAACGAAGCATTTAAACCATGACTAGGGTCCTGTTAGAAGCATTCTGTTTTAAAAAGGAAGCAAAGCATAAAAGTTCAGAAAATTTGCAGCCTGAGAATGCGGTAGAAAGAAAAATTCCAGACAGGTGTGGTGGCTCACACCTGTCATCCCGAACCTTTGGAGGCCAAGGCAGGCAGATCACCTGAGGTCGGGAGTTCAGGACCAGCCTGGGAAACACGGAGAAACCCATCTGTACACAAAATACAAAATTAGCCCGGTGTGGTGGTGGGCTCCTGTAATCCCAGCTACTTGGGAGGCTGAGGCAGGAGAATCGCTTGAACCTGGGAGGTAAATGTTGTGAGCTGAGATTGCGCCATTGCACTCCAGCCTGGCAACAAAAGCGAGACTCTGTCTTTAAAAAAAAAAAAAAAAAAAAGGAAAATAAAACCCCATTTTTATGGGGAATTTCAAGCCAGCTGCATAAATTTATATAAGCAGAAAGAAGCCAAATGCTAATCCACAACATTATGGGATAAAAGGGTCTCCAGGCCATTTCACAGACCTTCACACCAGCCCCTCCCTTCACAGTCCCAGAGGCCCAGGAGAAAAATGTAATTTTGTTGGCAAGGCCCAAGGTCCCATGTGGTGTGCAGCCTAGGGATTTGGTGCTCTTTGTCCCAGTTGACCCACCCATTGCAGACAGAGGCCAATGTAGACCTCAGGTTGTGGCTTCTGAGAGTGGAAGGGCCATGCCTTGGCAGCTACCACTTGGTGTCGAGCATGCAGGTGCACAGAAATCAAGAATTGGGGTATGGGAACCTCTGCCTGAATTTCAGATGTGTGGACAGCCTGGATGCTCAGGCAAAATTTGTTGCAGGGGCAGGCCCTCTACAAGGGAAGTGCAGAAGGGAAATGTGGGGTTGAAGCCCCCTCACAGAGTCCCTACTATGGCACTGCCCAGTGGAGCTGTGAGAAGAGAGCCACCATCCTCTGGGCCCCAGAATGCTAGATCCACCAACAGCTTGCACCAAGCACCTGGAAAATCTGCAGCCACTCAACATAAACCCATGAAAGCAGCCAGGAGAAAGACTGTACTCTGAAAAGCCACAGAGTTGGAGCTTCCCAAGACCATGGAAACCCACCTTTTGAATCAGGGTGACCTAAGTGTGACACCTGGAGTAAAAACTTTATTGTGGAGCTTTAAAATTTGATTTTCTCACTGGATTTTGGACTTGAATGGGCCCTGTAACTTTTGTTTTGGCCAAATTTTCCCATTTGGAATGGCCGTATTTACCCAATACCTGTATTTCCATTGTATCTAGAAAGTAATTAGCTTGCTTTTGATTTTACAGGCTCATAGGCAGAAGAAACTGGCCTTGTCTCAGATGAGACTTTGAGCTGTGGAATTTTGGGTTAATGCTGAAATGAGTTAAGACTTTGGGGGACTGTTGGGAAGGCATGATTGGTTTTGAGATGTAAGAACATGAGATATGGAGGGGCCAGGGGCTGAGTGATATGATTCAGTTCTGTCCACACCCAAATATCAACTTGGATTGTACCTCCCCGAAATCTCACATGTTGTGAAAGAAACCCAAAAGAAGGTTATTGAATCATGAACACCAGTCTTTCTTGTGCTATTCTCGTGATAGTGAATAAGTCTCATGAAATTTGATGGGTGTATCAGGTATTTCTTTATCAGCAGCATGAAAACAAACTAATACAACTTCTAAAGTCACCTCATTGTAAAAAGAAAATTTCAGGAGTAGACAACGTGCTTAACCACTGTGTATCTCAATCTTATAGACATAGATATACTTTAATATTTCACATATTTTTAATTTTGTGTATCTTTTCAGTTGTAAGATGTGGTTGTAATTTTTTTTTTAAACGGAGTCTTGCTGCTGCCCAGGCTGGAGTGCAGTTGGCATAATCTAAACTCACTGCAACCTCTGCCCCTCAGATTCAAGCAATTCTCTTGTCTCAACCCCCCAAGTAGCTGGGACTACAGGTGCCTGACACCACAGCAGGCTAATTTTTGAATTTTTAATAGAGATGGGGTTTCAGCATATTGGTCAGGCTGGTCTCGAACTCCTGACCTCAGGTTATCCACTCTCCTTGGCCTCCCAAAGTGCTGAGATTACAGACATGAGCCACCACACCCAGCTGTATGGTTGTACTTTTCAAAAGTTTTCATTGTGGCAATTTCTCATTTAAATCTAATTAAATTAAATCTAACCACTAATTATGAGAATAATTACTTTTTTAAATAAATAAAAACATCAAATGAAGTTATTTTTGTGTTAGAATTATTAAACATATTAAAACAAAAATCAATTTTAAATAGGGAATCTGAAAGCAAAAACAATTATTTACTGAACTAATTTAAATAGATGAATATTAATCCTGGCAATGGTGTTAGAATATTCTTAAACTCTGAAGAAATGTAACAAAATATTAAATTCTGAAAACTGCTGAAGTTTGTAATATTTTTTAATGTGAAAAACTAAGGTTATTAAGTTACCTTTCTTTGAATGCTTCACCCTTAATTTCATGAAGAAATAGTCTTGTCATAATGGACAAAGGCCAAATGTTTTCTGTTATCATCTAGTTATAATCTGTGTCAAGTATAAAATATGATCTTACTAGATCAACAAATCGAAGAGGCCTAAATTTATTATTTTATAAAATAATAAGATAATTAAACTAGCTTCATTCTTGTGCTTTTATATGAATGAAAGTACTCTGCAAATACATCTCCTAATATTGGAAATGTTATTCCTGACTCCTGTAGGGAAGATAAAATAGCTAGCAGATTAATTGCCAAATTATATTCAAGAACTTTTTTCAAAACAGGTTTTATGGCTTAATATATCACAAAGCTACAATAATGAGCACTGAGAATTAGATTACTTTAAATTAAGATTAGCTAGGGATGAACTTATATTCTTGATATTATATTCTCTCTGTAATTTCAGCCCATGAGTAAGTAATTATTTCTCACCTCCTGCATGGCTTTGGTATTAGTCAGTTTCCAGAAGAGTTTGTTTTCCAAACAAGGGTACCACTTACTACAAATTTAATTTAAAGATGGAATTGGCTTTCATTTGTGATTTTAGAATTTTATGGATTCTATTTAGAGGCTCAAACAACACTGATTCACTTGATTTAGCTTCAAATGAGTAATGAAGTCTAGCTTAGCAGGTTTTATGTTGTCAGTATTCTTTGCCTAAGATTCCACAGCTCTTCCTGGATATTAATACACTATTATGTGTGCAGTTTCTTTAATTTTGGTCCAAGGAAAGCAGAGGTACATCCATTTGTTTCCATTCTAAACAATCCTGCAGCTCAACCACACTGACAGTAGAGCCCACTCCCTGTCCGGAACCCAGGCCTGGGGTGAAGATCTGCCCAGGAAAATCTCCCATCCAGAGCATTTTCACAAGCGGCATTTTATAAAATGACAGTTACATAGATTTGGAAGGAGACCGAACAGGATCATGAGTGAGTGCAAACCCATGTGTCAGATAGAAGACTGCAGAGTCAGAGGTTAGTGAGTGCTAAACACATCTGCAGTAAGGAAACAGAGCAATCAACCGAGAATGACTAATCACCTGGGCTGATGGCACCATTTTTGACTTCTCTTTCTCTTCTCTTTTTTTGCAGAATTCTTTCTTAGGTAAGATCATGACTGAGAAGTCACCTCACAGTGTATAATATGACGACTAGAGCTTCACATACACCTTTTTCTTTGATGTCACAATCCTGTAATTAGGAAGTAACTAACATGTTGAAAAAATGTTCTATGCTGACCACTGGAGGAGGAAAAAATTCAGATCAAAACGTCTCATTTGGAGGCCAGGTGTAGTGGCTCATGCCTGTATCCCAGCACTTTGGGAGGCCAACGCAGGTGGAAAACCTGAGCTCAAGAGTTTGAGACCAGCCTGGTCAACATGGTGAGAACCCATCTCTACTAAAAGTACAAAAATTAACTGGGTGCAGTGGCAAGTGCCTATAATCCCAGCTACTCAGGAGGTTGAGGAAGGGGAATCACTTGAGCCCCAGAAATAGAGGTCGCAGGTTGCAAAGACTGCATGATTGCACCCCAGCCTAGGTGACAGAATGAGACCTTTGTCAAACAAACAAAAACACAAAAAAACAAACAAAAAACACAAGAAAGTGAGATATTTCTGCTCTTTCCCCCAAATTACTATCTCATTTTAGTGAAGACCACACATTACATGAGAGCCAGGGGTATGTGGCTGCACTCATCTTCCCCTTCAAGTCACAGACCCCCTCTGTCTCTGCTAGTCCCTGGTGAGCACAGGGTCACCAAGGGAGACCTAGGTCGCCAGGATCACACAGCTTTTTCTTTCTCCTGGTCCTGAGCTTCCAAGTCTTCTTATATCTGAGCCCTAACCCCCAACCTGCATTCTTCCTCCTCTGAGGTCACTTCCCAGATTCAGTGTTCCCTTCTAATTGCAGAGAGGCCTGTCTTCTGTGCTGAGTTTGAAGCCTGGGCTCTCCTCTCCTCAGCTGCCTTGTGACTCTGAAAGTGTGTGTTGGGGAAGGCAGGGATGAGAAGACAGGCCAGTAGAGTCACCAGCTCTGGCTCAAGGTCTCAGACCATTTTTTAATGATTATTAATACTCTTTTTATTATTGCCATTGGGAAAAGCAACAGTTAACCCACACTGCCATCCAAAAAGTCTATTGGGTGACTTTTTTTCTGCACAACAACGTGTTGTAGACTTGACACAAACTGAAAAATATTAAGAGTAATCTTTGCAATTTGACATATGGTAAAGAAATTAATGTTTCAAGTATTTAGTAGAATAATTTAGTGAGGCCTAATAAGGGGTGATTGGGTGATGAGGGCTCCTCTCTTATAAATGAAGGAATGTGATTACTCCCTTGTCCTTTTCTGCTTCTGCTCTTTCCCCTCAATATGTGTCAGCTGTTTTATTTATTTATTCTTTAAAAATTTTTTATTGCATTTTAGGTTTTGTGCAGAACATGCAAGACAGTTGCATAGGTACACACATAGAAGTGTGTTTTGCTTCCTTTCTCCACTTCACCCACATTTGGCATTTCTCCCCAGGCTATCCCTCCCCAGCTCCCCCGCATGCTGGCCGTCCCCCTTTCCCCCCAAAAGACCCCAGTGTTTAGTACTCCCCTCCCTGTGTCCATGCATTCTCATTTTTCATCACCCGCCTATGAGTGAGAATATGCAGTATTTCATTTTCTGTTCTTGTGTCAATTTGCTGAGAATGACGTTCTCCAGGTTCATCCATGTCCCTACAAACGACACAAACTCATCATTTCTGATTGCTGCATAATATTCCATGATGTATATATGCCACATTTTCCCAATCCAGTTTATCTTCAATGGGCATTTTGGTTGATTCCAGGTCTTTGCTATTGTAAACAGTGCTGAAATGAACATTGGTGTGCATGTGTCCTTATAGTAGAACAGTTTATAGTCCTATGGATATATACCCAGTAATGGGATTGCTGGGTCAAATGGAATTTCTATTTCTAAGGCCTTGAGGAATCGCCACACAGTCTTCCACAATGGTTGAACTAATTTACACTCACACCAATAGTGTAAAAGTGTTCCTTTTTCTCCACATCCTCTCCAGCATCTGTTGTCTCCAGATTTTTTAATGATTGCCATTCTAACTGGCGTGAGATGGTATCTCAATGTGGTTTTGATTTGCATCTCTCTAATGACCAGTGATGATGAGCATTTTTTCATATGATTGTTGGCCTCATATATGTCTTCTTTCGTAAAGTGTCTGTTCATATCCTTTGCTCATTTTTGAATGGGCTTGTTTGTTTTTTCCTGTAAATCCGTTTGAGTTCTTTGTAAATTCTGGATATCAGCCCTTTGTCAGATGGGTAAACTGCAAAAATTTTTTCCCATTCTGTTGGTTGCTGATCCACTCTAGTGACTGTTTCTTTTGCCGTGCAGAAGCTGTGGAGTTTGATTAGGTCCCATTTGTCTATTTTGGCTTTTGTTGCCAATGCTTTTGGTGTTTTGGTCATGAAGTCCTTGCCTACTCCTATGTCCTGAATGGTTTTGGCTAGATTTTCTTCTAGGGTTTTTATGGTGCCAGGTCTTATGTTTAAGTCTTTAATCCATCTGGAGTTAATTTTGGTGTAAGGTGTCAGGAAGGGATCCAGTTTCTGCTTTCTGCATATGGCTAGCCAGTTTTCCCGACACCATTTGTTAAACAGGGAATCCTTGCCCCATTGCTTGTTTTTGTCAGGTTTATCAAAGATTGTATGGTTGTAGATATGTTGTGTTGCCTCCGATGCCTCTGTTCTGTTCCATTGGTCTATATCTCTGTTTTGGTACCAGTACCATGCTGTTTTGATTACTGTAGCCTTGTAGTATAGTTTGAAATCCGGTAGTGTGATGCCCCCCGCTGTGTTCTTTTTGCTTAGAATTGACTTGGCTATGCGGGCTGTCTTTTGGTTCCAACTGAAGTTCATGGTGGTTTTTTCCAGTTCTGTAAAGAAAGTCAATGGTAGCTTGATGGGGATAGCGTTGATTCTGTAAATTACTTTGGACAGTATGGCCATTTTTATGATATTAATTCTTCCTAACCATGAACATGGACTGTTTCTCCATCTGTTTGTATTCTCTCTTAGTTTGTTGAGCAGTGGTTTGTAGTTTTCCTTGAAGAGGTCCCTTACGTTCCTTGTGAGTTGTATTTCTAGGTATTTTATTCTTTTTGTAGCAATTGTGAATGGCAGTTCGTTCTTGATTTGGCTTTCTTTAAGTCTGTTATTGGTGTAGAAAAATGCTTGTGATTTTTGCACATTGATTTTATATCCTGAGACTTTGCTGAATTTGCTTATCAGTTTCAGGAGTTTTTGGGCTGAGGCGATGGGGTCTTCTAGATATACTATCATGTCGTCTGCAAATAGAGACAATTTGGCTTCCATCTTTCCTATTTGAATAACCTTTATTTATTTTTCTTGACTGATTGCTATGGCTAGAACTTCCAGTACTATATTGAATAGGAGTGGTGAAAGAGGGCATTCTTGTCTAGTGCCAGGTTTCAAAGGGAATGCTCCCAGTTTTTGCCCATTCAGTATGATATTGGCTGTTGGTTTGTCCTAAATAGCTTTTATTACTCTGAGATATGTTCCATCGATACCGAGTTTATTGAGGGTTTTTATCATAAAGGGCTGTTGAATTTTGTCGAATGCCTTCTCTGCGTCAATTAAGATAATCATGTGGTTTTAGGTTTTGGTTTTGTTTATGTGATGAATTACGTTTATAGACTTGCATATGTTGGATCAGCCTTGCATCCCCGGGATGAATTCTACTTGATCATGATGGATAAGTTTTTTGATTTGCTGTTGCAATCGGCTTGCCAATATTTTATTGAAGATTTTTGCATCTATGTTCATCATGGATATTGGCAGGAAGTTTTCTTTTCTTGTTGGGTCTCTGCCAGGTTTTGGTATCAGGATGATGTTGGTCTCATAAAATGATTTGAGAAGGATTCCGTCTTTTTTGGATTATTTGGAATAGTTTCAGAAGGAATGGTACCAGCTCCTCTTTGTGTTTCTGGTGGAATTCGGCTGTGAACCCATCTGGATCTGGGCTTTTTTTGAGGGGTAGGCTCTTAATTGCTGCCTCGACTTCTGACCTTGTTATTGGTCTATTCATAGTTTCAGCTTCCTCCTGATTTAGGCTTGGGAGGACACAGGTGTCCAGGAATTTAACCATTTTTTTCAGGTTTACTAGTTTATGTGCATAGAGTTGTTTGTAATATTCTCTGATGATGGTTTGAATTTCTGTGGAATCTGTGGTTATTTCTTCATTATCATTTTTTATTGCATCCATTTGGTTGTTCTCTCTTTCCTTTTTTATCCATCTGGCTAGTGGTTTGTCTATTTTGTTGATCTTTTAAAAAAACCCGCCCTTGGATTTATTGATTTTTTGAAGGGTTTTTCGTGTCTCTATCTCCTTGAGTTCTGCTCTGATCTTAGTTATTTCTTGTCTTCTGCTAGTTTTTGAGTTTTTTTTTATCTTGCTTCTCTAGGTCTTTCAATTTTGATGAAAGGGTGTCAATTTTGGATCTCTCCATTCTCCTCATATAGGCACTTATTGCTATATATTTTCCTCTAGAGACTGCTTTAAATGTGTCCCAAGGATTCTGGCATGTTGTGTCTTTTTCTTATTGGTTCCAAAGAACTTCTTTATTTCTGTCTTCATTTCATTGTTTATCCAGTCAACATTCAAGAGCCAGTTGTTCAGTTTCCATGAAGCTGTGCGGTTCTGGGTTGGTTTCTGAATTCTGAGTTCTAACTTGATTGCTCTATGGTCTGAGAGACTGTTTGTTATGATTTCAGTTGTTTTGCATTTGCTGAGGAGTGTTTTACTTCCAATTATTTGGTCAATTTTAGAGTAGGTGTGATGTGGTGCTGAGAAGAATGCATAACCTGTGGATTTGGGGTGGAGAGTTCTGTAAATGTCTATCAGGTGTGCTTGTTCCAGGTCTGAGTTTAAGCCCTGGATATCCTTGTTGATTTTCTGTCTGTTTGATCTGTCTAATATTGACAGTGGGGTGTTAAAGTCTTCCACTATTATTGTGTGGGAGTCTACGTCTCTTTGTAAGTCATTAAGAACTTGCCTTATGTATCTGGATGCTCCTGTATTGGGTTCATATATGTTTAGGATCGTTAGCTCTTCTTGTTGTATCGATCCTTTTACCATTATGTAATGGCCTGCTTTGTCTCTTTTGATTTTTGTTGCTTTAAAGTCTATTTTACCAGAGATGAGAATTGCAACTCCTGCTTTTTTTTGCTCTCCATTTACTTGGTAAATCTTCCTCCATCCTTTTATTTTGAGCCTTTGTGTATCCTTGCATGTGAGATGGGTTTCCTGGATACAGCACACTGATGGGTTTTGGATTTTTATCCAATTTGCCAGTCTGTGTCTTTTGATTGGTGCATTTAGTCCATTTACATTTAGGGTTAATATTGTTATGTGTGAATTTGATACTGCCATTTTGATGCTAGCTGGCTGTTTTGCCCGTTAGTTGATGTAGATTCTTCATTATGTCGATGCTCTTTAGCATTTAGTGTGGTTTTGGAATGGCTAATAGTGGTTGTTTCTTTCTATGTGTAGTGCCTCTTTCAGGAGCTCTTGTAAAGCAGGCCTGGTGGTGACACAATCTCTGAGTCCTTGCCTGTTCGCAAAGGATTTTATTTTTCCTTCACTTATGAAGCTCAGTTTGGCTGGATATGAAATTCTGGGTTGAAAGTTCTTTTGTTTAAGGATGTTGAATATTGGCCCCCACTCTCTTCTGGCTTGTAGAGTTTCTGCTGAGAGATCTGCTGTGATTCTGATGGGCTTCCCTTTGTGGGTGACCCGACCTTTCTTTTTGGCTGCTTTTAGTATTTTCTCCTTTATTTCAACCCTGGTAAATCTGACGATTGTGTGCCTTGGCGTTTCTCATCTTGCGGAATATCTTTGTGGTGTTCTCTGTATTTCCTGCAATTGAGTGTTGGCTTGTCTTGCTAGGTGGGGAAAATTTTCCTGGATAGTATCCTGAAGAGTATTTTCCAGCTTGGATTCATTCTCTTCGTCACATTCTGGTACACCTATCTTCACATAGTCCCACATTTCTTGGAGACTTTGTTCATTTCTTTTTGCGCTTTTTTTCTCTAATCTTGGTTTCTCATTTTATTTCATTAAGTTGATGTTCGACTTCTGATATTCTTTCTTCTGCTTGGTCAATTCGGCTGTTGAAACTTGTGCATGCTTTGCGAAGTTCCTGTATTGTGTTTTTCAGCTCCTTCAATTCATTCATATTCCTTTCTAAGTTATCCATTCTTGTTATCATTTCCTCGCATCTTTTTTCAAGGTTCTTAGTTTCTTTGCATTGATTTAAAACATGTTCTTTTAGCTCACAAAAGTTTCTCATTATCCACCTTCTGAAGTCTAATTCTGTCAGTTCATCACAGTCATTCTCTGTCCAGCTTTTTTCCCTTGCTGGTGAGGAGTTTTGTTCCTTTGTAGGAGGTGAGGTGTTCTGGTTTCGGGTGTTTTCCTCCTTTTTGTGGTGGTTTCTTCCCAGCTTTGCGGATTTAACCACCTGTCGTCTGAGTAGTTGTTGACTTTTCGATTGGGTCTCTTAGTGGACGCCCAGATTGTTGATGATGAAGTATTTCTGTTACATGGTTTTCCTTCTACCAGTCTAGCCCCTCCGCTGTATGACTGCTGAGGTCCACTCCAGGCCCTGCTTGTCTGGGGTGCACGTATAGCGGCTGCAGAACAGTGAGGGATGCTACCAGTTTCTTTTTCTGCTATGTTTGTCCCAGGATAATGCCTGCCAAATGTCAGTCTTCTGGATATAGAGGGGTCAGGGAGCTGCTTGAGGAGACAGTCTGTACTTTCTAGGAGCTCAAGTGCTGAGCTGTGAGCTCTGTTGTTCATTCAGGGCTGTTAGGCTTCTACGTTTAATTCTGCTGCAGCAGAACTCATTAAAAAACCCCTTTTTTTCTCAGATGCTCTGTCTCGGGGGGTTGGGGCTTCCTTTATGAGTGTCTGTTGCGCTGTCCTGCCCAGCTAGGAGGCAGTCTAGTCACTATTTTCCTGCCGAGGCTCTGCCCTGCTGGTGTGAGGTCTTCCCTGTTGCTGCAGGCTATGCCCTGCCACTGTGGTCTCTGCCCTGCTGCTGGGGTCTCCGCCCTGCTGCCCTGGGCTATGCCCAGTGGCGGAGACTCTCTGTTGTGGCGGGTTGCCTCGGCAACGGGAAGCTGTGTCAGCAATGGGAGTGTACTTCAGTAGGGGCGGGTTGCCTCGGCAATGGACACCCCTCCCCCACAGAGCTGCGCCATCCTGGGTTCAGCTGTGCCCGTAGTGAAACTCTCCACCCAGAGCATTTGGAATCGCCGTTTTCTTTGTCCCACTGCGATGGCCCAAACGCCATTTCCCTGGAATCTCCTGGCCTGGCTCAATGTCCAAGTCCCATTCAATCAGATGGATATGCCAATCTGCCCTCTTAAGTCTCAGATTGTCGGTTCAACATGGCTTCCAGACCAGTGTGCTTTGTGCGGAGCACTGTGGAGTGCTGCTGTGCTGCAGCACTGGCTGCCGGCTGCACCAGCCACCGGCTGCATCAGACGAAACCGCTGCGCTTGTGTCCCATGTGTGTTTTATACCTGGGAGTTTCCCCGTTATGTGGGCAGCAAAGATCCATCTGGAAATGCAACCCTGACTCACCCTCCACGCGTTCACCAAGAGCTTTAATCCTGGGTTGTGGTCCCCACGCCATCTTGAGTCCGTCCTCCTCAGACCATATTTTATACTTTTGACAAGGAGAGACTTCTCTGTGATTCTAATTACATTAATTTCAAGCATTTTTTGTTTGAAAGATCACATTGAACTCCCCAGATTAAAAAATTGAAAAGATGTAATAATTGACCGTTGGAAATATAAAGGATGTTGGCTATACAATTACCTCAGGACAATGTATTTATAATAAACAGATGGTTTTGATGAAAGAAACTTCCATATCCAGCTAGCACCTTCTTTAATATCTGCTAAGAAAGAACAAGGGAAACTTGGAGAGTACATAGACTTAGAAATTTTATGTTGCAGTGCATTAATTTCTTAAACCACATGGGAAAGAGAAGAAGCTGTTGTGTATTAAACTAACTAGTTTTACTGAATATTTTCTGTCAATTTAAAAATTAATATTTTTCCAAGGGCATATTTAAATTCTGAAAGTTATTGACTAAACATCAAAGAATATTTTTAGTACATAAGAATATTTTTAAAAACATTGACATCTTCACTAAATATGACACAAATTTAAAAGAAAAAGTAACTAGAAAATAAAAGAGGCATCTGGCAAGTATGTGATACACTCTCTGTTGTACCAGCTGCCTCTGTTTGTGGAGAGCCCCCTCCTTCATTCTGCCTCCTCCATCTCATTGCTGATTCCTCTTTTTGTCTATTTTAATTTCTCTATTCCATTCTCAGGTCACCATCTCTCACTCTTTTTCTGTCCAATCTCACACCCCCTTCATTCTTTATATATAAATGTTTATTTATAATAATGATTTATATAAATAAATTATATACGTATTTGAGTGCATATATATTTAAACTCATATTCTCTTGCTGAATTGACCCATTATAATTTTTTTTTTATTATTTAACTTTAGGTTCTGTGGTACATGTGCAGATGTTGTAGGATTGTTACATAGGTACACACATGCAATGGTGGTTTGCTGTCTCCATGCCCCTGTCACTTACATTAGGTATTTCTCCTAATGTCATCCTGCCCCAATCTCCCCACCCCCTGCTATCCCTCCCCTAACTCTTCACCTCCCAACAGACCCCAATGTGTGATGTTTCCCTCTCAGTGTCCATGTGTTCTCATAATTCAGCACACTAATGAGTGAGAAATTGTGGTGTTTGGTCTTTCTGTTCTTGTGTCAGTTTCCTGAGATGATGGTTTTCAGATTCATCTGTGTCCCTGCAACAGACATGATCTATTTCCTTTTTATGTCTGCATAGTATTCCACGTGTATATGTGCCACATTTTCCTTGTCCAGTTTATCATTGATGGGCATTTGGTTTGGTTCCAGATCTTTGCTATTGTAAACAGGGCTGCAACGAACATATGTGTCCATGTGTCTTTATAATAGAAAAATTAATAATCCTTTCAGTATATACCCAGTAATGGGATTGCTGGGTCAAATGGTATTTCTATTTCTAGATACTTGAGGAATTGCCACACTGTCTTGCACAATGGATGAACTAATTTACACTCCCACTAGCAGTGTAAAAGTTTTCCTATTTCTCCACATCCTCTCCAACATCTGTTGTCTTCAGATTTTTTTAATGATCACCATTATAACTGAGGTAAGATGGTATCTCAGTGTAGTTTTGATTTCATTTCTCTAATGACCAGTGATGATGAGTATTTTTTCATATGTCTCTTGGCCAATAAATGTGTTCTTTTGAAAAGTGTCAGTTCATATCCTTTGCCCACTTTTTGATGGAGTTGTTTGTTTTTTTCTTGTAAATTTGTTTTAGTTACTTGTAGATTCTGGATATTTGCTCTTTGTCAGATGGGTAGCTTGCAAAAACGTTTTTCCATTATGTTGGTTGACAGTTCACTCTAATGATTTTTTTTTTTTTTGCTGTGCAGAAGCTCTTAAGTTTAATTAGATCCCATTTGTCAATTTTGGCTTTTGCTGCCATTGCTTTTGGTGTTTTGGTCATGAAATCCTTGCCTATGCCTAGGTCCTGGATGGCATTGCCTAGGTTTTCTTCTAGGGTTTTTATGATGTTAGGTCTTATGCTAAAACTTTTAATCAATCTGGAGTTAATTTCTGTATAAGGTATAAGGAAGGGATCCAGTTTCAGCTTTCTGCACATGGCTAACCAGTTTTTTAACACCATTTATTAAATAGGGAATTCTTTCCTCATTGCTTGTTTTTGTCAGATTTGTCAAAGATCAGATGGTTGTAGATGTGTGGTGTTGCCTCAGAGGCCTCTGTTTTGTTTTATTGGTCTATATCTGTTTTGGTACCAGTACCATACTGTTTTGATTACTGTAACCTTGCAGTATAGTTTGAAATCAGGTAATGTGATGTCTCCAGTGTACTTTTTGCTTAGAATTAACTTGGCTATGCGGGTTCTTTTTTGGTTTCATATGAAGTTTAAGGTGGTTTTTTCCAGTTCTGTGAAGAAGGTCATTGGTAGCTTGATGGGGCTAGCATTGAATCTATAAATTACTTTGGGCAGTATGGTCATTTTCATGATATTGATTCTTCCTAACCATGAGCATGGAGTGTTTTCCCACCTGTTTGTGTTTTCTCTTATTTCCTTGAGTAGTGGTTTGTAGTTCTCCTTGAAGAGGTTCTTCCTTTCCTTTATTAAGTCACACCTTCATGTATTCATGTGAATTCATTCACATATTCATGTATTCACGTCCTTCATGTATTCATGTATTCATATCCTTCATGTATTCTTATGTATTTTATTCTCTTGTAATTGTGAATGGGAGTCCTATCATGATTTGTCTCTCTGTCTGTTATTGGCATATAGAAATGCTTGTGATTTTCACACATTGATTTTGTATCCTGAGACTTTGTGGAAGTTGTTTATCATCTTAAGGATATTTTGGGCTGAGATGATAGGGTCTTCTAAATATACAATCATGTCATCTGCAAATAGAGACAATTTGACTTCTGCTTTTCTGAATTGAATACTTTTATTTCTTTTTCTTGCCTGATTGCTCTGGCTACAACTTCCAATACTATGTTGACTAGAAATGGTGACAGAGGCCACCCTTGTCTTGTGCCAATTTTCAAAGGGAATGCTTTCAGTTTTTGTCCATTCAGTATGATACTGGCTGTGGGTTTGTCATTAATAGCTTTTATTATTTTGAGATACATTCCATCAATCCCTAGCTAGTTGAGTTTTTAGCATAAAGGGCCGTTCAATTTTGTCAAAGGTCTTCTCTGCATCTATTGAGATGGTCATGTGGTTTTTGTCTTTGGTTCAGTTCATGTGATGGATTACATTTATAGATTTGAGTATGATATACCAGACTTGTATCCCTGGGATAAGACCTACTTGATCATGATGGATAAACATTTTGTTTGCCAGTATTTTATTGAAGTTTTTGCATCAATGTTAATCATGGATATTGTCTTGAAATTTTCTTTTTTAGTTAACCCTCTGCCAGGTTTTGATATCAGGATGATATTTGTCTCATAAAATGACTTAGCAGGGATTCCCTTTTTGTATTGTTTGGAATAGTTTCAGAAGGAATGGTACCAGCTCCTCTTTGTATGTGTGTTAGAATTAGACTGTGAACCCACCTGGATCTGGACTTTTTTTGGCTGGTAGGTTATTAATTGCTGCCTCAACCTCAGACCTTGTTATTGGTCTGTCAGTGTTTCAACCTCTTCTTGGTTTAGTCTAGGGAAGGTGTAAGCATCCAGGTATTTCACCACTTCTTCTAGATTTACTGGTTTATGTGCATAGAGTTGTTTGTGGTAATCTCTGATGGTAGGTGGTATTTCTGAGCAATTGGTGGTGATATCCCCTCTATCATTTTTTATTGCGTCTATTTGATTTTTCTCTTTTCGTTTTTTATTAATCTGCCTAGTGGTCTATCTATTTTGTTGATCTTTTAAAAAACAGCGCCTGGATTTATTGATTTTCTGAAGGACGTTTTATGTGTCTATCTCCTTCAATTCTTCACTGATCTTAGTTATTTCTTGCCTTCTTATAGCTTTTGAATTTTTTGATCTTGCTCCTCTAGCTCTTTTAATTGTGGTGGTAGGGTGTTGAGTTTAGAACTTTCCTCACTTCTCATGTGGGCATTTAGTGCTATAAATTTCCCTGTAGACACTGCTTTAAATGTGTCCCCGAGATTCTGGTACATTGTGTCTTCCTTCTCATTGGTTTCAAAGAACATCTTTATTTCTCCCTTCATTTCTATATTTATCCGTAGTCATTCAGGAGCAGATTGTTCAGTTTCCATGTAGTTTTGTGGTTTTAAGTGAGTTTATTAGTCTTGAGTTCTAATTTGATTGCACTGTGATCTGAGAGAATGTTTATTATGGTATCTGTTCTTTAGCATTTGTTGAGGTTGATTTACTTTCAATTATGTGGTCAATTTTAGAGTAAGTGTGATGTGGCACTGAGAAGAATGTGCATTCTGTGGATTTGGGGTGGAGAGTTCTGTGGACATCTATTAGGTCCACTTGGTCCAGATCTGAGTTCAAGTCCTGGATATTCTTGTTAATTTTCTGTCTTATTGATAGGTCTAATATTGACAGTGGAGTATTAAAGTTTCCCGTTATTACTGTGTGGGAGTCTAAGTCTCTTTGTATATTGTTAAGAACTTGCTTTATGTATCTGGGTGCTCCTGTGTTAGGTGCATATATATTTAAGATAGTAAGATCTTCTTGTTGCATTGATCCTTTTACCATTATGTAATGCCCTTCTTTGTCTATTTTGATCTTTGTTGGTTTAAAGTCCGTTTTATCAGAGACTAGGATTGCAACCCCTGCTTGTTTTTGCTCTCCATTTGCTTGATAAATTTTCTTCTATTCCTTTATGTTGAGTCTATATGTCTTTTCAAGTGAGATGGGTCTCCTGAATAGAACACACTGGTGGGTCTTGACTTTTTATTCAATTTGCCAGTGTATGTTTTTTGATTGGGGAATTTAGCCCATTTACATTTAAGGTAAATATTGTTATATGTAAACTTGATCCTCTCATTTTGATACTAGCTGGTGGTTTTAATCATTAGTTGACTCAGTTTCTTCATTATTTCAGTGGTCTTTACCATTTTCTACATTTTTGTAATGGCTAGTACTGGTTGTTCCTTTCCATGGTTAGTGCTTCCTTCAGGAGCTCTTGTAAGGCAGGTCTGGTTGTGATAAAATCTCTCAACAACTGCTTGTCTGTAAATATTTTAATTTTCCTTCACTTATGAAGCTTAGTTTGGCTGGATATAAAATTCTGGGTTGGACGTTTGTTTCTTTAAAGATGTTGAATATTGGCCCCCACTCTCTTCTGGCTTGTATAATTTATGGTGAGAAATCCACTGTGAGTCTTATGGGCTTTTGTTTGTGGGTAACCCGACTTTTCTCTCTGGCTGCCTCTAGCATTTTTTTCTTCATTTCAACCCTGGTGAGTCTGGTGATTATTGCCTTGGGGTTGCTCTTCTTGAGGAATATCTTTGTGTTGTTCTCTGTATTTCCTGGATTTAAATGTTGGTCTGTTTTTTTAGATTGGGGAAGTTTTCCTGGGTAATATTCTGAAGAGTGTTTTCCAGCTTCAATTCATTCTCCCCATCACATTTAGGTTCACTAATCAAACATAGATTAGATTTTTTCACATAATCCCAGATTTTTTGGAGGCTTTTAAAAATTTCTATTCATTCTTTCTTTCTCTAATCTTGCCTTCTTATTTTATTTCATTGAGTTGATCTTCGACCTCTGATATCCTCTCTTCTGCTTGGTCAATTCGGCTATTGAAACTTGTGTATGCTTCATGAACTTCTTGTGTTGTGTTTTTCATCTTCAAGTTGCTTATGTTCTTCTCTAAGCTGGTTATTCTAGTTAGCATTTCATCTAATCTTTTTCAGGGTTCTTAGGTTCTTTACATTGGGTTAGAATATGTACCTTTAGCTTAGAGAAGTTTGTTGTTATCCACCTTCTGAAACCTACTTGTGTCAATTTATCAAACTCATTCTCCATTCAATTTTGTTTCCTCTTTGGTGAGGAGTTGTAATCCCTTGGAGGAGGAGAGTTCTTTCTGGTGATTTCATTTTTTTTGGACTCGTTTCTTCCCATATTCGTGGATTTATCTACAATATTTGAAGTTGGTGAGTTTCAGATGTGGTCTCTGAGTGGATGTATTTTCTGTTGATGTTGAAATTATTTTATTCTTTTTCTAATTTTCTTTCTAACACTCAGGCCCCTCTGCTGCAGGACCACTGGAGGTCCACTCCAGATCCTGCTTACCTGGGAATCACATGGGAAGGGGGTGTCTGCAGAACAAGAAGGATTGCTGCTTGTTCCCTCTTCTGGTATCTTCTTCCCAGAAGGATACCCGCCAGATGTCAGCCAGGGCTCTCTTGTATGAGGTGTCTCTTTTGATATGTGGGGTGCAAGGAGCTGCTTGAAGAGGCAGTGTGTCTCTTTTCACAGCTCAAGTGCTGTGCTGGGAGCTCCATTGCTCCCTTCAGAGCTGCTGGGCAGGGACGTTTAAGTATGCTGTAGCAGAACTCACAACTGCCGCTTTTCCCAGATACTCTGTCTCAGGATGATAGGGCTTTATTTATAAGCCCCTAGTGCTGCTGCCTTTTTTCAGAGATGCTCTGCCCACCAAGGAAGGAATCTAGTCACAGTCTGCCAGCAGAGGCAATGCTGAGCTTCTGTGGCCTCTGCCCAGCTGCTGTGTAAACTGCTTTGCAATTTGGTTTACACAGGCAAAGTTAGAACTACCTTGGTAGTGGGGGACTTCCTTGGTAATGGCAAACTGCCTTGGTAATGGCCAGACTGTCTCAGTGATCATGGATGCCCTTCCCCTCACTGAGCTCCACCATACTGGGTGGAGCTCACACTGTTGTGCTAGCTGTGAAACTCTCAGTCCAGTGGGTTTCAGTTTGCTGGTCTTTGTGGGTTGGTACCCACAGAGCCAGATCTCTTGGCTCCCTGTCTTCACCCTCACCCTTTTTTCCAGGGGAATGAGTGGCTCTGACTCACAGGCATTTCAGATGCCAGTTAAAACAGCCTCCCAGATTTGTTTGGGAAACCCGAGGCACTGGCAGAAATGGCCACCCAGAGTTGTGCTGGAAACTCTCAGTCCTTGTAGGCCCAGCAGGAATCTCCTGGTGTGTAGACTGTAAAGACCATGGGAGAAGTGCAATATATGAACTGGAGTACCAGAGTGGATGGGAAAGTACCTGATGGCCTCCATTGTGTAGGAGGGTTATCCTCCAGCACATTGCACTTCCTGGGTGAGGCAGCGCCCCATCCTGCCTTGGTTTACCTTCTTTGGGCTACATGAACTCTCCAACCAGTCCCATTGAGATGAACCTTGTACTTTGGTTGGAAATTAGGAGATCACTCACCTTCTGCATTGCTCTCACTGGAATCTGCACTTTAGAGTTGTTCATACTCAGCCATCTTTGCAGAAGTCCCCTTTATCATTTATAGTGATTTTTAAATCTTGAAATCTATTTTGTTTGGTATAAGTATAGTGACTTCTGCTCTTCTTTGGTTTCCATTGGCATGAAGTATCTTGTTCTGCATTTTTATTTTTAGCCTATGTGTGTCTTTATAGATAAAGTGTGTTTCTTGTAGGCAACAGATCAATGAGTCTTCTTTTTGTATCCATTTTATTTACTTTCTGTTTTTTGATTGGTGGGTTTAGTTCATTTACATATAATGTTATTATTAATAAGTAAGGAATTACTCTTGCCATATTGTAATTTGTTTTCTGGTCTTTGTTTTCTTCTTGTCTTCTACTAGTCAAGGTGATTTTCTCCAGTGATATAATTTAGTTTCTAGCTTTTTATCTTTTGTGTGTCCATTGTAGGTTTTCTGATATGAGGTTGCCATGAGACTTGGGAATACTATTTTATAACCTAGTTTTTAACCTGGTAACAACTTAATACTATGTGCATGAACAAACAAATAAGAAGAAAACTATTAATTAAAAACTCTAACTTAAAAACTGTAATTTCCCCTTTTTTAATATTTTGTTGTTTCTATTTATATCTTATTGTACTTATGCTTGAAAAGTTGTTGTAGTTATTAGTTTTGATTTGCTCATTGTTTACTTCATCTACTTATGATAAGAGTAGTTTATATACCACAGTTACAGCACTATAAAATTCTGTTTTTTGTGTACTTACTAGTGACAGTGAGTTTTATACTTTCAGGTGATTATGTATTGCTCATTAATGTCCTTTTCTTTCTGATTGAAATACAATATTTGTTGTGTGACAGGTCTGGTATTGATAAAATCCCTCAGTTTTTGTTTGTCTGGAAAAGTCTTTATTTCTCTTTCTTGTTTGAAGAATATTTTCACTGTTATACTATTCTAGGGTAAAACATTCTTTTTCTTTAGCACTTGAAATATATCATTTCATTATCTCCTGGCCTTTAATATTTCCACTGAAATTTCTGCTGCCAAAAATACTGGAGCACCTTTATATGTTGTTTATTTTTCTTGTGGCTTTTAGAATCTTTTCTTTATCTTTCATGTTTTGGAGTTTGATAATTCAATACATTGAGGTAGTCTTCTTTGAGTTAAATTCTCTATAATCTGTTCTTTAACTTTCTTAGACTTGAATATTTATTTATTTTTTCTAGTTTTGTCAAGCTCTCTGTTATTATCTGTTTGAATAAGGTTTCTACCACTATCATTTACTCTACTTTCTTTTTAAGGCAAAAAACTCTTAGCTTGTCCTTTTGAGAATATTTATTAATTCTATAGGCATGCTTTGTTGTATTTTATTTGTGTGTGTGTGTGTTCTCTGACTGTGTATTTTCAAGCAGCCTGTCTGAAGGTCACAGATTCTTTTTCTGTTTGATCAGTTCCGCTACTAAAGAATTCTGATGCATTCTTTAGTGTCAATTAAATTTCTTAGCTCCAGGATTTCTGTTTGATTCTTCTTAATTATTTAAATCTGTTTCTTAAATTTATCTGACAGAATTACAAATTCCATCTTTGTGTTATCTTGAATTTATTTGAGTTTTATCACCACAACTATTTGGAATTTTTTGTATTAAAATTCATGTATCTCTGTTTCTCCAGGATTGGACTTCGGTGCCTTATTTAGTTGATTTGGTGAGGTCATGTTTTCCCGAATTGTATTTGTGCTAGTAAAGGTTCTTTGATGTCTGGGAATTGAAGAGTTAGGCACTTATTGTAGTCTTTGCTGTCTGTGCTTATTTGTAGTTGACCCTCTATGGAAGGCTTTACAGATATTTGACAAGACTTGGGTGTTGTGGTCTAAATCATATCTGCTTTAGGGAGTACCCAAAGTGCAGTAATTATGTGGTTCTTTCAGCCTGGTGAGGTATTGACTTGATGGTCTTATTATTTTGATGGTATTACCCTGACAATATCTGGGAGATATCTATGTATTACGCTCACAGGCTCTTGTAGTCTTCACTTACTTTTTACCATACACACAAATTCCCTCTCTATGTTCTGAGCCACCTAGAGCTGGGGGTGCAGTGACAAAAGCACTT
This sequence comes from Callithrix jacchus, assembly GCF_049354715.1. Classification (NCBI taxonomy): domain Eukaryota; kingdom Metazoa; phylum Chordata; class Mammalia; order Primates; family Cebidae; genus Callithrix; species Callithrix jacchus. The sequence continues at coordinate 347,033 of NC_133515.1, forward strand.
CTGTGTCCATCACCACTATAACTGCACTGGATCAGACCTGAAGCCAGCATAGCAGTGGGTCTCACCCCAAACCTGTGTTAATTACTCTTTGGCTACTGCCTATGTTTGTTCAAAGCCTTGGGGCTTTACAATTAGCAGGTGGCAAAAACAGCCAGGCCTGTGATTTTCCCTTCAGATCAATGATGTCCCCCAGGATCCAGGCACGTCCTGAAGTGCCATGAAGAAGTTCAAGTCCAGAATTCAAGACTACCTGGTGTTCTATTGTACTGCAGCTGAAATTACACTCAAATTGCAAGATGCAGATCTTTTCACTCTTTCCTCCCCTTTCCAAAGGCAGTGGAGACTGACCTCATAGCCACCACCAGCCCTGGCCATGATGAGCTTTGACAGACTACAGCTGATATTCCCTTAAAACCCATGGTCTTTTAAATCAGCTCTTGGTAAATGTTGCCTGGCCTGGGACTCACCTTTTATGGCAATGAGCTCCCCTTTGGCTTATGGCAAATACACAAATGCCATCCAAGTGTCAATTCCTGAAATTGTAAACTTCAAGAGCCTTTTTGGTGCACTACCTAAAGCCACAAAGTCTCAAAGCCTCCCTGAAGGAGCTCAGTGTAGCACCTGGATAACACTGCTGGTTACTCTGGTCTCAAGTGTTCTTCAGTTAGCAGGTGATAGATGCTGCCAGGACTGGATTTTTTCTTTAAGGCAGTGGGTTTGCTTCTGGCCCAATATGTGTCTAGAGATTTTATCTGGGAGCTAGAGCCTGAAATGGAGGCCTCGTGACTCTGACTGTTAGCCTATCATGCTGTGGCTGAGTTGGTATTCTGATTTTTGGTCCTTACAAAGGTGTTTTTTACTTGTAGACAGTTGTTAACTTATGGGTTGTTTTGGTGGGAGGAAAATTGATGGTTTTCTATGCCATAATCTTGCTCCTATCCTGTCATAAGATTCTATCATCTTCTTCCTATTCTGTGATAGAAACTTCATCAATTGTTTTCTCTTTGTCTTTTGGAACACCAAAAATTCCAATATCTATCTATCATTTATCTATCTATCTATCTATTATCTATCTATCTATTATCTATCTATCATTTATCTATCTATCTATCGATTGATCTATCTATCTATCTATCTATCTATCTATCTATCTATCTATCATCATCATCTATCTATCTTTAGTCAAAGTCTCACTCTGTCTCCCAGGCCGAAGTGCTCTGGTGCTACCTCAGCTCACTGTAGCCTCCACCTCTGGGTTCAAGCAGCTCTTGTGCATCAGCTTCCCAGGTATCTGAGATTACAGGCTTTCACCACCACGGCTGGCTAATTTGTGTGTTTCTAGTAGAGGCAGGGTTTCACCATTTTCCCCAGGCTGGACTTGAACTCCTAAGCTCAAGCAAGCCACTCACACTGGCCCTCAAAAGTGCTGGGATTACAGGTGTGAGCCACTACATCTGGCCTGCCATTATGTAAATTATTTGGCTGAAAGAGTATCAGTGGTGTCTGTAACTTCCTCAGTGGCTTGGGGTATTGCTAGCGGAGGCCATGGTAAAGTTTTTTTTTTTTTCAAATTTTTTATTGGATTTTAGGTTTTGGGGTACATGAGCAGAACATGCAAGACAGTTGCGTAGGAACACACATGGCAGTGTGCTTTTCTCTCCTTCTCCCCTTCACCCACATTTGGCATTTCTCCCCAGGCTATCCCTCTCCACCTCCCCCTCCCACTGGCCCTCCCCTTTTCCCCTCAATCGACCCCAGTGTTTAGTACTCCCCTCTCGGTGTCCATGTGCTCTCATTTTTCATCTCCCGCCTATGAGTGAGAATATGCGGTGTTTCATTTTCTGTTCTTGTGTCAGTTTGCTGAGGATGACGTTCTCCAGATTCATCCATGTCCCTACAAATGACACAAACTCATCATTTCTGATTGATGCATAATATTCCATGGTGTATATGTGCCACATTTTCCCAATCCAGTCTATTATCAATGGGCATTTGGGTTGATTCCAGGTCTTTGCTATTGTAAACAGTGCTGCAATGAACATTCGTGTACATGTGTCCTTATAGTAGAACGATTTATAGTCTTTTGGATATATACCCAGTAATGGGATTGCTGGGTCAAATGGAATTTCTATTTCTAAGGCCTTGAGGAATCGCCACACTGTCTTCCACAATGGTTGAACTAATTTACACTCCCACCAACAGTGTAAAAGTGTTCCTTTTTCTCCACATCCTCTCCAGCATCTGTTGTCTCCAGACTTTTTAATGATTGCCATTCTAACTGGCGTGAGATGGTATCTCAATGTGGTTTTGATTTGCATCTGTCTAATGACCAGTGACGATGAGCATTTTTTCATATGATTGTTGGCCTCATATATGTCTTCTTTCGTAAAGTGTCTGTTCATATCCTTTGCCCATTTTTGAATGGGCTTGTTTGTTTTTTCCTGTAAATCCGTTTGAGTTCTTTGTAAATTCTGGATATCAGCCCTTTGTCAGATGGGTAAACTGCAAAAATTTTTTCCCATTCTGTTGGTTGCCGATCCACTCTAGTGACTGTTTCTTTTGCCGTGCAGAAGCTGTGGAGTTTGATTAGGTCCCATTTGTCTATTTTAGCTTTTGTTGCCAATGCTTTTGGTGTTTTGGTCATGAAGTCCTTGCCTACTCCTATGTCCTGGATAGTTTTGCCTAGATTTCCTTCTAGGGTTTTTATGGTGCCAGGTCTTATGTTTAAGTCTTTAATCCATCTGGAGTTAATTTTGGTGTAAGGTGTCAGGAAGGGGTCCAGTTTCTGCATTCTGCACATGGCTAGCCAGTTTTCCTGACACCATTTGTTAAACAGGGAATCCTTTCCCCATTGCTTGTTTTTGTCAGGTTTATCAAAGATTGTATAGTTATAGATATGTTGTGTTGCCTCCGGTGCCTCTGTTTTGTTCCATTGGTCTATATCTCTGTTTTGGTACCAGTACCATGCTGTTTTGATTACTATAGCCTTGTAGTATAGTTTGAAATCCGGTAGTGTGATGCCCCCCGCTGTGTTCTTTTTGCTTAGAATTGACTTGGCTATGCGGGCTCTCTTTTGGTTCCATATGAAGTTCATGGTGGCTTTTTCCAGTTCTGTGAAGAAAGTCAATGGTAGCTTGATGGGGATAGGGTTGATTCTGTAAATTACTTTGGGCAGTATAGCCATTTTCACGATGTTAATTCTTCCTAACCATGAACATGGAATGTTTCTCCATCTGTTTGTGTCCTCTCTGATTTCATTGAGCAGTGGTTTGTAGTTCTCCTTGAAGAGGTCCCTTACGTTCCTTGTGAGTTGTATTCCAAGGTATTTTATTCTTTTTGTAGCAATTGTGAATGGCAGTTCGTTCTTGATTTGGATTTCTTTAAGTCTGTTATTGGTGTAGACGAATGCTTGTGATTTTTGCACATTGATTTTATATCCTGAGACTTTGCTGAAGTTGCTTATCAGTTTCAGGAGTTCTTGGGCTGAGGTGATGGGGTCTTCTAGGTATAGTATCATGTCGTCTGCAAATAGAGACAATTTGGCTTCTCCTTTCCTATTTGGATACCCTTTATTTCTTTTTCTTGCCTGATTGCTCGGGCTAGAACTTCCAGAAGTATATTGAATAGGAGTGGTGAAAGAGGGCATCCTTGTCTAGTGCCAGATTTCAAAGGGAATGCTTCCAGTTTTTGCCCATTCAGTAGGATATTGGCTGTTGGTTTGTCATAAATAGCTTTTATTACTTTGAGATACGTTCCATCGATACCAACTTTATTGAGGGTTTTTAGCATAAAGGGCTGTTGAATTTTGTCAAATGCCTTCTCTGCGTCAATTGAGATAATCCTGTGGTTTTTGTTTTTGGTTCTGTTTATGTGGTGAATTATGTTTATAGACTTGCGTATCTTGAACCAGCCTTGCATCCCCGGTATGAATCCTACCTGATCATGGTGAATAAGTTTTTTGATTTGCTGTTGCATTCGGCTTGCCAATATTTTATTGAAGATTTTTGCATCTATGTTCATCTTGGATATTTGCCTGAAGTTTTCTTTTCTTGTTGGGTCTCTGCCGGGTTTTGGTATCAGAATGATGTTGGTCTCACAAAATGATTTGGGAAGTATTCCCTCTTTTTGGATTGTTTGAAATAGTTTTAGAAGAAATGGTACCGTCTCCTCTTTGTGTATCTGGTAGAACTGGGCTGTGAACCCGTCTGGACCTGGGCTTTTTTTGTGTGGTAGGCTCCTAATTGCTGCCTCGACTTCTGACCTTGTTATTGGTCTATTCATAGTTTCCGCTTCCTCCTGGTTTAGGCTTGGGAGGATGCAGGAGTCCAGGAATTTATCCATTTCTTCCAGGTTTACTAGTTTATGTGCATAGAGTTGCTCGTAATATTCTCTGATGATGGTTTGAATTTCTGTGGAATCTGTGGTGATTTCCCCTTTATCAATTTTTATTGCATCTATTTGGTTGTTCTCTTTTCTTTTTAATCAATCTGGCTAGTGGTCTGTCTATTTTGTTGATCTTTTCAAAAAAACCAGCTCTTGGATTTATTGATTTTTTGAAGGGTTTTTCGTGTCTCAATCTCCTTCAGTTCAGCTCTGATCTTAGTTATTTCTTGTCTTCTGCTGTGTTTTGAGTTTTGTGGATCTTGCTCCTCTAGCTCTTTCAATTTTGACAATAGGGTGTCAATTTTGGATCTCTCCATTCTCCTCATATGGGCACTTATTGCTATATACTTTCCTCTAGAGACTGCTTTAAATGTGTCCCAGAGATTCTGGCATGTTGTGTCTTCGTTCTCATTGGTTTCGAAGAACTTCTTTATTTCTGACTTCATTTCATTGTCTATCCAGTCAACATTCAAGAGCCAGTTGTTCAGCTTCCATGAAGCTGTGCGGTTCTGGGTTGGTTTATGAATTCTGAGTTCTAACTTGATTGCACTATGGTCTGAGAGGCTGTTTGTTATGATTTCAGTTGTTTTGCATTTGCTGAGCAGTGTTTTACTTCCAATTATTTGGTCAATTTTAGAGTAGGTGTGATGTGGTGCTGAGAAGAATGCATAACCTGTGGATTTGGGGTGGAGAGTTCTGTAAATGTCTATCAGGTTTGCTTGCTCCAGGTCTGAGTTCAAGCCCTGGATATCCTTGTTGATTTTCTGTCTGTTTGATCTGTCTAATATTGACAGTGGAGTGTTAAAGTCTCCCACTATTATTGTGTGTGAGTCTAAGTCTTTTTGTAAGTCATTAAGAACTTGCCGTATGTATCTGAGTTCTCCTGCATTGGGTCCATATATGTTTAGAATCGTTAGCTCTTCTTGTTTTATCAATCCTTTTACCATTATGTAATGGCCTTCTTTGTCTCTTTTGATCTTTGTTGCTTTAAAGTCTATTTTATCAGAGATGGGAATTGCAACTCCTGTTTTTTTTGCTCTCCATTTGCTTGGTAAATCTTCCTCCATCCCTTTATTTTGAGCCTTTGTGTATCCTTGCATGTGAGATGGGTTTCCTGGATACAGCACACTGATGGGTTTTGGATTTTTATTCAATTTGCCAGTCTGTGTCTTTTGATTGGTGCATTTAGTCCATTTACATTTAGGGTTAATATTGTTATGTGTGAATTTTTACTGCCATTTTGATGCTAAGTGGCTGTTTTGCCTGTTAGTTGTTGTAGATTCTTCATTATGTTGATGCTCTTTAGCATTTAGTGTGATTTCGGAATGGCTGGTACTGGTTGTTCCTTTATATGTGTAGTGCCTCTTTTAGGAGCTCTTGTAAAGCAGGCCTGGTGGTGACAAAATCTCTGAGTACTTGCTTGTTCGCAAAGGATTTTATTTTTCCTTCACTTATGAAGCTCAGTTTGGCTGGATATGAAATTCTGGGTTGAAAGTTCTTTTCTTTAAGGATGTTGAATATTGGCCCCCACTCTCTTCTGGCTTGTAGTGTTTCTGCCGAGAGATATTCTGTGAGTCTGATGGGCTTCCCTTTGTGGGTAACTCGACCTTTCTCTCTGGCTGCCCTTAGTATTTTCTCCTTTATTTCAACCCTGTTGAATCTGACGATTATGTGCCTTGGCGTTGCTCTTCTTGCAGAATATCTTTGTGGTGTTCTCTGTATTTCCTGCATTTGAGTGTTGGCCTGTCTTGCTAGGTGGGGGAAGTTTTCCTGGATGATGTCCTGAAGAGTGTTTTCCAGCTTGGATTCATTCTCTTCGTCCCCTTCTGGTACGCCTATCAAACGTAGGTTAGGTCTTTTCACATAGTCCCACATTTCTTGGAGACTTTGTTCATTCCTTGTTGCACTTTTTTCTCTAATCTTGGTTTCTCGTTTAATTTCATTGAGTTGGTCTTCGACTTCAGATATTCTTTCTTCTGCTTGGTCAATTCGGCTATTGAAACTTGTGCATGCTTCGCGAAGTTCTCGTACTGTGTTTTTCAGCTCCTTTAATTCATTCATATTCCTGTCTAAGTTATTCATTCTTGTTATCATTTCCTCATATCTTTTTTTAAGTTCCTTAGTTTCTTTGCATTGATTTAATGCATGTTCTTTTAGCTCACAAAAGTGTCTCATTATCCACCTTCTGAAGTCTAATTCCGTCATTTCGTCACAGTCATTCTTCGTCCAGCTTTGTTCCCTTGCTGGTGAGGAGTTTTGGTCCTTTCTAGGAGGCGAGGTGTTCTCGTTTTGGGTGTTTTCCTCCTTTTTTCGCTGGTTTCTTCCCATCTTTGTGGGTCTATCCGCTTGTCGTCTGCGTAGTTGCTGACTTTTCGATTGGTTCTCTTAGTGGACACCCAGATTGTTGATGATGAAGTATTTCTGTTGCTTCGTTTTCCTTCTACCAGCCTAGCCCCTTCACAGTACGACTGCTGAGGTCCACTCCAGGCCCTGCTTGTCTGGGGTGCACCTCTAGCAGCTGTGGCACAGTGAGGGATGCTACCCGTTTCTTTTCCTGCTATCTTTGTCCCAGAATGATGCCTGCCAAATGTCAGTCTTTTGGATATAGAGGGGTCAGGGAGCTGCTTGAGGAGACAGTCTGTTCTTTTTAGGAGCTCAATTTCTGAGCTGTGAACTCTGTTGTTCATTCAGGACTGTTAGGCTGCTATGCTTGATTCTTCTGCAACAGAGCTCATTAAAAAACCCTTTTTTTCTCAAATGCTCTGTGTTGGGGGGTTTGGGCTTTATTTTTCGATGTCCGTTGAGGTGTCCTGCCCAGCTAGCAGGCAGACTAGCCTCTGTTTGCCTGCCGAGTCTCTGCCCTGCTGTTGTGTGATTCTCCCTGTTCCTGCAGGCTCTGCTGTGGTCTCCGCCATGCCCTGCGGCGGAGTCTCTTTGTTATAGCCTGTTGCCTCAGCAACGGCAGGCTGTGTCAGCAGTGGGCGTGTATCTCAGTAGGGACGGGTTGCCTTGGCAACGGCTGGCTGCGACAGCAGTGGGCGTGTATCTCAGTTGGGGCGGGTTGCCTCGGTAGTGGTGGACGCCCCTCCCCCACAGAGCGTCTCAGACCGTCTGCTCGGGATAGTTTGAAATCGCGGTTTTGTTCGTCCCACTGGGTACCCCGAACGCTCTGTCCCTGCACTCCCCTGGGCTGGCCTACTGTCCAAGCCTCGTTCAGTCTCAAGTCCAGCCCTCTCAAGTCTCAGGTTGCCGGTTCAACAGGGCACCCGGACAAGCGCCCCCTGTGGGGATTGCTGGGTAGGGCCAGCCGCCGCCGCCCCGGCTGCCAGCTTCACCAGGCAGACTTACTGCCTGGCGTCCCGTGTCTTTTTTATACTTGGGAGTTTCCCCGTTCTGTGGGCAACAAAGATCAGTCTGGAAATGCAACTCCGACTCACCTCTTTGTGGATTCAACGAGAGCTCCAATCCTGGGTTGTTCTCACAGAGCCATCTTGAGTCCTCCCACGCCATGGTAAAGTTTTGCTGGGATTTGGGACACCAGAGTTTCAGTCATTGGGCCCCAGTAATGGCAGTGGTGGGCTTAGCATGCCTGTTTTGGGGATGGCAGCCGTGTTAGCAAGTCCAGGCAGACTAATTAGTTGACCTTCATGTGACTTGATCAGGGACCAGCAGTGAGCAAGGTGGGTGGACAGCTTATTGAGCCCCTGGGCAGTGGTTATTGCATGGATGATGGCAGTAGCAATGACAAGAAAAACATTTGGTTCCCAAGCATTACACGCTGGTGTCACTGGCGTTTGTGATGGGCTGGGCAGGCCAGTCTCCAGAACCAGAAGTGGTGCATGTGTGTAGGTATCAGCTGTCATAGTAGCTTCAAGTTGAGTGAATTTATCCTCAGGTTTCAGAGAAGAGTGTTCAGGTGCCAGTGGTGTTAGACTTGTCTGAACAAAAGTCCTCATTTTAGGCACTTTCTGGCACCACACACTCACTGGCTTTTCTTATCATTACTCTGAGCCCATTAACCCTGTAGAAGAAAAGCATCAGGAAAGTTTTAAATATTTCTTCTTTGGGGCAGGGTTTGCAAGGAAAGGAAATATTTTAAGAGATGATGTAAGTACTCTTATTAGAAAAAGAAGCTTCTTGCGGTCAGAAACTGACCACTGCCCAAATCATGCAGAAGGGAGATAATAATTACCAGGTCATGGGATAAAATTGTGGAGAGGGACTAAAGTTTCAAGATTATAAGACAGAATTTACCCGCTCCCAATTTAATTTAATACAGTCCTCACTGTTTGTCATTGCTTTTGATGTATAAAGCCATGGGATCTGTTTATTGTATGTTCTCTGGTATAATTTGGAAATTAATCTACCAGCTCTTTTTTCTCATCTCAGTTGGTGGCTTGTCACCTCCTCTGCACTAATTGTTGCTTGTTTCCTGACAGTCAAGCAGAATGTTCTCATGAGCTGTGACACTGGTATTCAGGCTCCATTCTGCCTGCTGTGGAAACCTCCAGAGTTTTCTGAGCTGGTCACATATCTCTACATTTTATGAACATTGTCTTTGAAAGCAATGTTAAGACATTTATATTCTTTCTTTCTGAGGTTTAAGCACCACAAGGAGCATTCATGTAATGGAGAGATGGTGAACAACAGGGTGGATCTCTACCATAATTGGATTAATTGTATTTTAAAACCAGCAGCTACACACTAAATGTTTTACAAAGTGTTTTTTATAATTTCTATTTCATTAAATATTGCAATTTAGAAATTTAGAGGTTAAATATTTATTTAAAATTTAGCTCCTGTAATTTGCAAAAAAAGAAAAAAAATGGAAAGCTTATGTGAGTATCTATTTTATTTTTATTTTTTATTGCATTTTAGGTTTTGGGGTACATGAGCAGAGCATGCAATACAGTTGAATAGGTACACACATGGCAGTGTGTTTTGTTTGCTTTCTCCCCTTCACCCACATTTGGCATTTCTCCCCAGGCTATCCCTCTCCACCTCCCCCTCCCACTGGCCCTCCCCTTTTCTCCCCAAAAGACCCCAGTGTTTAGTACTCCCCTCTCTGTGTCCATGTGTTCTCATTTTTCATCTCCCGCCTATGAGTGAGAATATGCAGTGTTTCATTTTCTGTTCTTGTGTCAGTTTGCTGAGAATGGTGTTCTCCAGATTCATCCATGTCCCTACAAACGACACAAACTCATTATTTCTGATTGCTGCATAATATTCCATGGTGTATATGTGCCACATTTTCCCAATCCAGTCTATCATCAATGGGCATTTGGGTTGGTTCCAGGTCTTTGCTATTGTAAACAGTGCTGCAATGAACATTCGTGTGCATGTGTCCTTATAGTAGAACGATTTATAATCCTTTGGATATATACCCAGTAATGGGATTGCTGGGTCAAATGGAATTTCTATATCTAAGGCCTTGAGGAATAGCCACACTGTCTTCCACAATGATGGAACTAATTTACACTCCCACCAACAGTGTAAAAGTGTTCCTTTTTATCCACATCCACTCCAGCATCTGTTGTCTCCAGATATTTTAATGATCGCCATTCTAACTGGCGTGAGATGGTATCTCAATGTGGTTTTGATTTGCATCTCTCTGATGACCAGTGACGATGAGCATTTTTTCATATGATTGTTGGCCTTATATATGTCTTCTTTCGTAAAGTGTCTGTTCATATCCTTTGCCCATTTTTGAATGGGCTTGTTTGTTTTTTCCTGTAAATCCGTTTGAGTTCTTTGTAAATTCTGGATATCAGTCCTTTGTCAGATGGGTAAACTGCAAAAATTTTTTCCCATTCTGTTGGTTGCCGATTCACTCTAGAGACTGTTTCTTTTGCCGTGCAGAAGCTGTGGAGTTTGATTAGGTCCCATTTGTCTATTTTAGCTTTTGTTGCCAATGCTTTTGGTGTTTTGGTCATGAAGTCCTTGCCTACTCCTATGTCCTGGATGGTTTTGCCTAGATTTCCTTCTAGGGTTTTTATGGTGCCAGGTCTTATGTTTAAGTCTTTAATCCATCTGGAGTTAATTTTGGTGTAAGGTGTCAGGAAGGGGTCCAGTTTCTGCTTTCTGCATATGGCTAGCCAGTTTTCCCAACACCATTTGTTGAACAGGGAATCCTTTCCCCATTGCTTGTTTTTGACAGGTTTATCAAAGATTGTATGGTTGTAGATATGTTGTGTTGCCTCTGATGCCTCTGTTCTGTTCCATTGGTCTATATCTCTGTTTTGGTACCAATACCATCCTGCTTTAATTACTGTTGCCTTGTAGTATAGTTTGAAATCCGGTAGTATGATGCCCCCCGCTGTGTTTTTTTTTTGCTTAGAATTGACTTGGCTTTGCGGGCTCTCTTTTGGTTCCAAATAAAGTTCATGGTGGTTTTCTCCAGTTCTGTGAAGAAAGTCAATGGTAGCTTGATGGGGATAGAGGTGAATCTGTAAATTACTTTGGGCAGTATAGCCATTTTCACGATATTAATTCTTCCCAACCATGAACATGGAATATTTCTCCATCTGTTTGTGTCCTCTCTGATTTTGTTGAGCAGTGGTTTGTAGTTTTCCTTGAATAGGTCCTTTATGTTCCTTGTGAGCTGTATTCCAAGGTATTTTATTCTTTTTGTAGCAATTGTGAATGGCAGTTCGTTCTTGATTTGGCTCTCTTTAAGTCTGTTATTGGTGTAGAGGAAGGCTTTTGATTTTTGCACATTGATTTTATATCCTGAGACTTTGCTGAAGTTGCTTATCAGTTTCAGGAGTTTTTGGGCTGAGGTGATGGGGTCTTCTAGGTGTACTATCACGTCGTCTGCAAATAGAGACAATTTGGCTTCCATCTTTCCTATTTGAATACCCTTTATTTATTTTTCTTGCCTAATTGCTGTGGCTAGAACTTCCAGTACTATATTGAATAGGAGTGGTGAGAGAAGGCATCCTTGTCTAGTGCCGGATTTCAAAGGGAATGCTTCCAGTTTTTGCCCATTCAGTATGATATTGGCTGTTGGTTTGTCATAAATAGCTGTTATTGCTTTGAGATACGTTCCATCGATACCGAGGTTATTGAGGGTTTTTAGCATAAAGGGCTGTTGCATTTTGTCAAATGCCTTCTCTGCGTCAATTGAGATAATCATGTGGTTTTTGTTTTTGGTTCTGTTTATGTGGTGAATTACGTTTATACACTTGCATATGTTGAACCAGCCTTGCATCCCCGGGGTGAATCCTACTTGATCATGATGAATAAATTTTTTGATTTGCTGTTGCAATCGGCTTGCCAATATTTTATTGAAGATTTTATATCTATGTTCATCATGGATATTGGCCTGAAGTTTTCTTTTCTTGTTGGGTCTCTGCCGGGTTTTGGTATCAGGATGATGTTGGTGTCATAGAATAATTTGGGAAGGATTCCTTCTTTTTGGATTATTTGGAATAGTTTCAGAAGAAATGGTACCAGCTTCTCTTTGTGTGTCTTGTAGAGTTGGGCTGTGAACCCGTCTGGACCTGGGCTTTTTTTGTGTGGTAGGCTCTTAATTGCTGCCTCGACTTCTGACCTTGTTATTGGTCTATTCATAGTTTCAGCTTCCTCCTGGTTTAGGCTTGGGAGGACACATGAGTCTAGGAATTTATCCATTTCTTCCAGGTTTACTAGTTTATGTGCATAGAGTTGCTTGTAATATTCTCTGATGATGGTTTGAATTTTTGTGGAATCTGTGGTGATTTCCCCTTTATCATTTTCTATTGCATCTATTTGGTTGCTCTCTCTTTTCTTTTTAATCATTCGGGCTAGTGGTCTATTTTGTTGATCTTTTCAAAAAACCAGCTCTTGGATTTATTGATTTTTTGAAGGGCTTTTCGTGTCTCAATGTCCTTCAGTTCAGCTCTGATCTTAGTTATTTCTTGTCTTCTGCTAGTTTCTGAGTTTTTTTGATCTTGCTTCTCTAGCTCTTTCAATTTTGACAATAGGGTGTCAAGTTTGGATCTCTCCATTCTCCTCATATGGGCACTTATTGCTATATACTTTCCTCTAGGGACTGCTTTAAATGTGTCCCAGAGATTCTGGCATGTTGTGTCTTCGTTCTCATTGGTTTCGAAGAACTTCTTTATTTCTGCCTTCATTTCGTTGTTTATCCAGTCAACATTCAAGAGCCAGTTGTTCAGTTTCCATGAAGCTGTGCGGTTCTTGGTTGGTTTCTGAATTCTGAGTTCTAACTTGATTGCTCTAGTGTCTGAGAGGCTGTTTGTTATGATTTCAGTTGTTTTGCATTTGCTGAGCAGTGCTTTACTTCCAATTATTTGGTCAATTTTAGAGTAGGTGTGATGTGGTGCTGAGAAGAATGTATATTCTGTGGATTTGGGGTGGAGAGTTCTGTAAATGTCTATCAGGTTTGCTTGCTCCAGGTCTTAGTTCAAGCCCTGGATATCCTTGTTGATTTTCAGTCTGGTTGATCTGTCTAATATTGACAGTGGAGTGTTAATGTCTCCCACTATTATTGTGTGGGAGTCTAAGTCTCTTTGTAAGTCGTTAAGAACTTGCCTTATGTATCTGGGTGCTCCTGTTTTGGGTCCGTATATGTTTAGGATCGTTAGCTCTTCTTGTTGTATCAATCCTTTTACCATTATGTAATGGTCTTCTTCGTCTCTTTTGATTTTTGTTGCTTTAAAGTCTATTTTACCCGAGATGGGAATTGCAACTACTGCTTTTTTTTGCTCTCCATTATCTTGGTAAATCTTCCTCCATCCCTTTATTTTGAGCCTTTGTGTATCCTTGCATGTGAGATGGGTTTCCTGGATACAGCACACTGATGGGTTTTGGATTTTCATCCAGTTTGCCAGTCTGTGTCTTTTGATTGGTGCATTTAGTCCATTTACATTTAGGGTTAATATTGTTATGTGTGACTTTTTACTGCCATTTTGATGCTAGCTGGCTGTTTTGTCCGTTAGTTGTTGTAGATTCTTCATTATGATGATGCTCTTTAGTGTTTAGTGTGATTTTTGAATGGCTGGTACTGGTTATTCTTTTCTATATGTAGTGCCTCTTTCAGGAGCTCTCGTAAAGCAGGCCCGGTGGTGACAAAATCTCTGAGTACTTGCTTGTTCACAAAGGATTTTATTTTTCCTTCACTTATGAAGCTCAGTTTGGCTGGATATGAAATTCTTGGTTGACAATTCTTTTCTTTAAGGATGTTGAATATTGGCCCCCACTCTCTTCTGGCTTGTAGAGTTTCTGCCAAGAGATCTGCTGTGAGTCTGATGGGCTTCCCTTTGTGGGTGACCTGACCTTCTCTCTGGCTGCCCTTAGTATTTTCTCCTTCATTTCAACCTTGTTGAATCTGACGATTATGTTCCTTATGGTTGCTCTTCTTGCGGAATATCTTTGTGGTGTTCTCTGTGTTTCCTGTAATTGAGTGTTTGCCTGTCTTGCTAGGTGGGCGAAATTTTTCTGGATAATGTCCTGAAGAGTATTTTCCAGCTGGGATTCATTCTCTTCGTCCCCGTCTGGTACACCTATCAAACGTAGGTTAGGTGTCTTCACATACTCCCACATTTCTTGGAGACTTTGTTCATTTCTTTTTGCGCTTCTTTCTCTGATGTTGGTTTCGTGTTTTATTTCATTGAGTTGATCTTCGACTTCTGATATTCTTTCTTCTGCTTGGTCAATTCAGCTATTGAAACTTGTGCATGCTTTGCGAAGTTCTCATATTGTGTATTTCAGCTCCTTTAATTCATTCATATTCCTCTCTAAGTTATCCATTCTTGTTATCGTTTCCTCGAATCTTTTTTCATATTTTTTTCAAGGTTCTTAGTTTCTTTGCATTGATTTAAAACATGTTCTTTTAGCTCACAAAAGTTTCTCATTATCCACCTTCTGAAGTCTAATTCCGTCATTTCATCACAGTCATTCTCCTTCCAGCTTTGTTCCCTTGCTGGTGAGGAGTTTTGGTGCTTTCTAGGAGGCGAGGTGTTCTGGTTTCAGGTGTTTTCCTCCTTTTTGCGCTGGTTTCTTTCCATCTTTCTGTAATTATCCACCTGTCATCTGGGTAGTTGCTGACTTTTTGATTGGGTCTCTGAATGGACACCCAGATTGTTGATGATGAAGTTTTTCTGTTACTTGGTTTTCCTTCTACCAGTCTAGCCCCTTCACTGTACGACTGCTGAGGTCCACTCCAGGCCCTGCTTGTCTGGGATGCACCTATAGCAGCTGTGGAACAGTGAGGGGTGCTACCAGTTTCTTTTTCTGCTATCTTTGTCCTAGAATGATGCCTGCAAAATGTCAGTCTTTTGGATATAGAGGGGTCAGGGAGCTGCTTGAGGAGACACTCTGTACTTTATATGAGCTCAATTGCTGAGCTGTGAGCTCTATTGTTCATTCAGGGCTGTTAGGCTGCTATGTTTAATTCTGATGCAACAGAACTCATAATAAAACCCTTTTTTTCCCAGCTGCTCTTTCTTAAGGGGTTGGGGCTTTATTTTTGAGTGTTTGCTGTGCTGTTCTGCCCAGCTAGGAGGCAGTCTAGTCACTATTTCCCTGCTGAGGCTCCGACCTGCTGGTGTGAGGTTCGCCCTGTTGCTGCAGGCTCTGCCCTTCTGCTGCAGTCTCTGCCCTGCTGCCACAGGCTACGCCCTGTGGCAGAGTCTCTCTGTTGTATCCGGTTGCCTCGGCAATGGCAAGCTGTGTCAGCAGTGGGCGTGTACCTCAGTAGGGGCTGATCACCTCGTAATGGCAGATGCCCCTCCCCCACGGAGCTGTGTTTTGAGGGAACCTCCTCACCGGGAGCGTTTGGAATCGCTGTTTTGTTTGTCACACTGCGCTACCCCAAACGCTGTTTCCCTGGGATTTCCTGGGCTGGCTCACTGTCCAAGTCCCGTTCCGTCTCACATTCAGCTTTCTCAGATCTCAGTTTGCCGGTTCAACAGGGCACCCGTAACAGTGCACTTTTGTATGGAGTGTTGTGGAGCGCCTCTGTGCTCCGGCATGGGCTGCAGCTGCACCGGCTGCCGGCTACACCAGCCAAAACCTCTGCCTGGCGTCCTGCATCTCTTTTATACCTGGGAATTCCCCCGTTCTGTGGGCAACTAAGATCCGTCTGGAAATGCGTCCCTGACTCACCCTCTGCGCACATCCAGCGAGAGCTTCAATCCAGGGTTGTTCTCACAGTGTCATCTTGAGTCCTCCCCTCGTGAGTATCTATTTTTAAGCCAAGTAATTAAAGATTCCCCGGGGTTAACTGGGCAGCAAAGTATAAGAAATTTTCAGTTTAGTGAAAAAGTCTACATAATGACAAATTAAGAAAATAAAAAGAAAGTTATTCTCTCATCCCCTTCCCCCCCAGTTGCTCTATTTTTTTGTCAAGTTGTGTAACTTTATTTTTCTCTTTGATAATTATACATTATTTTAATGTAACTAGATTTTGTATCACTGCAGGCTGGAGTACAGTGGCACAATTATAGCTCACTGTAATCTCAAGTTCCTTGAGCTCATGCAATCCTCCTGCCTCAGTCTTCAAAGTAGTCGAGACTACAGGTACCTGCCACAATGCCAAAATAATCTAAAAATTTTTTTTAGTGACAGGTGTCTTGCTCAGGCTGGTCTCAGGCTGCTCTCAAGCTTCTGGCCTCAATTGATCCTCTGGCCTCAGCCTCCCAAGTAGCTGGTATCACGAGTGAGAACCACTGATCCCAGCTCTATATTTTTAAAACTATTTATCTCTTTAGTTTTTTCTAAAGCATTCTCAATACCTTCACTGGAACTTTCAGGATTTCAATTCACAGTTGATTTTATCCATGTTGCTATTCATCCTATTTATTCCATTGCTTATAGGCCTTTGTGACATATTTAATATTTTGAGTTTTAAATTCTTGCTATTTATATGTGTGTATATATTTTCGGTTATCTCTTTTGCAAGGTCTTGCATCTGCCATGCTTTCCAGAGAAGAGAATGGACTCTGCTTTTTTGAGAGAAAAAATTTTAAATTATAAGACTAAAACAAAACCTGTGGGAAATAAACAAAATAAAAAGTATTTTAATTAAAGTTTTTTAGAAATTGCAATCTGGGAGACACAAGTCTAGTAAGAAGTTGTATCATGTTCCAGTCAGGTGAGGTTAGAGAAGGTCTTATAAAGTTTTACTTCAAGTTTACACAAGTGAAGGATTTTAGTGCAGTCTATGATGGACAATGGTTGGTTGCCAGCTGAGAACGTAGCTAGGAAATCACCAGCTTAATCGAGCACAGCTGTCTCCTCAGGTGGTTTGGATCAGGCCTGGTATAAACAATTTAAGTCAAACACAGCTGCTTTTGCATGACGTCTGGGATTTTCCCAGTTCAAACAGGTCAAATTCCACCTGGGCATGCATGAGGATTAATTCCACTCTTCATGCCCTCCCAGTTCATCTTTAGAGGCTTCTCATATGACTATCTCCATTTTGGATTTATTTTCATCAGAAATAAAGTGTGCAGAAATTTTCAGTGGCAAGTAACAAAGAAAAATAGTGCTCACCTGTGATTTATCAGACCCCAGCCAGAAAGAAAAGGCCAATATGTGCTTGACAAAAGGGTCTGAGGACTTTCAGGTGATTTGTTCCTCAAAAAGAATTGGCTCATGCCTTTAATCCCAGCACTTTGGGAGGCTGAGGTGAGCAGATTACTGGAGGTCGGTTCAAGACCAGCCTGATCAACTTAGTGAAAGTAAAAATACAAAATTTACTAAATGTACTAAAAGTAAAAAAAAAATTAGCTGGGCATGATGGTGAGTGCCTGTAGTCCCAGCTACTCTGGAGGCGGAGGCAGGAGAATCACTTGAACCCAGAAGGTGGAGATTGCAGTGAGCTGACATTGCACCAATGCACTCCAGCCTGGGTAACACAGTAAGACTGTGTCTCAAAAAAATAAAAAAGAAATTAGACAAAGAATTGCACTAATTCTGGAAATTCTGCTTCATAGATAACAAAAATGTTTACAGAATAAAGCCCAGGTGTAGCCATAATGTGGCATTACAATTCTTTTTTTCTAGATAAGAAACAAGCTGAAAAAAAGAAAGGAAATTTTAAGGTAAGAGACAAAATCTCTGGGAGGATGTACACCTAAGGTAAAGGCTCAGTCACAGGCCCCTAGAAGAAGACTGAGAATGCAGCTTCTTTCCCTCTCTGCATTCATTGTCAATAGGCTTTCCCTGGCCTCGTCCTTTTCACATTTGTCATTTTGATTATTGTATAATTTTTTCCCCATATGGACCTGATGCAATTCCAGAATTGGAAGAGAAAACTATGATGTCCTCATAGTTGTTTAAAAGAAACCTCAGCAAGTGAAGTAGAAGTTGATTTTTTTTTTCTAAAATCATAGAAAGGTATTCACCCTCCTGGGTCGGGAAATGATCTCTGCAACTATTGTTTTTAAAGAAATCTGTTTCTAAGGCTGTTGCTATACTCCATAAAAATACCTTCAGATTCTTAATTCTAGAAGTTTGAGGTGGCTATTTTCACTCTTTCCTTGTGTTAATACTAAAATAAACATGTGCTCTGAGAAAGATGGAATTGTGTGTCTTATCCAGCAGCCAGAAAGTATGGCTGTTTTTCTCTCCTTCCTCAAGCATCATGCTGTTGACTCATTAGAATTTTATACTTCAAGGAGAAATGTTAGAGTCTGTATCTTATTTCAGCTTACACAAGTGAAATAAAAAAAATAAAAATAACCACAACTCTGAGTTTGTAGTAGAATGAGATTTTATTTATTATTATTATTATTTTCAAAAGGCAAACTCAAAGGAGACAGCAGTGACTAAGTTTTAGCAATGAAAAAAAGTTTAACTAAGTTACACTGACAACCAGAGTTGGTCAATTTCGTGCCAGCCACCACGGCCATACAATTGACTCGAGTTAATAGAGCCCGGCATAAAGAGTGTTTAAGATTTAACCTACCCCAATAAAGCTAACCTATAACTAAGTCATAGAAAACCCAAGTTATAGTGAAATACTCTACGAAAGTGGCTTTAATATTCTGAACACACTATAGCTAAGACACAAACTGGGATTAGATACCCCACTATGCTTAGCCCTAAAATTCAATAACTTAATTAACAAAATTATTCGCCAGAACACTACAAGCAACAGCTTGAAATTCAACGGACCTGGAAGTGCTTTACATCCGTCTAGAGGAGCCTGTTCTATAATCGATACACCCCAATAAACCTCACCATATCTTGCCATCAGCCTGTATACCGCCGTCTTCAGCAAACTCCTTAATGATTGTAAAGTAAGCAGAAGTGTTACCATAAAAACGTTAGGTCAAGGTGCAGCCAATGACGTGGGAAGAAATGGGCTACATTTTCTAAATCAGAAAACTACACAATAACACTTATGAAATTTAAGGGCCTATGGTGGATTTAGCAGTAAACCAAGAATAGAGAGCTTGATTGAAACAAGGCCAATAAGCACGCACACACCGCCCGTCACCCTCCTCAAACATCACATAAAAGTACATTAACAATAAACCACTCCATACTGATCTAAAGGAAATAAGTCGTAACATGGTAAGTGTACTGAAAAGTGCGCTTGGACGAATCAAAATGTAGCTTAAATTAAAGCATCCGGCTTACACCCAGAAGATCTCATAACAGATGATTGTTTTGAGATAACTCTAGCCCAAACCTTATTAAAAATGTACTACTTAACTACACCAATTAAATCATTTACCTACTACAAAAGTATAGGCGATAGAAATTGCATTTTAGGCCCAATAGACATGGTACCAACCACAAGGGAAAGGACAAAACCAATAGAGCACAAAAAAGCAAAGATAAACCCTTATACCTTCTGCATAATGAACCAACTAGAACTAACTTTATAAAGAGAAATAATGCCCCCCAAAACCAAGTGATCTACCCAAGGATAGCTAAAAGAGCACACCAGTCTATGTGGCAAAATAGTGGGAAAATCTATGGGTAGTGGTGACAAACCTACCAAGCCTGTTGATAGCTGGTTGTCCAAGACAGAATCTTAGTTCAACTTTAAATTTACCTACAGAATCACATAATCTTCCTGTAAATTTAATTGCTAGTCTAAAGAGGGACAGCTCTTCAGACCCTAGGAAACAACATTTTATAGAGAGTAAATAACTTAACCACCATAGTTGGCCTAAAAGCAGCCACCAAATAAGAAAGCGTTCAAGCTCAATACTTACTCTTAATCCTACTAATCTTATTGAACTTCTAAAACAAATTGGACCAATCTATTATTTAATAGAAACAATAATGTTTATATAAGTAACATGAAATCATTCTCCCTGCATAAGCTTATCTCAGACAGAAACAACTATTGTTAGTTAACAGCCTAATTACCATATGCTACAGATTAGTTTATCAATTAACCAAACTGTTAACCCAACACAGGCGTGCACTCAGGAAAGATTAAAAAAAGTAAAAGGAACTCAGCAAACTCTACCCCCGCCTGTTTACCAAAAACATCACCTCTAGCATTTCCAGTATTAGAGGCACTGCCTGCCCAGTGACTCATGTTCAATGGCCGCGGTACCCTGACCGTGCAAAGGTAGCACAATCACTTGTTCTCTAAATAAGGATTTTTATGAATGGCCACATGAGAGTTTAACTGTCTCTTACTTTTAATCAGTGAAATTGACCTATCCGTGAAGTGGCGGATATGCCTAAATAAGACGAGAAGACCCTATGGAGCTTCAATTTAATGATACAAACCAGAACATTTTAAACCAGTAGGCATTAACCTATTGTCAATGTATCATGAATTTTGGTTGGGGTGACCTCGGAGTACAGTATAACCCCTGAAAAATACATACTAAGACCTCACTAGTCTAAATAAAAACACACCTATTGACCCAATAACTTGATCAATGGACTAGGCTACCCTAGGGATAACAGCGCAATCCTATTCTAGAGTCCATATCGACAATAGGGTTTACGACCTCGATGTTGGATCAAGACATCCTAATGGTGCAGACGCTATTAAGGGTTTGTTTGTTCAACGATTAAAGTTTTACGTGTTCTGAGTTCAGACCGGAGCAATCCAGGTCGGTTTCTATCTATTAAACATTTCTCCCAGTACGAAAGGACAAAAGAAATAGGGCCTACTTCATAAAGCGCCCTCAAAAATTAGATAACCCATATCTCAATCTTGCAAACTATTATCTTACCCAAGAACAGGGTCTGTTCAGATGGCAGAGCCTGGATATTGCATAAAACTTAAAACTTTATAACCAGAGGTTCAACTCCTCTTCTTAACAACGTGTTTATAGTCAACTTACTTCTACTAGTCGAACCCACCCTAATTGCCATAGCATTCTTAACACTTATAGAACGAAAAATCTGGGGCTATATACAATTCTTAAAGGGTCCTAACATTGTAGGCCCCTACGGAACACTTCAACCAATTGCCAATGCCATAAAGCTTTTTACAAAAGAACTCTTACTACCCACCACCTCCACCACAACTTTATACTTAACCGCCCCTACCCTAGCCCTCTCCATCGCCCTCCTTTTATGAACCCCACTTCCTATGCCACACCCCCAATCAACTTAAACTTAGGCCTCTTATTTATTCTAGCAACATCAAGCCTAGCTGTTTACTCAATTTTATGATCTAGATGAGCATCCAACTCAAACTATGCACTAATTGGCACATTACAAGCTGTAACCCAAACAATCTCATATGAAGTCACCCTCGCTATCATTCTCCTATCTACCCTACTAATAAGCGACTCATTTAATTACAATCACTCATTACAACACAAGGACACTATTGACTTCTACTCCCATCATGACCCCTAGCCATAATATGATTTATCTCCACATTAGCAGAAACCAACCGAGCCCCCTTTGACCTAACAGAAGGAGAATCAGAGCTAGTTTCAGGTTTTAATATTGAATATGCCGCAGGCTCATTTGCCCTATTCTTTATAGAATACATAAATATTATCATAATAAATGCCCTAACCACCACCATCTTCCTAGCAACATCATATAACATGACCATATCAGAAATCTACACAATCAACTTTATAACTAAAACCCTCCTATTAACCACCCTATTCCTATGAATTCGAACAGCCTACCCTCGCTTCCGCTATGACCAACTAATATCCCTCCTATGAAAAAATTTCTTACCCCTCACACTAGCACTATGCATATGATATATCTCAATGCCCATCTTAACATCTGGCATCCCACCACAAACATAAGAAATATGTCTGACAAAAGAGTTACTTTGATAAGAGTAAATTATAGAGGTTTAAACTCTCTTATTTCTAGAATTATAGGAATTGAACCCGTACCTGAGAACTCAAAACACTCCGTGATACCTATTACACCATATCCTAAACAGTAAGGTCAGCTAAATAAGCTATTGGGCCCATACCCCGAAAATGTTGGTCAAACCCTTCCCATACTAATATCAACCCCCTAGCCCACCTCATTATTTCCTTAACCATCCTAACAGGAACCACAATTACAATTCTAAGCTCACACTGATTTCTAGTCTGAATAGGCCTAGAACTGCACATATTAGCCATCGTACCAATTTTAGCCTAAAACACAAACCCCTGATCCACAGAAGCATCCACCAAATATTTCCTAATTCAAGCAACAGCATCAATAATTCTCCTAATAGACATTTTCCTTAATAACTTAACTTCCGGACAATGAACAATTAACCCACCCCACAATCAAATTTTGTCCACAGTAATATTAATTGCCCTAGTAATAAAAATAGGAATAGCCCCCCTTCACTTCTGACTTCCAGAAGTAACCCAAGGAATCCCCCTGATTCCAGCCATAATCGTCCTCACATGACAAAAACTTGCCCCCATATCAATCATATTTCAAACCTTCCCATCAATAAACATGAATATCATTCTAATGATCTCAATCCTATCAATTATAATTGGCAGCTGAGGAGGACTCAACCAAACACAACTACACAAAATTCTAGCTTACTCCTCAATTACTCACATGGGATGAATAATAGCAGTGCTGTACTACAACCCAAATATCACCATTCTAAACCTTATTATCTATATCTTCTTAACAATCTCCACATTCATAATTTTTTACCTAAACTCAAATGTAACAACTCTATCATTATCGCACACTTGAAATAAATTAACATGAATAATACCCATAATCCCACTAATAATAATATCTTTAGGAGGTTTATTCCCACTAACAGGCTTTTCCCCTAAATGAGCCATTATACAGGAACTTACAAAAAACAATAACCTAATTATTCCACTCACAATAGCCATACTAACACTAATAAACCTATACTTCTATATACGCCTAACATACTCCATCTCAATAACAATATTCCCCACATCCAACAACACAAAAATTAACTGACAACTAAAACACATAAAACCAATGCCACTCCTACCTCCACTCGTAATCTCTTCCACATTACTACTATCTTTAACCCCACTAACACTAATAATCTAGACATTTAGGTGAATGAGACCAAGAGCCTTCAAAGCCCTTAGTAAGTAAACTTTACTTAATTTCTGCATTACCATAAGGACTGCAAAACTTTATTCTGCATCAACTGAACGCAAATCAATCACTTTAATTAAGCTAAGCCCTTCCTAGATTGATGGGACTCTAACCCACAAAAATTTAGTTAACAGCTAAACAACCTAATCAACTGGCTTCAATCTACTTCTCCCGGCGTTAGGGGAAAAAAGGCGGGAGAAGCCCCGGCAGAGTTGAAGCTGCTTCTTTGAATTTGCAATTCAATATGATATATCACCTCAGAGCTGGTAAAAAGAGGGGTTACTCCTCTGTCTTTAGATTTACAGTCTAATGGTTACTCAGCCATTTTACCCCTAACTATGTTCATAAATCGCTGATTATTTTCAACCAGTCACAAAGAATCGGAACTCTATACTTATTATTTGGTGCATGAGCAGGAGCAGTAGGAACAGCCCTAAGCCTCCTAATCCGAGCAGAATTAGGCCAACCAGGAAGCCTAATAGAAGATGATCACGTCTACAATGTTATTGTCACATCTCACGCATTTATTATAATTTTCTTCATAGTAATACCAATCATAATTGGGGGCTTTGGAAACTGACTTGTCCCCTTGATAATCGGTGCTCCCGACATAGCATTCCCTCGAATAAACAACATGAGCTTCTGACTCCTACCCCCCTCACTCCTTCTACTTGCATCCTCAACCCTAGAAGTTGGTGCCGGAACTGGCTGAACAGTTTACCCACACTTTGCAGGTAACATATCACACTCAGGGGCTTCTGTAGACCTAACTATTTTTTCATTACATTTAGCAGGTGTTTCCTCTATTCTAGGGGCTATTAACTTTATTACAACAATTATTAAGATAAAACCCCCAGCCATGACCCAATACCAAACTCCCGTATGATCCGTCCTAATTACAGCGGTCCTTCTTCTACTCTCCCTTCCAGTCTTAGCTGCTGGAATTACTATATTACTAACTGATCGTAATCTCAATACTACTTTCTTCGACCCTGCTGATGGCGGAGATCCCATCCTATATCAGCACCTATTCTGGTTTTTTGGTCACCCTGAAGTGTATATTCTTATTCTGCCAGGTTTTGGAATAATTTCACACATTGTAACGTACTATTCTAATAAAAAAGAACCATTTGGTTATATGGGCATGGTCTGAGTTATAATATCCATTGGCTTCCTAGAATTTATCGTGTGAGCCCACCATATGTTCACAGTAGGTATAGATGTAGACACTCCCGCATATTTCACATCAGCTACTATAATTATCGCAATCCCTACCAGGGTAAAAGTATTTAGCTGACTAGCTACGCTACACGGCGGCAATATTAAATGATCCCCCGCAATACTATGGGCCTTAGGCTTTATCTTTCCTTTCACCATAGGCGGATTAACAGGAATTGTACTAGCCAACTCATCATTAAACATTGTATTACACGATACATACTATGTAGTAGCACATTTTCATTACGTACTATCCATAGGGGCAGTATTTGCTATTATAGGGGGCTTTATTCACTGATTTCCACTGTTTTCAGGCTACACACTTCACCAAACCTATGCTAAAGTTCATTTTACTATTATGTTTGTAGGCGTAAGTCTAACTTTCTTCCCACAGCACTTCCTTGGCCTATCCAGAATACCTCGACGATACTCAGACTATCCAGATGCATATACCACATGAAACATCGTCTCATCTGTAGGATCCTTCATCTCACTAACAGCAGTTATTCTAATAATTTTCATAATTTGAGAAGCCTTCTCCTCAAAGTGAAAACTTTCTACCATTGAACAACTATCTACCAATCTAGAATGGCTGTACGACTGCCCTCCTCCCTATCACGCATTTGAAGAAGCTACCTATGTAAAAACCCTAAACAAAAAAGGAAGGATTTGAACCCCCCAAAATTGGTTTCAAGCCAATTCCATAGACCTTATGACTTTTTCAATAAGATATTAGTAAAATAATTACGTAACATTGTCAAAGTTAAATCATAGACTAAATATCTATATATCTTAATGGCAGCACCAGCTCAATTAGGCTTACAAAATGCCGCATCCCCCATCATAGAAGAACTTATCGCCTTCCATGACCATGCTCTCATAATCACTTTTTTATTTAGCTCACTGGTTCTATACATTATTTCTCTAATACTTACTACAAAACTAACTCACACCAGTACCATAAATGCTCAAGAGATTGAAATAATCTGAACCATCCTGCCCGCTATAATTCTCATTATAATTGCCCTTCCATCCCTATGTATTTTATATATGACAGACGAATTTAATAAACCCTACCTAACTCTTAAAGCAATTGGCCACCAATGATACTGAAGTTATGAGTATTCCGATTATGAAGACTTAGCATTCGACTCTTATATTACACCAACATATTTCCTTGAACCTGGAGAATTTCGACTCCTTGAAGTAGACAACGGAACAACCTTACCCATAGAAGCAGATATTCGTGTGCTAATTTCATCACAGGACGTCCTACACTCATGAGCTGTGCCATCACTAGGTGTAAAAACAGATGCAATCCCTGGACGCTTAAATCAAGCCATATTAACTTCCACACGACCAGACATAGTCTATGGACAGTGTTCAGAAATTTGTGGGTCCAACCACAGCTTTATGCCCATTGTACTAGAATTTATTTATTTCCAAGATTTCAAAGTATGAGCCTCATACTTATATATCGTATCACTGTAAAGCTAAACTAGCATTAACCTTTTAAGTTAAAGATGGAGAAAACCCGTCTCTCTACAGTGAATGCCTCAACTAAACATCTCACCATGACCAATGGTGATTCTGTCAATAATTGTAACCTTGTTTTACATCACCCAATTAAAGATATTGAGTTTTACTTTCTACACTACCCCATCACCAAAATTGACTAGAACACAAAAACATAAAACAACTTGAGAACTAAAATGAACCAAAATTTATTCACCTCCTTCAATATCCTGACAATCCTAGAAATCCCCCTAGTAATATTAATCATTATATTTCCTGCCATATTAATTATACCTCCTAATAACCTAATTAATAACCGACTCTCCTCTCTTCAACAGTGATTAGTTCAACTTAAACTAAAACAAATGATAATAACTCATACTACTAAGGGACGAACTTGGTCTCTCATGCTTCTAGCCCTGATCATTTTCATCGCATTAAATAATCTTCTCGGACTTACACCCTATGCATTTACACCAACCACTCAACTATCAATAAATCTAGATATAGCAATTCCTCTATGAGCAGCAACTGTACTCATAGGGTTACGATTTAAAACAAAATCGTCTCTCGCCCATTTCCTACCACAAGGAACACCCATACTACTTATCCCAATGTTAATTATTATCGAGACAATCAGCCTCTTCATTCAACCAGTAGCTCTAGCTGTACGACTAACAGCCAACATCACAGCAGGTCACCTGTTAATACATCTACTTGGAGACACTACACTATCATATCCATCTACCTATCTTCCTCCACAATTACTATTATCATTATCATTCTATTAATCACCCTAGAATTAGGTGTAGCACTCATCCAAGCCTATGTATTCACACTTTTAGTAAGCTTATATCTACATGACAACTCATAATGACACACCAAACACATGCCTATCACATAGTTAACCCAAGCCCTTGACCACTAGCAGGAGCCCTATCAGCATTTTTGCTTACATCTGGCCTAATTATATGATTTCATTTCTATTACATCCCCCTCCTTACTGCAGGGCTACTAGCTAGCACAATAACAATATTTCAGTGGTGGCGCGACGTAGTACGAGAAGGCACATATCAAGGCCATCATACCACTCCCGTACAAAAAGTCCTTCGATATGGGATAATCCTATTTATTATCTCAGATGTATTCTTCTTTGCTGGCTTCTTCTGAGCATTTTACCACTCCAGCTTAGCCCCAACCCCACAAACAGGAGGACATTGACCCCCTACAGGTATTTTTCCTCTTAACCCAATAGAAGTACCCCTACTAAATACAGCTGTACTACTTGCATCAGGAGTCACAATTACTTGGGCACACCACAGCCTAATAGAAGCCAATCAAAAAGAATCAGCTCAAGCACTGACCATAACTATTGCACTAGGAATCTACTTTACCTGTCTACAGATATCAGAATACTCTGAAACCTCATTTACTATCTCCGACAGAATTTATGGGTCCACATTCTTTATAGCTACAGGCTTCCATGGCCTCCACGTTATTATCGGAACTACCTTCCTCGCCACCTGCTATTTTCACCAACAGCTATATCACTTCACATCCAACCACCACTTCGGATTTGAAGCCGCTGCATGGTACTGACATTTCGTAGATGTAGTATGACTATTCCTCTATATCTCTATCTATTGATGAGGGCCTTACTCTCTTAGCATAAACAGTACTATTGACTTCCAATCAATAAGCCTCATATAACTCGAGAGAGAGTAATAAATCTAGCACTAACCCTAACAACTAACATCCTCCTAGCCCTACTTCTAATTACCATCACATTCTGACTCCCCCAACTAAATGCATATACAGAAAAACACAACCCTTATGAATTTGGGTTTGACCCTACAACCTCTGCCCACCTGCCCTTCTCTATAAAATTCTTCTTAATTGCTATTACATTCCTCCTGTTTGACCTAGACATCACCTTACTACTACCTCTACCATGGGCAACCCAAACAAACAACTTAATACTAACAATCAACATGATTTTTGCCCTACTTATTATTCTAGTATTGGGATTGGCCTATGAATGGACCCAAAAGGGATTAGACTGAGTTGAGTGTATATAGTTTATTTAAAACAAATGATTTCGACTCATTAGATTATGAAAACTCATATTTACCAATACATGCCTTTCATTTATATCAACGTCACACTAGCATATTTCATATCACTGTTGGGACTATTAATTTAACCATATCACCTAATATCATCTCTACTATGTTTGGAAGGCACAATATTATCACTATTTATTATAACTACACTCACAACTCTAAATATATATTTAATATTAATGTATATAATACCCATTACTCTTCTAGTGTTTGCCGCATGTGAGGCTGCAGTAGGCCTAGCCTTATTAATCTTAATCTCTAACCTGTACAGCTTAGATTATGTCCAAAACTTAAATCTACTCCAATGCTAAAAATTATTTTACCAACAATCATAATACTACCAACAATATGACTTTCAAAAAATCATGTAATATGAGTTAATACAATAACATGCAGCCTATTAATCAGTATTTTTACCCTTCTAATATTATATATGCCAAATAACTCATGTAATCTATCACTGACTTTCTTCTCAGACCCATTAACATCACCTTTATTAATACTAACAGCCTGACTACTACCACTAATAATTTTAGCAACACAACAACACCGGTACAACAACCCCATCCCATGAAAAAAACTATATATCTCAATACTAATTTTTTAACAAATCTCCCTAATCATAACTTTTTCAGCCACCGAACTAATTTTATTTTATATTCTATTCGAGACCACCCTAATCCCCACCCTAATTATTATTACTCGCTGAGGGTACCAGCCAGAACATCTTAATGCCGGCTCGTATTTCCTATTCTATACATTAGCTGGATCTCTTCCTCTACTAATTATGCTCCTGTACTATTTAAGCAGTTTAGGGTCCCTAAATATGCTCACAATAACTATTAACACTAAAGAAATACTACTATCCTGAACTAACAACATTATATGACTAGGGCGCATAATGGCCTTTATAGTCAAAATACCTCTATATGGACTACACCCGTGACTCCCTAAAGCCCATGTTGAAGCCCCAATCGCTGGCTCAACAGTACTCGCAGCAATTCTACTAAAACTAGGTGGCTATGGTATAATACGAATTACCCCTATACTTAACCTTCTGACAGAAAAAATAAGTTACCCCTTTCTCATCTTATCCTTACGAGGTATAGTTATAACAAGCTCCATCTGCCTGCCACAAGCAGACCTAAAATCACTCATCGCCTATTCTTCCGTTAGCCACATAGCACTTGTTATTCTAGCCATTCTTATCCAAACCCCCTGAAGCCTTACCGGCGCAATAATCCTAATAATTGCCCATGGACTTACTTCATCTCTACCATTTTGCCTAGCAAACTCTAACTATGAACAAATCCACAGCCGAACTATAATGTTCACACGAGGTCTTCAAGCACTATTCCCACTACTAGCACTATGATGATTACTAGCTAACCTCGCCAATCTTGCCCTACCCCCAACTATTAATTTAATAGGAGAACTGCTAACAATCTTAGCCCCCTTTTCCTGATCTAATTTTACCATCATATTCACAGGATTCAACATACTAATCACAGCCCTGTACTCACTTCATATATTTACTTCAACACAACGAGGTCCATTAACATATAGCACTAGCAATGTAAAACCCCTATTTACACGAGAAAACACACTTATACTAATGCACATAGCACCAATCCTCCTACTCACCCTAAACCCTAAGGTAACCATATGTTTTACACCCTGTAGCTATAGTTTAATAAAAACATTAGATTGTGAATCTAATAATAGAAGCCCACAACTTCTAAACTACCGAGAAAGCATGCAAGAACTGCTAATTCATGCCCCCAAGCTTAACAACTTAGCTTTCTCAACTTTTAAAGGATAGTAGTTATCCATTGGTCTTAGGAACCAAAAACATTGGTGCAACTCCAAATAAAAGTAAAAATACACTCTTCAATAATTCTAATAACAATAATTACACTGCTGGCGCCTATCATAATTACTCTAATTAACCCAAACAAAAACCTCCTATACCCTCACTATGTAAAATTAGCCATCATTTATGCCTTTACCATCAGCATCCTATCGATAACAATATTTATCTTTACAGGCCAAGAATCCGTAATCTCAAACTGACATTGAATAACAATCCAAACTATCAAATTATCGCTAAACTTTAAGATAGACTTCTTCTCTATTATATTTACCCCTGTAGCACTATTTGTTACCTGATCAATCGTAGAGTTTTCAATATGATATATAAGCTCAGACCCAAACATCAACCAATTCCTCAAATACCTACTTATTTTCCTCGTAACAATACTAATTCTAATCACAGCTAATAATTTGTTCCAACTTTTCATTGGATGAGAAGGAATAGGCATTATATCATTTCTACTAATTAGCTGATGACACAGCCGAACAGACGCTAACACAGCAGCCCTACATAACCGCATTGGAGACATCGGCTTTATTCTAGCAATGACATGATTCTTTCTATACTCCAACTCATGAGATTTCCAACAAATATTCATTCTTGACTCCACTTCAAATTCTTTTCCCCTAATAAGCCTTCTCTTAGCGGCAACAGGAAAATCTGCCCAATTCGGCCTACACCCATGACTTCCATCTGCCATGGAAGGACCTACACCAGTTTCAGCACTACTACATTCCAGCACAATAGTTGTTGCAGGAGTTTTCTTAATTATTCGTTTCCACCCCCTAATCGAAAATAACCCCCTCATCCAAACACTAACTCTATCAATAGGCGCAATCACCACTCTATTCACAGCAATCTGTGCTCTAACACAAAATGATCTAAAAAAGATCGTAGCCTTCTCAACCTCAAGCCAACTAGGCCTTATAACAGTAAGAATCGGCATTAACCAACCACACCTAGCCTTCCTTCACATCTGTACCCACGCCTTCTTCAAAGCCATACTATTCCTATCTGCAGGATCTTTTATTCACAGCCTATACAATGAACAAGATATCCGCAAAATAGGAGGCTTATTTAAGACCCTACCCTTCACATCCTCCTCCCTCATTATTGGCAGCTTTGCACTTGTAGGTGTACCCTTTCTCACAGGCTTCTACTCAAAAGACCTGATCATCGAGACCGCCAACACGTTGTATACCAACGCCTGAGCCCTAACAACTACTCTTGTAGCCACCTCCCTCACAGCTATATACAGTATCTGCATTATCTTCTTTGCCTTAACAGGATACCCTCGCTTTACAACTCTCATCTTAATTAATGAAAATAACCCTATGCTAATAAACCCAATCAATCACCTAGCAGTGGGTAGCATTTTCACCGGGTTTCTTATTTCTAATTGTGTTCCTCCTACCTCACACCCCCAAGTCACTATACCATGACACCTAAAACTTACAGCGTTAGGCGTAACCATGCTAGGACTACTTGTAGCAATATAACTTAGTTTGATAACTAACAATATAAAATTAAGCACCCCATTAAAAACCTTCTACTTCTCTAACATACTAGGCTTTTACTCAACCACTATACACCGACTCAACCCCCATTCAAGCCTATCCACAAGCCAAAACCTTACCTCAGCCCTATTAAACCTCTTCTGACTAGAAAAATCTATATAAAAAATAACAACACAAACTCAAATTTCGATCTCCACAACCTCATCAACTCAAAAAGGCCTAATTAAGCTTTACTTCCTATCCTTCTTCATTACACCAACACTAGCACTACTCCTAACAATTTAACCCCCACCCCGAGTAAGCTCAATTGCAATATGCATTCCCATAAACAAGTTACTAAAACTACTCAAATACCATAATTATACAAAGCAGCAGCACCTGTAGGATCATCACGAATTAACCCTGGCCCATCACCCTCATAAATCATTCAACTTGACACAGTGTTATAATTAACCACAATCTCTACCGTTTTAACAGGGTTCCCACCTAGCAAGAATACCATAATTATCTCCATCATTAAACCGAACATGAAAATACCTAAAATATCTGTACTTGACACCCACGTTTCAGGATGCTCATCAATTGCTATCACCTCAGTGTAACCAAAAACTACCATCATACCCCCCAAATAAATCAAGAAAACCACAAGCCCCATATAAGGCCCACCAAAGTATAACGTAATCACACAACCTACGGCACCACTAAAAATTAACACTAACCCACCATAAATAGGCGAAGGCTTAGAAGAAAACCCCACAAAACCTATTACTAAAATAATACTTAATGAAAATAAAGCATATGTCATTATTCCCACATGGACTATAATCATGACTAATGATATGAAAAACCATTTTTGTATTTCAACTATAAGAATGCTAATGACCTCTTCCCGTAAAACCCACCCTTTAGCAAAAATCATCAACGAATCATTCATTGATCTCCCCACACCATCCAACATCTCCTCTTGATGAAATTTTGGCTCACTTCTAGGAACTTGCCTAATTATTCAGATTACCACAGGCCTATTCCTAGCAATACACTACACACCAGAAACTGCTACCCCTTTCTCTTCAGTCGCCCATATCACCCGAGACGTTAACTATGGCTGAATAATCCGCTATTTACATGCTAACGGTGCATCCATATTCTTTATTTGCCTCTTCTTCCACATCGGCCGAGGCTTATATTACGGGTCATTCCTTTTTCTGAAGACTTGAAACATCGGTACAATCTTACTACTTGCAACCATAGCCACAGCATTCATAGGCTATGTACTCCCATGAGGCCAAATATCGTTTTGAGGGGCTACAGTAATTACAAACCTTTTATCAGCTATCCCATATATTGGGTCTGACTTAGTCCAATGAATCTGAGGCGGGTTTTCAGTGGATAAAGCTACCCTCACACGATTCTTTACTTTCCACTTCATTTTACCTTTCATTATTGCAGCTCTGACTACCATTCATCTTTTGTTTCTGCATGAAACAGGCTCAAGTAACCCATCAGGAATCACCTCAGAACCTGGTAAAAATTCATTTCACCCATACTATACAACTAAAGACATTCTTGAACTGATCTTCCTCTTCCTAACCCTAACAAGTTTAACCCTATTTACACCTGACCTTTTAACAGACCCAGACAACTACACACTAGCAAACCCCCTAAACACCCCACCCCACATTAAACCAGAGTGATATTTCCTATTTGGATACGCAATCCTACGACCCATCCCCAATAAACTAGGGGGCATTCTAGCTCTAGTACTATCCATCCTAATCCTAATACTCATCCCCATAATACACCTATCCAAACAACAAAGTATAGCATTCCAACCAATCACTCAAATCCTATTCTGAACGCTAGTAGCTGACCTAGTTACACTTACATGAATTGGGGGTCAACCAGTTGAACATCCATTCATCGCCATCGGCCAAACAGCATCTATCATATATTTTTTCATCATTATCACCTTAATCCCCCTCTCCGCTCTAATCGAAAACAAACTACTAAAATGATAAACGTCCTTGTAGTATAAATTAATACTCTGGTCTTGTAAACCAGAAATGGAGAACACCTACTCCCCAGGACAATCAGGGAGAGAATATCTAATTCCACCATCAACACCCAAAGCTGACATTCTAATATTAAACTACTCCCTGGATTCTAAACTTTATCTTATTGATGGCCCAACAATAAAGTACTTTGCAAGTACACACAACATTTCAAACTTATATGTAATTAGTACATTATTGTTTTACCCCATGAATAATAATCTAGTACTACAAATGCTTAACTATACATAGCACATTAACCCTAAACGTACATAAAATCCTTGACATACATGCTTACAAGCAAGAACTAATATTGTACATTGGACTATAATCCATACGATCCTTAACCCACATACCGCACTCCAAACATGGATATCACTCACCAATGTAAAACCATTCATCATACATCCGCACATTAACATATTGATTGGACATAGCACATTTAGTCAAACAGTTGACACAACCATGAATATCCACCAAATACACTTGGTCTCTTAATCTACCAACCTCCGTGAAACCAGCGACCCGCCCACATCTGCTAGTATTCTCGCTCCGGGCCCATATAGACAGGGCTTGGTTATCCTGAAACTATACCTGGCATTTGGTTCCTACCAAATGGCCTCAGGGCCATAAAACTGAGATCGCACATACATTCCCCTTAAATAAGACATCACAATGGTGTGGCGCTATCACTCTCTTGTTCTCGTGTCACTGGATGCATGGGTGCCTCTTGTAGGAAAGGAATGTTCTCATCAGCATTGTCGGGAGACTCCTGGAAAGAGGTTCCAATTATCATCCTGTAGCACCTGACTGTGATTTGCCAGACTTTATGCTATCACCGTGCCTAATATTGAATGTCTTGGCAAATGCTGGTTCAGCACACAATTGTCATAATTATTAGTCCTCTGACTTGGGCCTAGATTTAGTCCTAGTAGGCTGAAAGGTTGATTCAGGTACCATTAAGTTTTCTGGTTAAAGTCATCATTGTGTTCAAATGATCTATCACCCACTCTGGAGGGCAGCACCAGCAGAGAAGCTATAAATACACTTCAAAACTGAGCCTTAGTGCTGGTTGTACCTTAACCACACACTCTACAGCCAAGAGAAATTAGCGATTGAGCAAAAAATGCAGACCAAATGCCTCTTGGAGATG
This sequence comes from Callithrix jacchus, assembly GCF_049354715.1. NCBI lineage: Eukaryota > Metazoa > Chordata > Mammalia > Primates > Cebidae > Callithrix > Callithrix jacchus. The sequence continues at coordinate 381,373 of NC_133515.1, forward strand.
GACTGAAGCAACTCCAAAGAAAGCTGTAAAAAAGTGACAGGAATTTGTTCTTCTACTTGGAGAGTGTTCGATTCAAACATGAGTCCAACGTATGCATCCTTAAGAGGACATGCTCTGCTGTTGTCTCATTTGCCAGAATATCCTTCAGTTCCAGGCTTTCAACAGGGTGTAATTGGTTCATGCTCCATGATTAGAAAGGAATTAAAGTTTGAAGCCAGAATGAATGGCCACAATGCCTGATGTTAGACTTTCATAAGTGGCCTTGTGAAAGCCTGCATCTTCTATCATCTCCTTGAACTCTTCCTGAGACAGGAACATTTGGATACTCTCTACAAGGTATTGATAGGACTTCCAGTCTCCAGCAATGACCTCTCCAGGACAGGGATGACCTGGAAGCTATATAGATCATAATGCCTGGATATGAGGGGATTGTTCACTTGGCTAAATTCCAGACACAGAAACCGTCCTCCTGGTTTCAGTACCCGATGGGCTTCCTGGAGTGCCTGATCAATGTGTGTGACATTCTGAAGCCCAAAGGCAATGGTGTAAATATCAAACTTGTCATCATCAAAGGGAAGTTCTTCGGCATCTCCTAATACCCATGCAAGTCCAGCTCTGTATCCTTGAGCCAAGGCTTTCTGCTTTCCAACCTTTAGCATCTCCTTGTTGATGTCACACACCATGACATGAGACCCACCCAAGGAATCTTCTTCATTCTGGTACTCTTTGGCAATTTCTTCCCAGGATAAACTTTGTTGGGCCCTTAACTGACTCTTCTGTTTTCTCTGATGCTGGGACTGAACATAATTTAGGAACCGGAATGCAATGTCACCTGTGCCTCCAGCAACATCAAGCAGCTGGGTCCCAGGAAGTGGATGTATATTCCAGAGCAGTAAATCCTTCCAAAGAGGATGGATACCAAGACTCATCATATCATTCATCACATCATACTTCTTAGCCACACTTTCAAACACCTGATGGACTTTGCCCCACTTTTTCTCTTCCGACACAGTCTGAAACCCAAAGTGAGTTTCCGTTACCTGCTTCTCTTTGGGGCCAAGAACCACGAAGCCCGAGGAGCTGACAGCCCCGCATCACCCGCCACCACCTACGACTGCAATAGTTCCATAGAGCCAAGCTTCTGGGAGCTGCCATCTTGGTACTCGAGTTAAAAGGCTAGAATGAGATTTTAATATAATATTTAACTCTAGCATTTACTTTTTACAAAAAATAAATATTTTCCCTCCTCTCTGGATAACTAGGTTCTGGGAAATGACTATCAGGGAGATGGAGAAGGCCTGTCTTTTCTTCTGACTTTCAGTGACCTCAGGAAATGTCTCACAATATTCTTTACACTAAAGCTGCCAGAATTAAACCAGAACCCTAAGTGCCTTAGCAGAGCCCTGTGTCTGAGAAAGAGGCTGCGCTTGAGCTGGTCTCAGTTTGCTCTGTCACTGCCACAGGGCTCTGCACTGGGGCCTGGCTACTAGACGGAAGGGTTAATTATGTTGGGGCTTCCCTCAGATTTATGACACATCTTCCTACCCCATCTGCACTCTGAGCTCCAGGCACTGTGCTGAGCACTCAGTTAATTGACAGTACCCACGTATCCCTGATATGTGAGTAATCAGTTATCACTGTCCCATGCCCCATTTCACAGAGGACAAAACCAAATCCAGGGGAGGAGAGGCAACTCTGGCCACTTGCAGAACTTGTCAGTGGTGGTGCTGGAATCCCAGTGTCAGCTTTTGGGCCCCCTCTGCTAGCACTAAGTCCAAAGCTCCACTGAGCCTTATAAAACAAATGGAAATGGATTGCCCCACTCACAGCCCTAGGGTGAAACTGGGTCAGGCTCAATGTGAAGGATGCTGAGCACAGAGCAAGTCGCATGTGAGTGGGGAATACCACTGTCTCATGAGCCCCTCAGGTCTGGAGGTTTTCAGTCATGTAATGGCCGCTGGCTCAGGGTGTATCAGAAACAGGGGCTTCCCCAGTGTTTGTTGTAACAGCCACCTGCCCCAGCCAGGACTGTTTCAAAGTCCTCCAGAAAATTTATCTGATGGCCACTCAACAGTGTGGTGTTCTAACGAGGTGGGGGTTGATAGGGGCTCAGCTCTATGCAGATGCCACACCTGGTCCTAACTGGTCCTTTGGTCCCTGTGAAGATAATACTCCCCTTCCTCACCAGCTCATTATTAAAACCATGACATTTTACTACAGCCTGGCAACCCATTTGGGAACCCCCTCTGTCACAGTAGCTAGGATTTGTCTCAGACTGGGGATCCCCTCTTGTTTTCTATTTGCAGTTGCTTAAATTTTAAAAAATTCTTTTCTGAAAAAAAAATTCAGTAACATTTCCATATGCCAACAGTAAACAATCTAAAAAAGAATTAAGAAAGTAATTCAACTTACAATAGCTACAGATAGGTTAAATAGCTAGGAATTAACTGAACCAAAAAAGTAAAAATCTCTACAATAAAAAGTATACAACATTGATAAAAGAAATTTATGACAACAAAGAAAAAATGTCCTCACACATGATACTCTGTGTTTATGGATAAGAAAAATCAAAATTGTTAAAATGTCCATGCTACACAAAGCAACCTATGAATTCAATGCAATTTCTATAAAAATACCAATGATATTCTTCACACAAATAGAAAGAACAGTTCTACAAAACAGTCCTAAATTTATACAGAATCACAAAAGACCTAGAATAACCAAAGCTATCCTGAGCAAAAAGAATAAATCTGTAGGGATTCCATTATCTACCATGAAATTATACTACAGATCTATAGTAACCAAAGCAACACAGAATGGCATAAAACACCAATGCACACGGACAAACAGAACAGAGTAGAGAACCTAGAGACAAATTCATACATCTACAGTGAACTCATTTTTTCCATAGGCACCAAGAAAATACATTAAGAAAAAAAAATCTCTTTAATAAACAGTGCTGGTAAAACTGGATATCCATATGCAGAAAAATAAAACTAGACCCTATCTTTGGCCACCTGCAAAAATCAACTCAAAATAGATCAAATATTTAAATTTAAGACTGCTATGAGAAATAGATAGGCTTGAATAACCTCTGTTCTTTCTGAATTACTCCTGGCACACCCCAGTAAAGAGTCTGGCGATAATTTTGGGGTAGGATGAGAGTAGGATTGATTAGACCCGATGGAAGGGCAATGACTGGGTTTATTTTCTCCATTTGGTCTCCCTATTACCCTAAAGAATCCTTTGGATCAGGTTCAGTGGCCCATGCCTGTAATCCCAGAACTTTGGGAAGCCCAGACAGGTGAATCAAAAAGTCAGGTGATAGAAACTATCCTGAACAACATAGAGAAATCCCATCACCACTAAAACCACAAAATTAGCCAGGAGTGGGGACACATGCCTGTAATCCCAGCTACTCAGGAGGCTGAGGCAGGAGAATTGCTTGAACCCAAAGGCAGAAGTTGCAGTGAGCAGGAATCATGCCACAGCTTTCCAGCCTGGGTGACAGAGCACAAATCCATCTCAAAAAAATAAAAAATGTAAATATAAATAAAAAGAATCCTTTGGAATTATCCCAACTCTCTGCAATGTAGCCACGGATTTCTAGTGAGGAGCACACCTTCTCAGTACCCAGCTGTCTGAGGCCATAATTCAGTTGCTTCAGGTGATTGAAAACAATTACTTTTTTACTGAAAAGACTTAATGCCCCATGGTTGAGATTAAGCTGGATTTACAAAACATTGAATTCATCCTTTATGTTCTCTGTGAGCAGGGGATCCTCCTTGTGTTTTTCTACATCTAGAGATGAATCTATATTTGCCAATATTTACATAAATCTGAGACATAGATCAGGTTAAAATCCTAGACATGGCCTTCAGGATGATCCAACTCTTGCCCATTTCTCTTCTCAATTATGTTGTCAGACAGAAATACTTAACATGAAGTCTCTCAGCAATAGTTACAACATTCCACTTGTAGAGAAGCTGGTGAGACAGAGAAGGGCTCGCAGTGAGAATCAAAGCTTCTTCTCAATCTTTCCGTGTATCTGTTTGTGAATACACGGAAAAGATTCTGGAGCCAGGGAAGAGCTATTAAACAGGGTAGAATCCCTGTAGATCAGAGTACTAGGTCACATGCTCATTAGTCACCTTCTTTGGTCAAACTCTCAGGGCTAAGCCTCTGATAGGGCTTCAGAGGAAAGCATATCTGTGAAAGCCTCTAATTACATGTGAAAGGTGAAGCTCTGGCTCTGGAAGAAGGCTCCCATCTGACAGAACATCATGCTTCTCTGAGTGTGAGATTCTGTGCCCTTCCTCAGCAGGACACCACTGACTCAATAATTATTGAAGAATCATATATAAATAGGCCTTTTTTTACCATGAATTTCTTAAATAATAAAACAGAGAAAACACATTTATCCACTTTCAAATTGAGTAGGAGTGTGAGAAACTTTACAGAAAATGTCACAGAAGGAATCTTAAGCTCTGTCTATTCAAAAAAAGCCTCAAAATTCTGGTACAAACTGTTGGAATAAAGCTTTTCAGAGCTTGACTTTTTGCTATATATATACATACACACACATATATACATGTAATTGGACTTTAGTTTTATATGATTTTTAAAGAATAAACCATTTTTTCCTATTTACATAATTATTTATATTTATTTACTTACTTTATTATATATATTTGTTTTATTGGGTTTCAGGTTTTGGGGTACATGTGAAAAACATGCAAGATTATTGCATAGGTACATACATGGAAATGTGGTTTGCTGTCTTCCTCCCCATCACGTATATCTGGCATTTCTCTCAATGTTATCCCTCCCCAACTCCCCACCCCCTGCTTTTCCTCCCCTAGTTCCCCCACCTCAGACCTCAGTGTGTGATGCTCCTGGCCCTGTGTCCATGTGTTCTCATTGTTCAACACCCGCCTGAGTGAGAACATGTGGTGTTTGATTTTCTGTTCTTGTGTAAGTTTGCTGAGAATGATGGTTTCCAGGTTCACCCATGTCCCTACAAAGCACATGAACTCAACGTCTTTTATGGCTGCATAGTATTCCATGGTGTATATGTGCCATATTTTCCCTCTCCAGTCTATCATCAATGGGCATTTGGGTTGGTTCCAAGTCTTTTCCATTGTAAACAGTGCTGCAATGAACATTCATGTGCATGTCTCCTTATGATAGAATGATTTATTGTTTTTTGGGTATATACCCAGTAATGGGGTTGCTGGGTCGAATGGAATTTCTATTTCTAGGTCCTTGAAGAAACACCACACTGTCTTCCATAATGGCTAAACTAATTTACACTCCCACCAACAGTGTAAAAGTGTTCCTCTTTCTCCACATCCTCTCCAGTATCTGTGGTCTTCAGATTTTTTAATGATCACCATTCTAGCTTGTGTGAGATGGTATCTGAATGTAGTTTTGATTTGCATTTCTTTAATGACCAGTGATGATGAGCATTTTTTCATATGTTCGTTGGCCTCATATACGTCTTCTTTTATAAAGTGTCTGTTCACATCCTTCACCCACTTTTGAATGGGCTTCTTTGTTTTTTTTTCTTGTAAATCTCTTTTAGTTCCTTGTAGATTCTGGATATTAGCCCTTTGTCAGATGGGTAGATTGCAAAAAATTTTTTCCATTCTGGTAGTTGCTGACTCATTCTAATGACTGTTGTTTTTTTTTTTTTTTCTGTGCAGAAGCTGTGGAGTTTAATTAGGTCCCATTTCTCTATTTTTGCTTTTGATGCCAATGCTTTTGGTGTCTTAGTCGTGAAATCCTTTCCTACTCTTATGTCCTGAACGGTTTTGCCTAGATTTTCTTCTAGGGTTTTTATGATGTTAGGTCTTTTTTTTTTTCCTGCCCTGGCCAGCCATGTGCAGAAAGCAGAAAGTGGAAATCTTCCTGACACCTTACACTAAAATTAACTTCAGATGCTTAGTATATGACTTTCTTATTATGTCTGTATTGCCATAGACTTGGGATAAAGGCTGTTTGCCCTTAACGGTATTTTGTGTGTTTCTTTTTTTCTCCCCTTGCATGTTTTATGCACAGAACAACACACACATTAGAAAACTTGCTTCCTAGATTAGACATAGACTTTGAGCCACAGAGGAATCTAGATGACAGCATAGACTTTTGGGATTAGCATCTGAGCAGACAAACTTGGATCCTAACACTTACCTTTATATCTCACCAGCCATGACCTGGGATATGAGCATAAAAGATTCACCAGAGTTGCAACTTTTAATAATGTGTTCCTTCCTGTTTCCCGATGAGGGCCCTTTCATTTCCTGGTCCTAATACTTACACACACATTTGTGATGATAAGGGAATATGAGGCCGCCCTGGTGGATTTACAGAAAAAGACTTGCTTGGATGGTCCTGCTCTGGGCTCTCCTGTTTTACTTCTGGTTGCCTCTTGCCCAGTAGCTAAAAACATTGGGGGGAAAATTGAAAACAGAGACAATTTCTGCATGTTTAGAAAAGATTTAGAAACCGAGACAACTTTTGCATCTTTAGAATATTTGGCATACAGCAGAACATCTTTCTATCTTGAGAGATTCTGGCCAACTGACTGCAATAGGGGACTGTCTTTAGAACTTGAGTTTTTGGTGACTAGAGTCCTTAGTTCTGTTAGGGTCTTTCACAGAAGAAATGAGGTCACTTCTTGAAGGTTTTATTCTTCTTTCAGTAAAACCTGCCTTCCTTCAATAGGACCTATGCAAAGGCTTTTCTGCACTGCTGACTGCTTACATTTCTCTCCCAGGTTATATCAGTAGCTTTGCACACTTATGCAAACACAGCACCCATGCACCAGTTCTTGAAAAACTGAATGCAGCCAGAGTCACAAGTTTGATAAAGTCTTTATTTTTAATATACTAATTATGTAATCCCAGATATGTCATTGTGCCTCTCAGAGGCTCCACAGTCTTACAGTCTGCACAATTGGGATTATGCTATCATCCAGCTCCAAGGGATCTCATGAGACATGTACAAAACAATATTAAGAGCAAAGTATACCACAAAAGAAAGAGAGGAAGAATAATTTTCTATTACCAATTAAATTATTCAAGAAGCACAGAATTTGCTATCTGATCTCAATAAAGCATGTGAAATTGCATTTTTATAATACTGAAATATTTTTGAATTTGCTGGTGACAAAAAATATGTGGTTCTTTGATTTCATGTCCACCATGATTTGATATTTTCGAGGTATGTCTTCACACCTTCATTTTTAATTTTACCATCATGCATAAAATCTTTATATATACAGGAGATGAATGTATAAACATTCATCTGTTGATAAACACAGGTTGTTTCAATATCAAATAAATAGAAATACCTTTTGAGATACTATTTATATCCTTTGGATATATACCCAGAACTGACACTGATGGTAGTTGTAGTTTTAAATTTTTTCAGAAACACTGTTTTCCATAAGGACTGCATCAGTTTACATGCTCACCAACAGTGTACAAATATTCTCTTTGTGCACCCTCACTAGCTCTTTTGTCTTTTGACACTTTGGTAGTATATATTATTTTTTTCTTTTGTATTTTTTTGAGAAAGAGTCTTACTGTCACCCAGGCTGGAGTCCAGTGGCTCTATCTCAGCTCACTGCAACCTCCGTCTCCCAGGTTCAAGAGATTCTCTGCCTCAGCCTCCCAAGTAGTGGGGATTAGAGGCACCCGCGACCTCACCCAGTTAATTTTTGTATTTTTAGTAGAGACAGGGTTTAACCATCTTGACCAGGCTGGTCGTGAACTCCTGTCCTCGGCCTCCCAAAGTGCTGGGATTACAGGTGTGAGGTACCGTGTCTGGTTGGTAATATGTATTCTAACAAGCTTGAATTCTAAAAGCTCATTGTAGTTTTGATTTTCATTTTTCTGATGAGTAATAATTTTGACCATCTTTTTATATTTCTGCTTGTCATTTTTATGTCCTTAAAAAAAGGCAATTTAGATCACTTGCCCAATTATTATTCCAGTAATTGGCTTTTGCTTTGTTTCCTCTTTTTGAGAGGGTGAGATTGAGTAGTATGACTTTCTAGTATATTTCGAATATTGACTCCTTATTGAATACATGGTTTACAAATATTTTCCCTTATTCCATAATATGCCTTTTTATCTTGTTGAATGTTTTCTTTTATTTTGAGCAAAACTTTATAATTTGATGTAGTCTCACTACATTATGTTTGCTATTTTGGCCTGTGCTTTTGATGTCAAATTTAAAAAATCATCACCAAAATACAGTCAAAGAGTTTTTCTCCTGCGTTTTCTTTTAGAAGATTCATCATTTTAATTCTTATCTTTAAGTCTTTAACTAATTTTAAATTAATTTTATTTTCTTATTTATTTATTTTGTGTCCTCTTCCATTTCTTTCATCAATACTTTACAGTTTTTAGTATACAAATCTTTCACCTTCTCCGTTCAATTTATTCCTAATTATTCGATTCTTTTTAATGCTTTTGTAAATGAAATGTTTTCTTTTTCAGTTACATTATTTTACTATATAGATTTTTATATAACAATATTGTATTCTGCAACTTCACTACATTAGTTCATTAGTTCTGATAGGTTATTTTTGTATAATGGTGAGTACTCTGAACCCTAGTTGTACTTTAATTGATATTTGCTCTTATTACATTATAGTTCTTAAAAGTGTAACCTGATGGATGTCTGCTGAATAAATTCAGTGGCACTCAAATCTTCTCATTTAATGTACTTTTTTTTTTTGAGACGAAGTTTCGCTCTTGTTACCCAGGCTGGAGTGCAATGGTGCGATCTCGGCTCACCGCAACCTCCACCTCCTGGGTTCAGGCAATTCTCCTGCCTCAGCCTCCTGAGTAGCTGAGATTAGAGGCATGCGCCACCATGCCCAGCTAATTTTTTTATTTTTAATAGAGACAGGGTTTCACCATGTTGACCAGGATGGTCTCGATCCCTTGACATCGTGATCCACCCGCCTTGGCCTCCCAAAGTGCTGGGATTACAGGCGTGAGCCATCGCACTTGGCCTAATATACTTTTATTTGATATTGTAAAATCAATTACTGGCTGATCTGCAATTACTGGTCAAAATGCTTTTATTTATATGGTTATTAGTCAAAATTTCTAATAAAGTTATGTAGCATTATTTATGTTCACTTATTTGTATGATACTGTGAATTGGAGTATAAATAAATTCATTACCAAGGTAGAGAGCACACTAACCTATTGACAGTTTTTATTAATCTATATTTTCTCCCTCCTCTCTCCTTGTTTTTTTCGGGTTTTTGTTTGTTTGTTTCTGAGATGGAGTTTTGCTCTGTCGCCCAGGCTGGAGTGACATGGTGTAATTTTGGCTTACTGCAATCTCCACCTCCTGGGTTCAAGGGATTCTCCTGACTCAGCATCCTGAGTAGCTGGGATAACAGGCACCAGCCACCATGCCCAGCTAATTTTTGTGTATTAGTAGAGGCAGTATTTTACCATGTTGGTCAGGTTGGTCTCGAACTCCTGACCTCAGGTGATTTACCTGCCTCAGCCTCCCAAAGTGCTGGAATTACAGGCGTGAGCCATTGTGCCTGGCCCCTCCCCACTCTTTGTATTATAGCCATATGTACCCAGCATTTAGCTCCCACTTATGGGTGAGAACATGCTGTATTTGGTTTTCTGTTTTTGCATCAGTTTGCTGAGAACAATGCCCTCATGTTGCTTTAAATGGCATAATTTTTGTTTTTTAATGGCTGTATAGTATTTCATGGGTCTTTATCCAGAACACCACTGATGGGCACCTGGATTAAGTCTATATCTTTGCTATCGTGAACACTGCTGTGATAAAAATATAGCTACATCTGTCTTTTTTTGTCAGATATTTATTTTCTTTTGAGTATATACCCATTAATGGAATTACTGGGTTAAATGGTAGTTCAACTCTCAGTTCTTTAAGAAATCCCGCAGCCTGCTTCACACAGTGGCTGAACTAATTTACATTTTCTCAGAAAATGTGTAAGTTTTCTCTTTTCTCTAGAGCTTCACCCATATGTGTTTTTTGTTTCTTTTTTTGACTTTTCAACAAAACCATTCTGACTGTTGTGAAATGGTTTTTCATTTTGGTTTGGGTTTGCATTTCTCTAATAACTAATTATAATGAGCACTTTTACGTATCTTTTTTGAGTGCTTGTATCCATGTCTTCTTTTGAGAAGTGTCTCTTCATGTCCTTTACCCATTTTTAAATAAAGTCACTTACTGCTTGCTTGTTGATTTGTTTAGGTTCCTTATAGAATCTGAATAATAGATGTCAGATGCCTAGTTTGTAAATCTTTTCTCTTATTCTGTGGGTTATCTGTTTACTCCCTTGATAGTTTCTCTTACTGTGCAGAGGCTTTAATTTTAATTAAATCCCACTTGTCAAATCTTGTTTTAGTTGCAATTGCTTTAGAGGACTTAGACCTAAATTATTTGACATAAATTATTATTATCAAGAAGGGTATTTTCTAAGTTATTTTTAGTTTTTTTATAGCTTGAGATTTTACATTTAGCTCTTTAATCCATGTTAAGTTAATTTTTGTAAGTGGTGAAATACGGGGAGTCAGTTATATTCTTTTGCATATGACTAGCCATTTATCCCTGCATTATTTGTTAAATAAAAAGTCGTTTTCCCATTCCTTACCTTGGTCAACTGTATTAACAATGAGGTGGTTTCAGGCATGTGGCCGTAGTTCCTTGCTCTCTATTCTGTTTCATTGGTCTGTTTGTTTTACTACCAGCACCATGTTGTTTGGATTACTTTAGTCTTCTACTATAGTTTGAAGTCATGTGATATAATGTCTCCAAATTTTAGATTTTTCTTCTATTCTGTGAAAAATGACACTAGAAGTTTGATAGGAAAAGCACTGAATCTGTAAATTGCTTTGGCCAGTATACTCATCTGCACATATCCCAATGTGTGTTCTGTGGTTGATGAGTGGTGTTTTGTAGGTCCAATTGGTCAAGCACTGAATATAAACGCAGAGTTTAAAATTAGTTTTCTGCTTCAATGGTGTGTCTAATATGTTACTGGGGTATTAAAGTGACTTACTATTATTGTGTGGCTATTTAAGATCTTCTCAGAGGTCTAAAAGTAGTTGTTTTAAAAATCCATGTGCTCCAATATTGGGTGCATATATATTTAGAATAATTTAGTCTTTTATTGAGTTGGATCCTTTGTCATTATGTCATTCCCTTCTTTGTTTTTACAGATGTTAAAGTCTGTTTTACCTGCTCTAAGAACAGCGATTTTTGCTTTTCTTTATCTGCACTATAGATCTTTCTCTAACCCTTTACTTTGATCTAATAGGTGTCATTACACATGAGATAAGTATCTTAAGGACAGCAATAAGTGCACCTTGTTTTGTGGTTTGTTTTTGAGACAGGGTCTCTTTCTGGCACCGAGGCTGAAGTGCAGTAATGTAAACTCAGCTTGCTGCACCCTCTACCTCCCTGGCTCAAGCAATTCTCATGGCTCAACCTCCCAAGTAGCTGGGATTACAGGCATGTGCCACTGCAAACTATGGCTAACTTCTTTGTATTTTTGGCAGTTACAGGGTTTTGCCACGTTGACCAAGCTGGTCTTGAACTTCTGGCATCAAGTGATCCACCTGCCTCAGCCTCTCAAAATGCTGGGATTGCAGGTGTGAGCTACCTTGCCCAGCTGCATCTTGAATTTTTTTTAACCAACTTGCAACTCTGTTCTTTTTAATGAGTGTAGTATTTAGACGATTTACATTCAAGGTAAATATTGATATGTGAGATTTTTATCCTATCATAAAGTTGTCAGCTTATTGCTTCGTAGTTTCTGTTGTGTGGGTTTATTGTAGTCTGTGTGGGCACTTTACCTAAGTGTGTTTTTTGTGGTAGCAGGCTTTTGTTTGTTTCTTTCCATGTTTAGAGCTTCTTGTTTAGAACATTTAGAACTTGGTTAGAATTGAAGATTCTAACGAAGTATTTCTTATTCTGTCAAATACTGGATATCTTTTCATATCCTGTTAAAGATTGGTTTCTTTCAGAATGCTGAAATTGGGTCCCCAATCTCTCCTAGCTTATAAAGTTATTGCTGAGAAGTCCCCTGTTAGTCTAATGGGGTTCTCTTTGTGATCTGACCTTCTTCTCTAGCAGCCTTTGTAATTTTATTTTTAATGCTGTTATTGGACAGTTTGGTGACTTTATGCCTTCATTATGTTTATTTTGTATAGTAACTTGCAGGTATTCTCCGTGTTTTTTATATCTGCATGAGTACCTCTGTAGAAGGTTAGAAAATATTTCTCAAATTATTTCCTAACATGTGTTTTCCACATTGTTTACTTTTTCTCCTGCTCTCCCAGAAATGCCAATAATTCATAGGTTTTAGTTGCTTTACATAATCTCATATTTTGCAAAGACTTTGTTCATTTTGTAAAATTCTTTTTTGTTTAATTTTGTCTGACTAGGTTAGTTTGAAAGACCAAAATTTTGAGTTCTGAATTTTTTCTTCTGCTTGGTCCAGTCTATTGATGTTTATACACACACACACACACACACACACACACACACACACACACATCTATATAGATTTTATTGTGTCTTAGGTTTTGGGGTACATGTGAAGAACATGCGAGATTGTTGCATAGGTACATGCACAGCAATGTGGTTTGCTACCTTCCTCTCCATCACCTATATCTGGCATTTTTCCCCAAGTTATCCCTCCCCAACTCCTCAACCCCCCACGGTCCCTCCCTTGGCCACCACCAACAGACCCCAGTGTGTAATGATCCCCTCCCTGTGTCCTTGTGTTCTCATTGTTCATCACCTGCCTATGAGTGAGAACATGTGGTGTCTGATTTTCTGTTCTTGTGTCAGTTTGCTGAGAATGATGATTTCCAGGTTCATACACCTCCATACAAAGGACACAAACTCATCAATTTTTATGGCTGCATAGCATTCCATGGTGTACATGTGCCACATTTTCCTTGTCCAGTCTATCACCAATGGGTGTTTTGGTTGGTTCCAGATCTTTGCTGTTGTAAACAGTGCCACTATGAACATACGTGTGCATATGTCTTTATAATAGAATGATTTGTAATGCTTTGGGTATATACTCAGTAATGGGATTGTGGGGTCAAATTGAATCTCTGTTTCTAGGTCCTTGAGGAAGTGCCACACTGCCTTCCACAATGGTTAAACTAGTTTACAGTCCCGCCAAGAGTGTAAAAGTGTTTCCGTTTCTCCACATCCTCTCCTGCATCTGTTGTCTCCAGATGTTTTGACTATCACCATTCTAACTGGCATGAGGTGGTTTTGATTTGCATTTCTCTAATAATCAGTGATGGTGAACATTTTATCATATGTTTGTTATTGACCTCATATATGTCTTCTTTTGAAAAGTGTCTGTTCATATCCTTTGACAACTTTTATATGGGTTTGTTTGGCTTTTTTTTGTTGTTGTAAATCTGTTTTGGTTCTTTGTAGATTCTGGATATTAGCCATTTGTCAGATGGGTAGATTGCAAAAAGTTTATTCCCATTCTGTTGGTTGCCAGTTCACTGTAATGATTGTTTCTTTTTCTGTGCAAAAACTCCAGCGTTTAATTAGGCTCCATTTGTCTATTTTGGCTTTTGTTGCCATTGCTTTTGGTGTTTTAGTCATGAAGTCCTTGCCTATGCCTATGTCCTGAATGGTTTTATCCAGGTTTTCTTCTAGGGTTTTTATGGCGTTAGGTCTTATGTTTAAGTCTTTAACCCATCTGGAGTTAATTTTAGTGTAAGGTTTCAGGAAGCGGTCCAGTTTCTGCTTTCTGCACATAGCTAGCCAGTTTTCCCAACACCATTTATTAAACAGGGTATCCTTTCCCCATTGTTTGTTTTTGTCAGGTTCATCAATGATCAGATGGTTGTAGATGTATGGTGTTGCCCTCACGCCTCTGTTCTGTTCCATTGGTCTATATCTCTGTTTTGGTACCAGTACCATGCTGTTTTGATTACTGTAGCCTTGTAGTATAGTTCAAAATCAGGTAGCGTGATGCCTCTGGCTTTTTTCTTCTTGCTTAGGATTGTCTTGGCTATGCAGGCTCTTTTTTGGTTCCAAATGAAGTTAAGGTGGTTTTTTCCAGTTCCATGAAAAAGTCATTAGTAGCTTGATGAAGATAGTGTTGAATCTATGTATTAATTTGGGCAGTGTAGCCATTTTCACGATATTAGTCTGCTTTTGGTGTATGAAAATGCTTGTGATTTCTCCACATTGATTCTGCATCCTGAGATTTTGCTGAGGTTGCTTATCAGTTTTAGGAGATTTGGGGCTGAGATGATAGATTTTCTCAACATACAATCATGTCATCTGCAAATAGAGACAATTTGACTTCCTTTTTTCCTTATCGAATACTGTTTATTTCTTTTTTTTGCCTGATTGCTCTGGTTAGAACTTCCAATACTATATTGAATAGGAGTTGCAAGAGAGGGCATCCTTGTCTATTGCTGGATTCCAAAGGGAATGCTTCCAGATTTTGCCCATTCAGTATGATATTGGCTGTGAGGTTGTCATGAATAGCTTTTATTGTTTTGAGATATGTTCCTTTGATACCTAGGTTATTGAGAGCTTTTAGCTTAAAGGGCTGTGGCATTTTGTTGAAGGCCTTCTCTGCATCTATTGAGATAATCTTTTATTTTTTCTCTTTCATTCTGTTTATGTGGAAGAATACGTTTATAGACTTGTTTATGTTGAACCAGCCTTGCATCCCTGGAATGAAGTCCATTTGATCATGATTGATAAGCTTTAAGATATACTGTTGCAATCGGTTTCCAGGTACTTTATAGAAGTTATTTGCATCAATGTTCATCATGGATGTTGGCCTGAAGTTTTCTTTTTTCATTGAGTCTCTGCTGGGTTTTGGTGTCAGGAGGATATTGGTCTCATAAAATGATTTGGGAAGGAGTCCCTCTTTTTGGATTGTTTGGAATAGTTTCAGAAGGAATGGTACCAGCTCCTCTTTTTATGTCTGGTAGAATTCAGCTGTGAACCCGTGTGGACCTGGACTTTTTTTGGTTGGTAGGCTATTAATTGCTGCCTCAACTTCAGCCCTTTTTATTGGTCTATTCAAGGTTTCAACTTCTTCCTGGTTTGGCCTTGGGAGGGTGCAAGTGCCTAGGAATTTATCCATTTCTTCCAGATTTTCTGGTTTATGTGCATAGAGTTGTTTGTAGTAATCTCTAATTGTAGTTTATATTCCTGTGGAATCAGTGGTGATATCGCCTTGATCGTTTTTTATTGCATCTATTTGATTCTTCCCATTTTCTTTTTTTTATTTTTATTTTATCTTTTTTTTTTAATTTTTTATTGCATTTTAGGTTTTGGGGTACATGAGCAGAACATGCAAGACAGTTGCATAGGTACACACATGGCAGTGTGTTTTGCTTCCGTTCTCCCCATCACCCAAATTTGGCATTTCTCCCCAGGCTATCCCTCCCCAGCTCCCCCTCCCACTGGCCCTTCCCTTTCCCCCCCAGTAGACCCCAGTGTTTAATACTCCCCTCCCTGTGTTCACGTGTTCTCATTTTTCATCACCTGCCTATGAGTGAGAATACGCGGTGTTTCATTTTCTGTTCTTGTGTCAGTTTGCTGAGAATGATGCTCTCCAGATTCATCCATGTCCCTACAAATGACACGATCTCATCATCTCTGATTGCTGCATAATATTCCATGGTGTATATGTGCCACATTTTCCCAATCCAGTCTATCATCAATGGGCATTTGGGTTGGTTCCAGGTCTTTGCTATTGTAAAAGTGCTGCAATGAACATTCGTGTACATGTGTCCTTATAGTAGAACGATTTATAGTCTTTTGGATATATACCCAGTAATGGGATTGCTGGGTCAAATGGAATTTCTATTTCTAAGGCCTTTAGGAATTGCCACACTGTCTTCCACAATGGTTGAACGAATTTACACTCCCACCAACAGTGTAAACGTGTTCCTTTTTCTCCACATCCTCTCCAGCATCTGTTGTCTCCAGATTTTTTAATGATCGCCATTCTAACTGGCGTGAGATGGTATCTCAATGTGGTTTTGATTTGCATCTCTCAAATGCAAATCATGCAGATGACCAGTGACGATGAGCATTTTTTTATATGATAGTTGGCCTCATATATGTCTTTTTTTGCAAAGTGTCTGTTCATATCCTTTGCCCACTTTTGAATGGGCTTGTTTGTTTTTTTCCTGTAAATCCGTTTGAGTTCTTTGTAAATTCTGGATATCAGCCCTTTGTCAGATGGGTAAACTGCAACAATTTTTTCCCATTCTGTTGGTTGCTGATACACTCTAGTGCCTGTTTCTTTTGCTGTGTAGAAGGTGTGGAGTTTGATTAGGTCTCATTTGTCTATTTTGGCTTTTGTTGCCAATGCTTTTGGTGTTTTGTTCATGAAGTTCATGCCTACTCCTATGTCCTAGATAGTTTTGCCTAGATTTCCTTCTAGGGTTTTTATGGTGCCAGGTCTTATGTTTAAGTCTTTAATCCATCTGGAGTTAATTGTAGTGGAAGGTGTCAGGAAGGGGTCCAGTTTCTGCTTTCTGCACATGGCTAGCCAGTTTTGCCAACACCATTTGTTAAATAGAGAATCCTTTCCCCATTGCTTGTTTTTGTCAGGTTTATCAAAGACTGTATAGTTGTAGATATGTTGTGTTGCCTCCGGTGCCTCTGTTTTGTTCCATTGGTCTATATCTCTGTTTTGGTACCAGTACCATGCTGTTTTGATTACTGTAGCCTTGTAGTATAGTTTGACATCTGGTAGTGTGATACCCCCCGCTGTGTTCTTTTTGCTTAGAATTGACTTGGCTATGCGGGCTCTCTTTTGGTTCCATATGAAGTTCATAGTGGGTTTTTCCAGTTCTGTGAAGAAAGTCAGTGGTAGCTTGATGGGGATAGTGTTGATTCTGTAAATTACTTTGGGCCGTATAGCCATTTTCACGATATTAATTCTTCCTAACCATGAACATGTAATGTTTCTCCATCTGTTTGTGTCCTCTCTGATTTCGTTGAGCAGTGGTTTATAGTTCTCCATGGAGAGGTCCCTTACGTTCCTTGTGAGTTGTATTCCAAGGTATTTTATTCTTTTTGTAGCAATTGTGAATGGCAGTTCGTTCTTGATTTGGCTCTCTTTAAGTCTCTTATTGGTGTAGACGAATGCTTGTAATTTTTGCACATTGATTTTATATCCTGAGACTTTGCTGAAGTTGCTTATCAGTTTCAGGAGTTTTTGGGCTGAGGCGATGGGGTCTTCTAGGTATACTATCATGTCTTCTGCAAATAGAGACAAGTTGGCTTCCACCTTTCCTATTTAAATACCCTTTATTTCTTTTTCTTGCCTGATTGCTGTGGCTAGAACTTCCAGTACTATATTGAATAGGAGTGGTGAGAGAGGGCATCCTTGTCTAGTGCCGGATTTCAAAGGGAATGCTTCCAGTTTTTGCCCATTCAGTATGATATTGGCTGTTGGTTTGTCATAAATAGCTTTTATTACTTTGAGATACATTCCATCAATACCGAGTATATTGAGGGTTTTTAGCATAAAGGGCTGTTGAATTTTGTCAAATGCCTTCTCTGTGTCAATTGAGATAATCCTGTGGTTTTTGTTTCTGGTTCTGTTTATGTGGTGAATTACGTTTATAGACTTGCGTATGTTGAACCAGCCTTGCATCCCCGGGATGAATTCTACTTGATCATGTTGGATAAGTTTTTTGATTTGCTGTTGCAATCGGCTTGCCAATATTTTATTGAAGATTTGTGCATCTATGTTCATCATGGATATTGGCCTGAAGTTTTTTTTTCTTGTTGGATCTCTGCCGGATTTTGGTATCAGGATGATGTTGGTCTCATAAAATGATTTGGGAAGGAGTTCTTCTTTTTGGATTGTTTGGAATAGTTTTAGAAGAAATGGTACCAGCTCCTCTTTGTGTGTCTGGTAGAATTCTTCTGTGAATCCGTCTGGACATGGGCTTTTTTTGAGTGGTAGGCTCTTAATTGCTGCCTCGACTTCTGACCTTGTTATTGGTCTATTCATCGTTTCAGCTTCCTTCTGGTTTAGGCTTGGGAAGACACAGGAGTCCAGGAATTTATCCATTTCTTCCAGGTTTACTAGTTTATGTGCATAGAGTTGTTTGTAATATTCTCTGATGATGGTTTCAATTTCTGTGGAATCTGTGGTGATTTTCCCTTTATCATTTTTTATTGCATCTATTTGGTTGTTCTCTCTTTTCTTTTTAATCAACCTGGCTAGTGGTCTGTCTATTTTGTTGATCTTTTCAAAAAAACCAGCTCTTGAATTTATTAATTTTTTGAAGGGTTTTTCGTGTCTCAATCTCCTTCAGTTCAGCTCTGATCTTAGTTATTTCTTGTCTTCTGCTGGGTTTTGAGTTTTTTTGATCTTGCTCCTCTAGCTCTTTCAATTTTGACGATAGGGTGTCAATTTTGGATCTCTCCATTCTCCTCATATGGGCACTTATTGCTATATACTTTCCTCTAGAGACTGCTTTAAATGTGTCCCAGAGATTCTGGCATGTTGTGACTTCGTTCTCATTGGTTTCGAAGAACTTCTTTATTTCTGCCTTCATTTTATTGTTTACCCAGTCAACATTCAAGAGCCAGTTGTTCAGTTTCCATGAAGCTGTGCGGTTCTGGGTTGGTTTCTGAATTCTGAGTCCTAACTTGATTGCACTATGGTCTGAGAGGCTGTTTGTTATGATTTCAGTTGTTTTGCATTTGCTGAGGAGTGCTTTACTTCCAATTATTTAGTCAATTTTAGAGTAGGTGTGATGTGGTGCTGAGAAGAATGTATATTCTGTGGATTTGGGGTGGAGAGTTCTGTAAATGTCTATTAGGTTGGCTTGCTTCAGGTCTGAGTTCAAGCCCTGGATATCCTTGTTGATTTTCTTTCTGGTTGATCTGTCTAATATTGACAGTGGAGTGTTAAAGTCTCCCACTTTTATTGTGTGTGAGTCTAAGTCTTTTTGTAAGTCATTAAGAACTTGCCTTATGTATCTGGGTGCTCCTGCATTGGGTCGATATATGTTTAGAATCGTTAGCTCTTCTTGTTGTATTGATCCTTTTACCATTATGTAATGGCCTTCTTTGTCTCTTTTGATCTTTGTTGCTTTAAAGTGTATTTTATCCGAGATGAGAATTGCAACTCCTGCTTTTTTTTTGCTCTCCATTTGCTTGGTAAATCTTCCTCCATCCCTTTATTTTGAGCCTTTGTGTATCCTTGCATGTGAGATGGGTTTCCTGGATGCAGCACACTGATGGGTTTTGGATTTTTATCCAATTTGCCAGTCTTTGTCTTTTGATTGGTGCATTTAGTCCATTTACATTTAGGGTTAATATTGTTATGTGTGAATTTGATACTGCCATTTTGATGCTAAGTGGCTGTTTTGCGCGTTAGTTGTTGTAGATTCTTCATTATATCGATTCTCTTTAGCATTTAGTGTGATTTTGGAATGGCTGGTACTGGTTGTTCCTTTCTATGTGTAGTGCCTCTTTTAGGAGCTCTTGTAAAGCAGGCCTGGTGGTGACAAAATCTCTGATTACTTGCTTGTTCGCAAAGGATTCTATTATTCCTTCACTTCTGAAGCTCAGTTTGGCTGGATATGAAATTCTGGGTTGAAAGTTCTTTTCTTTAAGGATGTTGAATATTGGCCCCCACTCTCTTCTGGCCTGTAGTGTTTCTGCCAAGAGATCTGCTGTGAGTCTGATGGGCTTCCCTTTGTGGGTGACCCGATTTTTCTTTCTGGCTGCTCCCAGTTTTTTCTTCTTTATTTCAACCTTGTTGAATCTGATGATTATGTGCCTTGGGGTTGCTCTTCCTGCAGAATATCCCTGTGGTGTTCCTTGTATATTCTGCATTTGAGTGTTGGCCTGTCTTGCTAGGTGGGGGAAATTTTTCTGGATAATGTCCTGAAGAGTACCTTGCAGCTTGGATTCATTCTCTTCGTCCCCTTCTGGTACACCCATGAAACATCGGTTAGGTCTCTTCACATAGTCCCACATTTCTTGGAGACTTTGTTCCTTCTTTTTTGCGCTTTTTTCTCTTATCTTGGTTTCTCGTTTTATTTCAATGAGTTGGTCTTCTACTTCAGATATTCTTTCTTCTGCTGGGTCAGTTTGGGTATTGAAACTTGTGCATGCTTTGCGAAGTTCTCGTATTGTGTTTTTCAGCTCCTTTAATTCATTCATATTCCTCTCTAAATTATCCATTCTTGTTATCATTTCCTCGAATCTTTTTTCATATCTTTTTTCAAGGTTCTTAGCTTCTTTGCATTGATTTAAAACATGTTCTTTTAGCTCACAAAAGTTTCTCATTATCCACCTTCTGAAGTCTAATTCTGTCATTTCATCACAGTCTTTCTCCGTCCAGCTTTGTTTCCTTGCTGGTGAGGAGTTTTGGTCCTTTGTAGGAGGCGATGTGTTCTGGTTTCGGGTGTTTTCCTCCTTATTGTGCTGGTTTCTTCACATCTTTGTGGATTTATCCACCTGTCATCTGTGTAGTTGCTGACTTTTCGATTGGGTCTCTTAGTGGACACCCAGATTGTTGGTGATGAAGTATTTCTGTTACTTGGTTTTCCTTCTACCATTCTAGCCCTTCGCTGTACAACTGCTGAGGTCCACTCCAGGCCCTGCTTGTCTGGGGTGCACCTATAGCAGCTGCGGAACAGTGAGGGATGCTACCAGTTTCTTTTTCTGCTATCTTTGTCCCATGATGATGCCTGCCAAATGTCAGTCTTTTGGATATAGAGGGTCAGGGAGCTGCTTGAGGAGACAGTCTGTACTTTATAGGAGCTCAATTGCTGAGCTGTGAGCTCTGTTGTTCATTCAGGGCTGTTAGGCTGCTATGTTTAATTCTGCTGCAACAGAGCTTATTACAAAACCCTTTTTTTCTCAGATACTCTGTCTTGGGGGGTTGGGGCTTTATTTTTGGATGTCCATTGAGGTGTCCTGCCCAGCTTTGAGGCAGTCTAGTCACTATTTGCCTGCTGAGGCTCCGCCCTGCTGGTGTGAGGTTTGCCCTGTTGCTGCAGGCTCTGCTCTTCTGCTGCCGTCTCCGCCCTGCTGCCATGGGCTACGCCCTGTGGCAGTGTCTCTCTGTTGTATCGGGTTGCCTCTGCAATGGCAGGCTGTGTCAGCAGTGGGTTTGTATCTCAGTAGGGGCAGATTGCCTCGGTAATGGTGGATGCCCCTTCCCCATGGAGCGTCTCAGGAACATCTTCACAGGGAGCATTTGGAATCGTTGTTTTGTCTGTCCCACTGCACTACCTGACACACTGTGTCTCTGCAATCCCCTGGGCTGGCCCACTGTCCAAGTGCTGTTCAGTCTCACGTTCAGCCCTCTCAAGTCTCAGGTTGCCAGTTCAACAGTGCACCCGGACAAGCGCACCCTGTGTGGAGCACTGTGTATGGCCGGCCGTCACCACCCCAGCTGCCGGTTGCTCCAGCCAAAACCTCTGCCTGGCGTCCCGCGTCTTTTTTATATCTGGGAATTTCCCCGTTCTGTGGGCAACAAAGATCATTCTGGAAATGCAGCTCTGACTCATCTCTCCGCACATTCACCAAGAGCTTCAATCCTGGGTTGTTCTCACAGCGCCATCTTGAGTCCTCCTCCCCCCATTTTCTGTTTTATTAATTTGGCTAGTGGTCTGTCTATTTTGTTGTTCTTTTTAAAAAAAACAGCTCCTGGATTTATTGATTTTTTGAATGGTTTCTTGTGTCTCTGTCTCCTTCAGTTCTGCTCTAATCTTACTTATTTCTTGTCTTCTGCTAGCTTTTGAAGTTTTTTTTTTAGATCTTTTTTTAGATCTTGCTCTTCTAGCTCTTTCAATCTTAATGATAGGATGTCGATTTTAGATCTTTCCTGGCTTCTCATATGGGCATTTATTGCTACAAATTTTCCTCTAGACACTGCTTTAAGTGTGCCCCAGAGATTCTGGCATGTTGTGTCTTTATTCTCATTGGCTTTATAGAACATCTTTATTTCTGCCTTCATTTCATTGTTTATCCAGTTGACATTCAGAAGCCAGTTGTTCAGTTTCCATGATGTTGTGCAGTTTTGAGTGAGTTTTTACATCCTGATTTCTAATTTGATTGCACTTATGTGAAACTGTTTGTTATAATTTCTGTTTTTTTTTTATGTTTGCTCAGGAGTGATTTACTTTCAATTATGTGGTCAATTTTAGAGTAAGTTTGATGTGGTGCTGAGAAGAATGCATATTCTGAGGATTTTAGGTGGAGAGTTCTGTAGTTGTCTATTAGGGCTGCTTCATCCAGATCTGCATTCAAGTCCAGGATATCCTTGTTGATTTTCTATCTCATTGATCTGTCTAATATTGACAGTGGAGTGTTAAAGTTGCCCACTGTTATTGTGTGGAAGTGTAAGTCTCTTTCTAGGTTAAGAACTTGATTTATGTTTCTGGGTGCTCTTGTATTGCATGAATATGTATTCAGGATAGTTAACTCTTCTTGTTGTATTGATTTTTTTACCTTTATGTAATGCCCTTTGTTGTCTCTTTTGATCTTTGTTGGTTCAAAGTCCATTTTATCACAGACTAAGTTTGCAACCTCTGCTTTTGTTTTTGCTCTCCATTTGCTTGGTAAACATTCTTCCATTCCTGTGTTTTATTTTTTTGAGTATTTGTGTGTCTTTGCTTGTGAGATGAGTTTCCTGAATACAGCACATTAATGCGTCTTGACTTTTAATACAATTTGCCAATCTGTGTCTTTTGATTGGGGCATTTAGTCTGTTTACATTTAACATGAGTATTGTTTTTTGTGAATCTGATCCTGCCATTTTTCTTACTGGCTGTTTGTTCTGCCCAATAGTTGATTCAATTTATTCACGGCATCATCGGTCTTTACCATTTGATACATTTTTGCAATGGTTGGTACTGGTTTTTCCTTTTCGTGTTTAGTGCTTCCTTCAGAAGTTCTCATAAGGCAGGTCTGGTGGTGATGAAATCTCTCAATAATTGCTTGTCTGCAAAGGATTTTGTTTTCCTATTCTCATGAAGCTTAATTTGGCTGGATACGAAATTCCGGGTTGAAAGTTTTTTGCTTTAAGAATGTTGAATGTTGGCTTCCATTCTCTTCTGGCCTGTAGGGGTTCTGCCAAGAGATCTGCTGTGAGTCTGATGGGCTTCCCTTTGTGTGTAACCTGACCTTTCCTTCTGGCTGCACTTAGAATTTTTTTCCTTCATTTCAACCCTGGTAAATCTGATGATTATGTGCTTTGGGATTGCTCTTCTTGAGAAGTAACTTTGTGGTGTTCTCTGTATTTCCTGTATTTGAATGTTGGCCTCCCTTGCTAGGTTGAAAAATTTCACCTGGATAATATTCTGAAGAGTGTTTTCCCAGTTTGGATTCATTCTCCCCATCACCTTCAGGCACACCAATCAAGCACATCTTAGGTCTTTTAACATAATCCCCTATTTCTTTCAGATTTTATTTCTTTCTTTTCACTCTTTTTTCTCTCCTTCTCATTTTATTTCATTGAGTTGATCTTCAATCTCTCATATCCTTTTTTCTGCTTGGCCAATTCAGCTATTAAAACTTGTGTGTGCTTTGCAAGTTCCTGTGCTGTGTCTTTCAGCTCCATCTAGTCATTTGTGTTCTTCTCTAAGCTGCTTATTCTCATTAGCATTTCATCTAACCTTTTCTTTCAAGGCTTTAATTTCTTTGTTTTGGGTTAGAACTTGTTCCTTTTGCCCAGAGAAGTTTGTTATTACCCACGTTCTGAAGCCTGTCTTCTGTCATTTCATCAAACTCATTCTCCATCCTGTTTTGTTTCCTTGCATTTGAGGAGTTGTGATCACTTGCAGGAGTGTTCTGGTCTTTGATGATTTCATCTTTTCTGCACTGGTTTCTTCTCATCTTTATGGGTTTATCTACCTTTGATCTTTGTAGTTGGTGATTTTGGATGTGGTCTCTGAGTGAACATCCTTTCTGTTAATGTTGAAGCTATTTCTTTCTGTTTTTGGATTTTCATTCTAACAGTCCATCCCCTTTGGTGTACGAGGCCGTTTTTTCTTTTTTTTTTTTTTTTTGTTATACAGGGCACAGGTTGCGGCTTGAGGAGGCAATCTGTCCTTTGTCTGCCTGCAGAGGAGCTGCTGAGCTGTCTCCGACTCAGCCCAGCGGCTGTGTAGGCTTCCTTTCACTTTGTTTACACAGGTGAGATTAGACCCGCCTTCCCAGTGATGGATGTCCTTCCCCCTACCGAGCTCGATCGTCCTGGGTCCAGCTCAATCTGATGTACTGGCTGGGAACCTCTCAAGCTAGAGGGCTGTAGTTTGCTGGTTTTTGTGGGGGTGTGATCTGCCAAGCCATATAACCTATCTCCCTGCTTTCAGCTCTTTCTCTTTCTGGGGGGTGGGTAGATCTGTCCCACAGGTGCTCTCAGTGCTAACTAAAACCTCCACCCAGTTCTGTGTCTA
The DNA here is from genome assembly GCF_049354715.1 of Callithrix jacchus. Taxonomy (NCBI): domain Eukaryota; kingdom Metazoa; phylum Chordata; class Mammalia; order Primates; family Cebidae; genus Callithrix; species Callithrix jacchus. The sequence goes on from NC_133515.1 coordinate 405,843, forward strand.
CAACTCATGGCACACCACTTGCCAGAGATGTTGCTCAGATCTGCACTGGCAACTCATGGCATTTCTCAGCCTGGTGGCGTTCTCCCTGACTGTGGGTTGCAAAGGGAATGGGAGAAGCACAGTATCTGAACCGGAATGCTGAGGGGGTAAAGTCACCTATCCTCCAGTCAGTTGCATTTCCCAGATTGGTCAACACCCTGCCCTGACTGAGTTTACCCTCCCTGGGCTAAACCCCTGTGAACCTGGTACCTCGGTTGGAAATGCAGAGATCACTCGTCTTCTGCATCTCTCTCACTAGGAGCTGTGATCTGGAGCTGTTCCTGTTAGGCCATCTTGGTGGAGTCTCTTCTTTATTATTTTTTTCATGATATTTGGCACACATAATTTTTTCAGCAGTGTATTAGCAATCTTGACTTCATCTACAACCATTTCTTTGCAATAAATTTTAACATATTCCAGTATCTGAGAATTAGCATTTAAATTTTTTCTTAAGACAAGTGTATTTTTCTACTTACCCAAACCCATTTTACATATGCAAAAATTATATCTTCAGTATTCATTACTAAATTAGAAAAAGTGGATATTGAAAAGTTTCAACATTGGTAATAAGACTTCAATTATTTATTCATTAGCTGATGATGAAACAAACCAAAATGGTTCTGAATAAAAATTATGGTTAATAATGAAGATGAAGACGATGTTGTTAACACTGCAAAAAAAGTGCCTATAGATGACCTGGTGAAAACGTGTTCTTAAAATGTGTGATTGGCCTCTTAGAAAACTAGAGTGACTACATTCATAACAGAAAAACAATCATGTCAGTTTACAAAATTGAGGAGAAACTTTTAGGCAAATCTCATTGATAATAAGGTGAATAACTCTGAAGGAAAAATTTAACATAGTCATCAAGTAGAATGCCTCCTCATTTTTAAAGGACTCATCTCTTTGTCCCTTAACTGTTTCTGATGTTTCTTTTCATCTAGAAAGTGCAGTGTACAGTAAACATTTAATTAAAATAGAGCATTTTAGTCTTATACATGAAGACTGAAGTTCTGCTATTGTTTGATTTAGCTGTTGCTTAACAACTAATGTAGGTATTCTCATAATTCTACTGTGCAGCTTAGTTACCATGAACACATTAGTTTTCACCATAATAGTGTTATGTCATACTTTTTATTGTTTATTATACATGTGTTAATAAGTTTAAGGAAATGACTGCTTATTACTTGTATATAAATTCGGAGTCAGGAATAATGATGATTCAAAAAAAACAAAACAGAGATTGTCCAAATGGGTGGTTAAAATAGTAATATCTTTGCTTTCCTAGGGTTTTATGTACACAAATTTTGCTTTATAAAAATTTAAAATATACAAAGTTGACTTCAGTCTGTATGTACAAGGTGTATATAAAATATAAATAATTCCTTAAATTTTGACTTGAATCTTGCTCATAACTTATTATGTGCATAAAATATTCTAAAATTCAAAAAAGTTTAAACTCAAAACACTTTAGTCCCAACCGTTTCAGTAAGAGATACTCAATCTGTATATAGTAATAAATTATCTTACAGAAATATGCCCAGTAACAGGTACTCACAAGAAATAGAATGATACAAACTCTCATGAGGCCCCCTCATATTCTCCTCTCAAATTATTGCCCTTCCTTCCAAAATAATAACAAACATTCTAACATAATTTTTTGTGTTTATAAACTTTATTTAAATAGAAATATAAATAATGTACCAATTTATTTTAGTCTAGTTGTTTCTTTTTCTTTTTTTTTTTTTTTAGAAGTTCAACCTTTGTTTTTGATTCAGGAAGTACATGCAGGTTTGTTGCATGGATGTGTTGTGTGATGCTGATGTTTGAAATATAATCGATTCTACCCCCAGGCAGTGAGTAGGGTGCCAAATAGGTAGCTTTTCAGCCCTTGCACCTCCCCTGGCCTCCCACTCTAGAACTGACCAGTACTCAAAGATTTTTCCACCATTATGTTATCTGTTTCCAATATTTATCTCCCACTTATACATGAAAACATGTGATAGTTGGTTTTCTGTTTTTGTATTTGTTCACTTAGGATCATGTCCTCCAGCTACATCCATGTTGCTGCAGAAAATATAATTTTGTTTTTATACTTGTGTAGTCATTCATAGTACATATATGTCAGAAGTTAAAAATTCAATTTACTGATGGTCACCTAGATTGATTCTACGTCAATTTCATTCACTATGTCATTCCAGCTCACTATTCCTATTGTGAATCGTGCTGCAATAAACATGCAAGGCAATGTGAAGTATTGGATGCGAGATTGAAATAATCACTAAGACAAAAGTATGCCAAATTGCAGGGTCTTTATTGCCGGCGACAACGGAGGACTCATGTCTCTCCAACCCGTGGCCCTGAACTCAGGAGGAGCAGGGTATTTAAGCCGAAAAACCACATAGTGGATGCAGTGCAAGCAACCTTACAGATGCTTATTTTGGTAACTACTGATAAGCAAAAGGTTTATTCTTTAGAGCAAGGTAGCAGGTTTGTTTACAGAAGCCAAGGTCAGCAGTTATTGCAAGAAGAATGGGGCAGATTTTTGGAAAAGCAGCTTTGTCTTATAAAATGGCGTTGCTCTGGTTCTAACTCTAGGCCCGCTATAGCACAGATGTTAGGTTTTTTAATGATTTATTTTCCTTTGGGTGGGTACCAAGTAATAGAATTGCTGGGCTTAATATTTAAGCCCTTTAAAAGTCTTCAAACTGCTTTTCACAGTAAATGAACTAATTTACATTCCCACCAGCAGTGTGTAAATGTGCCCTTTTGTCTATGGCCTTACCAGCATACATTATCTTTTTAAAACTATTATTAAAAATCCATTCTGACTAGTGTGAGATGGCATTTTACTTTAGTTTTGATTTCCATTGGAACAGGACTATGCGTCACTCATGGCAAGGCCTTAGGACAGAGTCCAGGGAGTTTCCATATTTGAGTCTGGGTCCTGGGTCTGTCCTGGTATTCTTGAGTTTCTGTCTGCAGAGATTCCTATGTGGCTGCTCTCACCACAGCCCAGTGGTGGCTGTGGTTGCTGGTGTAGTGCACCTGCTCTTTTTCCAAAGAGAGGGAGGAGTTTGTTCCATCAAACACCTCCTCCTTGTTCTGAATGAAACTCTGTAAAAAGTGCCTAGAAGCCACGCAAAGAAAAATCAGTGGCCTGACTTGTTTTCAGCATAGTTGATTCTATAGTCCACAACAGCTGGAAAAAAGCACTAAGCAAGTATATGTGAAAGAAAAGAGCAAGTGCTATAATATAAAGCAGAGTGTTGAGAAGAAGAGCTGGAAAATTATTTCATGGGGGGACCCAAAGCCTTCACTCAGGTGACTTTTAACCCGTGATCAGAATGACAACAGGGAGACATCCCTGCACAAGAATGTGTCAGGGAGAAGCCACCCGTAGTAAAGAGACTCACAGGCGTGAGTTTGGCAGGAGTTAGAAAGGGACCAGTTAGGCTGCAGACAGCCCAAAGAAGAGATACGCAAATGAATTGAGAATCCTGGGGCCTGGAGGATAAAGCTAGATATTTGCTCCTTTCTGACAATGTTGCCCTAAATCTTAGCACCATTCAACAACATATACTATCTCACAATTTGTGTGGACCAGAATTTGGAAACAGTTCACTTGGCTACCTCTGCCTTCAGGTCTTTTATGAGATTGGGACTGTGGCCTCAACTGAAGCTGGACTAGGAAAGCATCAGCCTTTACGCTCACTCATGTTAAAATTGGAAGGGTTTAGTGTGAACTGAGAGCCTGACTTTTCTTCTGTCTACTGGCCTGAGCACTCCCTCGGGTCTTTGTTATGTGGGTCTGTACATAGAGCATCTGACAGCATTGGAGTTTGCTTCCTCTGTTTGAGGAATACGATAGAGAGATAGAATTAGACAAACAGGCTCACAGAGTGGCAGAGAGAGAAAGATTGAGGGAGCAAATAGAAAAAACCCAGTAGAATAAAAACGACAGATTAAAAATAAATCTTGTCTTAATGCAATTTGTCACATGTGTAATTCCAGCACATTGAGAGGCTGAGACATGTGGATCACCTAAGGTCAGAGGTTCAAAACCAGCCTTGCCAACATGATGAAACATTGCTTCTTCTGAAAATACAAAATTAGCTGGGAGTGGTGGCACATGCCTGTAATCCCAGCTACTAGGGAGACTGAGGCAGGAGAATTGCTTGAACCTGGGAGGTGGAGGCTGCAGTGAGCCGAGATTATGCCACTGCACTCCAGCCTGGGCAACAAAAGCAAAACTCCATCTCAAAGAAAAAAAAATCTTGAGAGTTACAATAATCCTCTTTCGATATTTGTGTTAAGATTTTCACCCCCAGTGAAATGGTATAAGGGAGTAGAAGTTAGTTAAGTCCTGAGAGTGGGGCCCTCATAATGGCGATTACTGATTTTATACAACAAACCACAGAGGTCTCTTTTCCTCCTTTTGCCAAATGAAGATAAAACCTGACGTGTGCAGTCTGAAATTCAGAAGAGAGTCGTCACCAGAGCTCAACCATGCTGACACACTGATCTCAAATTTCCAGCCCCTAGAAGTGTGAGGAATTAAGTCCTTTGTCTATAAGCTGCCTTGTTTGGGGGTCCTTGGTACAGCAGTTCTGAACAAATACATAAGTGATACCCTATTCTGTATTCCACTGGAAAGAAGCTGAATTTATGCCTCTAAACTGTTAAAAAATGACTTAAAAATTGGGTTTTGGGAATGAAGATAAAATAGATTATAATAGAGACAGGTTCTCCCTCTGTCACCCAACTTGAAGCACAGTGGTAGAGTGGTGTAATTGCAGCCTCAAACTGTTGGGCTCAAATAATCCCCCCACCTCAGACTCCTTTGCCACCATGCCTGGCTGAATGATTTTAACTTTTTTTATAGAGAAGGGGCCTCATTATGCTGCCCAGACTGGTCTCAAGCTCCTGGGCCCAAGCAATTCCCTCAACTCAGCCTCCCAAAGCACTGGGATTAAAGAATAAGCCTCTGTGGTGGTGAGTTGTGCCTACTTTAAAAGACTGAAAATAGAAAAGTAATAACTCTTTGCCAAATTAAAAAACAAACAAACCCCAAAACCCAATAGTGTCCAGGTCTTAGATAAAGACAATTCTTGTCACAAAGAATGACAAAAGATTATTTAGCTGTTCAAATGATTTGCATATGTTTAAAAGAAGCAGAGGCAAAAGGTACATTTAGAAGTTTTCCAGGCCATGCATTGTGGCTCATACCTGTAATCCCAGCATTTGGGTAGGCCAAGGCAGTAGGATCTGTTGAAGTCAAAGGTTTGAGTGAAGTACAGGCGACATGGTGAGACCCTGTCACTACAAAAACTAAAAATAAAGTTGGCCAGGCACTGTGGCACACGTCTTTAATCTCGGCACTTTGAAAAACTAAAGTGGTAAGATAACAAGGTCAGAAGTTCAAGACCACCCTGGACAACATAGTGAAACCCTGTCTCTACTACTAATACTGCTAATAAATTTGCTGGGTTTGATGGCATATGCCTGTAATCTCAGCTACTTGGGAGGCTTGGCAGGAGAATTGCTTGAATCTGGTAGGAAGAGGTTGCAGTGAACCGAGATTATGCCACTGTACTGCAGCCTGGGCCACAGAGCAAGACTCTGTCTCAAAAAAACAAAACCAAAACCAAAATAAAGTTATGCCAGCATAGTGGTGAATGCCAATAGTTATAGGTAATTGAGAGTCTGAGGCAGGAGGACTGCTCAGCCAAAGAGTTTAAGGTTACAGTGAGTAATGATTATGCCATTGTACTTCAGGCTAAGCAAAAGAGTGAAACTCTGTCTTACAAAGTTAATAATAAAAGTTTTCTAAATTATATTGTTTAAGAAAGGAGAAAAGAAAAAAATCTTTTCTTATTTTCAAGTGGGATACTAGAGCCTCTCACTTGTAATTTGTATTTGCTTCTGCAAAATCTGTCTAGATTCGTGGTCTTGAACTATGGGACATCTGAATTCTAGTAGGTGCTGGATTCAGGCAACTGAGGGGTAGCCTTGGGCACACTGTGTGCATGTGAAAAAAAGGGTTTGTGGGGAACTAAAAGGCAAAAGAGCAGAAAGTGCCATTAAGAACTCACAAGTGGGAGACAGTACAGGGTTGGTGGAATGACTGGTTCATGCTACAGATACTGACCCAGGTGAGACTTTGCTCTGACTTATTTCTGTGTCCATGAAGGAAAATGAGATTACAGTCTTCTCAACCCAGAAGCCTGGGTTGATTAAAAAAAACAAAAATAGGTTGCCCCTACAGATTTGGTGTCTGAGGTAGAGAAAATGCCAGGAGTCACGTAGGCTCATGTGTGGGTTTTCGGTCAGGAGGTCCTGTTAGGAATGCCTGTTAAGAGGCTAAGCTCCCTAAGCTGTGAGAGCTCTAATCAGCACGTGTAGACTTTTCAGAAGGGAGAAATGAGGCAGGCATTCTGAACCTGAAACTGCATGACATTTTGTTTCATCTCACGAGGTTTGACAGGCTGTTTTGGAACATGTCTAGAAGGTGAACTCTGAAGAAGAGTGTGTACTTTGATGTGACTCAGATGAGGCCTTTTGTGGGAACCAGGAATTCAATGCCCAGTATCAGAGCTGGTGTCTTTAAGCTCAGTAGGTTGCCTCTTTGTATTAAGTCCATTGTTACCAGGGTGTAGGCTGGAGATTCCAAATGGCTTCCAGAATCCTTCTCTGATTCTCTTTGGGAGATGAGGTCTGAAAAAGACAAAGTCAGTATTTTTGGGAAATTCCTGAAATTCTGGTTGGAAACCTGGGAAGACCTCTTGCCTGATGACTAAATGCTCAGTTCTGAGCTCTAGCTATATAGATGCTTGGTAGGCATAGAGCTGGGTTTGCATTTATATCAGCACAACGTATGTCAGAGTTGAAGAAGTAGCCAGGACAAAGTGTCTTGGTTGCAGGCTGGGGAACATCTTAAAAGCAAACTAGTCTGCTGACTTTCATCTTGGCAATGAGTGTTGGGTTCTAGCCAAAGGGCTTGAATGCAGCATGAGTCCAATCCATAGATACACCTTGTAATGGAGAAATGTTTGTGTATTTTCAGTTCGATGCAATCAAGGTGAAATTACCATGCTATTGGTTCATTAACTCTTTATTATTTAATATCAAATCTAAGACAAAACGCATTAAATGCTTATAGACATATGTATTTGTTCTTCACCAGGCCCATAGTATCTGCCTAGTTTTAAACTTTCTTCCATTTTGTAGGTTTCAACTTATTTTATTGTGGAATATTAAATCTAATACAGACATTGTCCTTTTACATATAATTTCCTTTTATTTAATATGTTTTTAATTGGCATTTTACCTTAAGTTATGGACTATTTTATCATATAAATAGCTTCATTTCTATTTCAAAGATAAAATTATTTGGGTTTCTTGTCTTGAAATTTTTATATTACTTAGTAATGAGATAAACATTAATGTTTTCAAGGTATTTTAAATTTTAGATAATTACTCATTATATCCATGTGAAGCTTGTTTTTACTGCATGTGTGGGTTGGACAGTTGTTTTCACTTCTGTTTCATCTTTACTCTGATATCCCTAGAACTCATAACTCTTGTAGTTGAGAAATAATAGGTTATCATTCCAATAAATGGGAAAAATTCAATAATACCACACTACAAATGAGTTTCAAAGCAGGACATGCCTTCAAAGCATAAACAACATGAGCCTACATATGTACAACAATAGTAACATGTAAGTTACAGTTTGGATGAAAAATAAAAGCACAGAAAATTTGTTAAATAAATTAAAATGGACATCAGGTCTCAAGAATTTCTGAGCAGACAAAATAAGTTAGGTCTCATAAGTTATCTCAGCCTTGCTGGATTTGCAAATATAAGCAAAACTTAAATTATTTCTCATAGATGCCTATTTAAAAAACATAAATGAAGCCAAACCAATCAGGAGTAGCCAGCAACCTTATATAAATAGAAACTGTCCAATAAGAAAATAAAAAAAAGAAAAAACCAACCATACAAGAAAGAATAAAAAATGTTGTACTACCACTAATCAAATAATTTGTTTCTACATTTTTCCTCTGAATACTTGCTTCTTACACTGTAAATGAAACACTATCTTTCAGCTGATGTTCTGCAGTTTATCAATTGCTCTTACTCAAATAAACAGTTTACAATTTCATTGTGTCTCAAATTACTTTTTAGAAGGATAAATAAACTATCTCGGAATAAACATTACAAAAATGTGTACAGAATATGAGAAAAACCATAGAAAGTTTTAAAATACATGAATGTAGACACAAGCAAATAGAAAATTTGTATCGTATTCTTAGGCAGAAAAACTCAATCTTATCAATGTAAATTGTCCTTAGAGGAAGTTATAAATTCAATTTAGTTTCAATACAAATACCAGATACCATTAGATATTGGAAGTAGGCGTGTTACTACTAAATGTTATACAAATGAAAACACAAATAAAAATAACCAAGAAAACTAAAAAAAAAAAAAAAAAAAAAAAAAAAAGGAGACTGGCCAGCCCTGTGAGAAATCTTGATTGATTAAAAGAACTCATAGATAATTCAAACTAAAAATTCAGAAAGAGACCAAAGGGCCTATGAAAGTGTCATAGTGCATCCAGGCTGCTACAACAAAATATCTTAGACAGAGTGAAAATGAACAACAGAAATATATTTTTCACAGTTCTGGAGGCTGAACGTGCAAGATCAAAGCAGCAGCAAATTTGGTGTTTGGTGAGAACCCTGTTCCCCATAGATGGTACCTTCTTGCACAAGGGACAAAGGCATCCCCTTTAACCTTCTTTGAAAAGGCATTTATTCCATTCATGAAGATGAAGCACTCTTGGCTTAATCACTCTCTCAAAGGCCAGATGCCTGATACTCTCCACATATGAATTTGAAAGGGGACCTAAACATTCAGGCCAGAGCAACAATTTAGTAAGCAATAGAAGCAACGTGGAGAATGGCATCAGTAATACTTGAGGTGTAAAAATGTGATGCTCTTAACACAAAAATGATTTATTATTCATGGCACATAACAAAATAAAGGTCCAATGAAATTATATTTTTCATAAATATAAATATGTATGGCAAAAAATTAATTGTTGATAAGGTTAATTCTACAGGTGGTATCAGGATTTCCTAGGTTTCTGGGGATGGGCAAGGCTCCAGAGTTTTCTTCTGTGATGTTTTCCTGGAAGTTGCCAATGCTCTTATTCAATTGGAAAGCAGATTAAAATGTTTGTTTCTATTTCAACATTTACTAAATTTAAAATAATAAGACCAATTTATGCATAATTCTGAAACAATTATTCATCAGTGGTGCTGTGCTGAAAAAGACACAGACTCTCACATGCACACGCGTGTGATTTTTGGTCAAATAGATTTCTCCCCGTGCCAGAGTCACATAGCTTACACTTGATGAGAGGCTTCCACAGGCAAGCATTGCTCTGCAGCCCTACCACAGACTTTAACCCTGAAAATCTGACCCAGAGAGTAATGGATAAACACCCACCCTAGTGTTCTGACCTACAGGAATCATTTCTTAAGAATCCCTTACAGGGATCTGGAATCTTTTCTGAATTCATCAGCCACACACAGCTAAACTTGAAAATTTGGAAGAAAGTTTTTATTCTCACTGGGACTCCTGCCGTGTCCTGCCAGCTTCTCTAGAAGTACACTTTTCTAATCACTCCTGAGAAATTCTAAGGTTATCTCTCTGTGTCAACATTATTGATCTCATAAAGTGGGATGAGAAATAGTTTAGAATCCAGCTTGCTGGGGCCTGTGTCCAGGATTCCTTACCTGACATGTTTCTGATTTACCTAAATATTGATAAATACAGATTTATCTCTAAAAGGTAGAAAAACTGAAGAAGAAATCACTCCTTTCAAATGCATATGTAGACTTCTCCAGGATGGGTTGTATATTAGATCTAAAATTGAATCAATAACAGAAGAAAAACTAGAAAATTTGCAAACTTGTATAAATTTAACAACATACTCTTAAACAACCAGTTCGTAGAGAAAGACCTAATTGTTTCCAGATTGGGTCAAACTTAGTTTGACAGGAGTTCTGTGGCAAGCTCTTAGCTGACTTTAAAATCAATGTAACCAGTAATAGTGTCAAGATGGCTATGAGTCCAAAAGCCAAAAGAATAGCTCTAGGTGGAGGCTAATCCTTTACTGAAGGCTCTAAATGTCAAAATCTAGATTTGATGGGCCTCAGGATGAATTGTACAATGCAAATCTCCCCAAATATTTTTACTAAACCTCAACTGGAAAGTAAGACTCCAGATTGTTTAACCCTCACAAAAAAATTAATTTCTGATCTTTTCACCTGGGATCTATGTATGTGTGCTGGAGCCGCCTTTACCAACAGACATGAAGTTACAACTCCCCTAGTGCCTCTACTTTGTACTTGTGCAGACTTTCAAATACAGAGGTAAGAGCTTAGGGTTTCCTGGTCTTTTGTGAAGCATGACCCTGAGTATCCCCATTTTCTTCTATTATTAGGACTATGAGTAGAGTCCTAATTCCCAGCAGCTTATTCTCCTAGAGCTTTTCAGTATGATTATTTTCAGGCCCAGTTGATACCTTTGTTCCTGGGGCACTGGGTAGTTCATTTCAATGTAAATCCTTTTACAAACCTCTCAACCTATTAATTTAAATTTTCTCTGCTTTTTAAATGAAGTAATTCTGCTGTTAGCTGTCCTCATAACTTGAGAGTTATAAAAAAAGAAAGTATAAATACTTCATACAAATATTTAAAATACAAATAGCATAAAAAGAGACTGGGGATGACTATATTAATAGAAGACAAAATACACGAAAAATACAAGAGAAAATAAGACATTATATAGTCATAAAATGTTCACTTGGCCAGAAGATAGTAATATTTTAAACAATTACATACCTAATAACAAAACATTAAGGTATAGAAAGGGTAAGTTCATAGAATTGAAGGCACAAATAGACAGTTCTAAAATAATAGCTGAAGATGTTAATACTCCACTCAGAGTAGTGAATAGAATAATGAGACAGATGATAAATTAGAAAACAGAGAGCCTGACTAACATAACAAACCAAACTGATCTCACAGATATATACAAGATGCTCCCTCCAACAAAAGGGTACACACTCTTCTCAAATGCATATGTGGCATTCTTCAGGATGGGTTGTATATTAGATCTAAAATTAAATCAATAATAGAAAAAAACTAGAGTATTTGCAAACTTGTATAAATTTAACAACAAACTCTTAACCAATAAGTAAAAGAAGAAATCACAAGGGAAGTAGAAAAATACAGAGGAAGAAAATGAAAACACAACATATCAAAAGTTATGGGAAACAGCAAAAACAGTGCTAGGATAAGAAGTCTGCAGCTACAAAACCTTTAAAAAGTACAAAGACCTTAAATCAATAATAACTCTGTCACCTATCAATGCAGAAAAGTAATACAAAATTAGATTCAAAGCAAAAGTAAAATAATAAAACTTTTAGCAGAGATAAATGAAATAGAGATTATACAAACAACAGAATACCAAGAAACCAAAAGTTAGTTCTCAGTTCTTCAAAAAAGAATTAACAATTGGCAAATCTTCAGTTACACTAAAATAAATCAGAGTATTTACATAACAAAAAGAGAAATAAATATGAGACATTAATATAAACTCTAAAGGGTTAGAATGCTTTAAAAAGTGTACTATGAAGTATGAGAGGACAATAAATTGAAAAATCAAGATTTTTTTTTTTTTTTTGAGACGAAGTTTCGCTCTTGTCACCCAGGCTGGAGTGCAATGGCGCGATCTCGGCTCACCGCAACCTCCGCCTCCTGGGTTCAGGCAATTCTCCGGCCTCAGCCTCCTGAGTAGCTGGGATTACAGGCACGTGCCACCATGCCCAGCTAATTTTTTGTATTTTTAGTAGAGACGGGGTTTCACCATGTTGACCAGAATGGTCTCGGTCTCTCGACCTCGTGATCCACCCACCTCGGCCTCCCAAAGTGCTGGGATTACAGGCGTGAGCCACCGGGCCCGGCCGAAAAATCAAGATTAAATGGGCAGATTTCCATGTATACAAGACTTGATTACAAAGAATTACAAAATCTGAATATACCTACAACTATTAAGGAAATGGAATCAGTCATTAAAAAGTTGATGAAGAAAAGCCTTTGATTTGTTGGATTCACTAGTGAATTATATAAAGCATTTATAGAACAAAAATTCTTTCCAAACTCTACCAAAACTACTCACCCAAATCCTAGCTAGCCACATTAAGCAGCATACTGGCAAGATTTCACCCCATGACCCAGGAGAATTTATTATTGGAATGCAGGAAAGTTTTAGCATATGACTGGTTTCTGTGCAGTGCTGTTTATAACTGATTGATTGCAACGAGTTACAGATTTCTTTACTCCTTCTCCACTCCCACTGCTTCACTTAGCTAGCCTTTCTTAACAAACATTTCAGCATATGAAAATTAATCAATGCATACACCACATTAACAAATGTTTTTATAAAAATCTCATTAATACAGAAAAAGTAGTTTACAAAATTCAAAATATTTTTATAATAAATTAGGAATTATTGTTTAAAGAAATAAAAGGAAACCATCTTTGTAAAATTCACATATAAAAACTCACAGCAAACAACATATTCCAAAGGAAAAGATCGAAAGGCTTTTCTCTAAGCTCAGAAGCAAGGCAAGAATGTCTGCTCTTGCCAATTTTATTCAACACAGTTTTGGAAGTTTTAATCAGATAAATTAAAACAGAGAAATAAATAAACTGCATCAAAATATGGACAGAAAATATATCCTTATATGTAGAAAATCTTAAAGATTCCACACAAAAACTATTACAATTAACAAATTCGCCAGAGTAGAGCATTTAAAATCGACATAGAAAAATAAATTGTATTTTTAGATGGCAGCATAAATAATTTGAGAAGTAAACTATAAAAATAATTTAATTTACAATAGCATGAAAATAAGAAAGTACTTAGGAAGTAACCAGAAAGTAAAATTCCAATGACTTAGTGTAGACATTAAAAACAAATCCATTTTTAAGTTTCTGTGAAATCTCAAGGGACCCTAAATCACAAAAGTAATTTTGAAAAAAAATTCCAAAGTTAGAGAAGTTACACTTACTGATTTCAGAACTCAGTATAAAAGTCTAAAATAGTATACTACAAATAGACCAACAGAATAACATGGAAAGCCAACATAAATAAACATGCTAAAGTGCAATGAAAGATATATTACAAAAAATTAAATATTTTAACATGTTTTTTAAAAAATTAAAAAATAAAAATGAACACGCATATATATGGTCAAATGATTTTTATGAGAAAAGAACTGTCCTTACAACTGGTGCTAGGAAATTGGGTACCCACATGTAAAAGAATGAAGCTGAACCCTAAGAAAAAAATTAACTAAGTTGATTAGAAACCTAAACATAAGAGCTAAAACCACATAATTCTTAGAATACAATATAGGTAAAACATGTTATAACATTGGATTTGGCAGTGATTTTTTTAACAGGACACCCAAAACGCAAGAAAAAACAAACAAAAAATAGACAAATAGGTAAGGAAGGGATTCAGTTTCAGTTTTCTGCAAATGGCTAGCTAGATTCTGAACACTGTTTGTACATAGGGAATCCTTTCCCCATTGCTTGCTTTTGTCTGGTTTGTCAAATATTAGATGTTTGTAGATGTGTGGTGTTATTTCTGAGTCCTCTGTTTTGTTTCATTGGTCTATAAACACCTCTATGCAAATAAACTAGAAAATCTAGAAGAAATGGATAAATTCCTGGACATATACACCCTCTCAAGTCTAAACAAGGAAGAAGTTGAATTCCTGAATAGACCAATAACAAAACTGAGGCAGTCATTCTAAAATTGAGGCAGTAATTAATAACCTAGCAACAGAAAACAGTTAGGGACCAGATGGGTTCACAGCTGAATTCTACCAGAGGTACAAAGAGGAGGTGGTACCATTCCTTCTGAAACTCTTCCAAACAATAGAAAAAGAGGGACTTCTTTTCTATCTCATTTTATGAGGCCAGCATCATCCTGATACCAAAACATAACAGAGACACCACCACAACAACAAAAATTTCAGGCCAATATCACTGATAAATGTCGATGCAAAAATCCTCAATGAAATTCTGGCACACTGAATCCTGCAGCAAATCAAAAAGCTTATCCATCTCGATCAAGTCTACTTTATCTCTGGGATACAAACCTGGTTCAACATATGCAAATCAATAAATGTAATCAATCACATAAACAGAACCAATGACAAAAACCACAGGATTATCTCAATAGATGCAGAAAAGGCCTTCAAGAAGATTCAACAGCGCTTCATGCTAAAAAACTCTCAATAAACTAGGTATTCATGGAACATATCTCAAAATAATAAGCTCTATTTCTAACAAACTGAATGGGCAAAAACTGAAAGCATTTCCTTTGAAAATTGGCACAAGACAAGGATGCCCTCTCTCACCACTCCTATTCAACAAAGTATTGGAAATTCTGGCCAGGGCGATTAGGCAAGACAAAGAAATGAAGTGTATTCAAATAGAAAGAGAGGAAGTCAAATTGTCTCTGTTTGTAGATCACATGATTTTATATTTAGAAAACCCCATTATCTCAGCCCCAAACCTCCGGAAGCTGATGAGAAACTTCAGAAGTTTCAGGATATAAAATCGATGTGGAAAAATTACAAGCATTTCTATACAACAATAACAGACAGAGAGCCAAATTATGAGCGAACTCCCATTCACAATTGCTATGAAGACAATAAAATACTTAGGAATACAACTAACTAGGGATGTGAAGGACATCTTTAAGGAGAAACTACAAACCACTGCTCAAGGAAATAAGAGAGGACACGAACAAATGGAAAAACATTCCGTGCTCATGAATAGAAACAATAAACATTGTGAAAATGGTCATACTGCCCAAAGTAATGTATAGATTCGATGCTATCCTCACTAAGCTACCATTGACTTTTTTCACAGAAAGAGCCCACATAAAAAATAATTTTTTAAATGAACAAACTATAGCTATCTGCAATAGCATAAATATAATGTTGTATAAAAGAAAGTAGATGTAAAAGTGTGCATATTATATAATTTCACTTACATAAAATCCAAAAAGTGAACAAAACTGAGGTTCTGACTTCCAGTAATAATGAAGTAGTTTGTTGAATAACTATTTCACAGATAACTATAATAAAGCTTAATAAAATATTATATTTTGCTATGTAGAAGTGCACATCTATGTATAATACATATATAATAGGCATGTTAGGAATAACTGAATGAGGATTTCAACTATGTCACTGTAACAGATGTAAGAATTGAAGTTTGAATCTATTCAAATTAACTCCCTCTTAAAATAATAACAATTTTCAAAGATATACAACAGAATTCAGAGTCCCTGTAGTTCCTATTACACAATTTAAAAATTCATGAGATGTGTGAAGAAGCATGAAAGTGCAATCATTTCACAAGATAAAAAGCAGACAACAGAACCTATTCTCAACATGGGCAGGATGCTGTAATCAGTATATCAGTCTTGAAGAAAGCTATTGTAAGTATGTTCATTGGGTAAAGAAAAACATTCTCATGACAAGTGAACAGATCTATAAGAATACACTCTCAGTCCTTTGGTCAGAGGGCTGCAGGACTACAATCCCAGCATGGACCGGGCTCAAGGACAATGTGCATTACTGGAGGAAGAGGCGAGGCTGTGTGCATGTCATTAGGCTTGCTGGGAGATGTAGTCTTATAATTACTCCCATCCCTTTTGTCACAGGGCTACAGGCTGATTCCACCATGCACCGGGTTAACAGACAGCGCACCTCTCTGGAAGAAAAGGGGAGAGGTTATAAGCACCTTTTGGGCTTGCTGGGAGATGTAGTCTTACAAACACTCCCAGCCATTTGGTCACAGGGCTGCAGCACCACAATCCCAGCATATACTGGAATCAGGAACAGTACACATCGCTGGAAAAAGAAATAGGGCTGTGAGTGAATTGCTGGGCTTTCTGAAAAATGTCATGTCATGAACACTTCTTCAGGGACCGTGTGCATCACTGGAGGAAAAGGCGGGGCTCTGCATGCCTCGCTTTTCTTGCTAAGAGATGCAGTCTCATAAATACTCCAAGCCCTTTGGTCGCAGGGCTGCTGGACTACAATCCCACCGTACACCCGGCTCAGGAATAGTGTGTGTGACTGGAGGAAGAGGCAGGGCTGTGCGTGCCTCCTTCATCTTGCTAGAAGGTGTAGTTTTATAAAAACTCCCAGCCCTTTCATTACAGGGCTGCAGGGCTACAATTCCCTTATGTACCAAGATCAAGAATAGTGCGTGTCCCAGGAGAAAGAGGCGGAACGGCGCGTGCCTCGCTTGGCCTGCTGGGAGATGTAGTAGTCTCATAAACACTTCCAGCCCTTTGGTCACAGGGCTGCAGCACCACAATTTCAGCATACACCGAGCTCAGGGACAATGTACATCAATGGAGGAAGAGGCGGGGCTGCGTACACCTCCTTGGTCTTGCTAGGTCACTCCCAGCTCTTTTGTCATACGACTGGAATACTTTAACACAGGGTCAGGGACAGTGCACGTCACTGGAGGAACAGAAAGCGCTGTGCACTTCTCACTATGCTTTTTGGGAGATGTAGTCTCATTAACACTCCAAGCTCTTTGGTTACAGTGTTCCAGAACTACAATCCCAACATTCACCCCGCTCTGGGACAGTGCACCAATCACTGGGGAAAGAGGCAGGGCTCTGTGAGCCTTGCTGGGCTTGCTGGGAGATGTAGTCTCATGGCCTCTCCCTTCAACTTTGGTCACAGAGCTGCAGCACCATAATCCTAGCATGTATGGGGCTCAGGGACAGTTCTCTAGTCACTGGAAAAAGAGGCGAGGCTGTGCGCACCTGGCTGGTTTTGCTGGGAGATGCAGTTTCTTAAACACTCCCAGCCTTTTTACCACAAGGCTGCAGGAGTGCAATTCCAGCATGCACTCGGCTCAGGAACAGTGTGCATTACAGGAAGAAGCGGAAGAACAGTGAGTGCCTCCTTCTCCTTGCTGGAAGTTGTAGTTTTATAAAGACTCCCAGACCTTTGGTTAGAGGGCTGAAGGACTACAATCCCAGTATACACCTGGGCCAGTGATAGTGATCATCACTGGAGGAAGAGGCGGGACTGTGTGTGGCTCTCCCCAGGCTTTCTGGGAGATATATGCTCATAAACACTCCCAGCCCTTTGGTCACAGGGCTGCAGGACTACAATTCTAGCATGCACCAGTCTCAGGGACAAGGCAAGAGATGGGTTTGTGTGCGCCTCCCTAGGCTTGCTGGGAGATGTATGCTTATAAACGCTCCCAGCCCTTTGGTCAAGCAGCTGCAGGACTACAATCCCAGCATGCAGCAGGCTCCAGGGCTTTGCGCAGCTCTGGAAAGAGGAGCAGAGTGGTCGCATCCCACCTAGTCATGTGCTGGGAGCTCTAGTTTCTTAACTGCTCTCAGCCTGTTTGTAGGTAGGCTTTAGAACTCTAATCCCACCATGTGCCAGGATCTGGAGTGCATAGCCCTGGAGGGAGGGGCAGACCGGTGTTGACTTCTTGGTGTACAAAGTACTGTTGGACTCTGAATCCATGCCGACTCTTTGCCAAGGATAGTGAGTACAGATGTGGACGTTAAGGGAAGGTCTGGGCTGGGCACTGAGGAGGGCATTACCCTACAAAGATACCTTACCTTTTCCCAAATCGGGCGGGTTGTTCTCACCCGATTGGTCCTGTCCTGCTCGATTTTCTCTTTCACCTGCACCCAGGGTTCTTTCCAGAGCATTGCATCTTCTGCAGCTCAGGGCGCTGCCTTCTTTCCTAAACTGTTGGGGAAAATGTCCTGATATCCGAGACACTCTCCATTGTGCCACGACCCTCTTTTTCCTCTAGCCAGAGCGCATGCTCAACTGCTTTTGAGAGAAATCTTCCACCTGGCCTGATTATGAACAGCTTCAGAGCTCTGTAGAGCAGTGATCAGGACTGTGACTTCCTGGAAATGTCACTCTCAATGGCGGTTTTTTCATGAATGTGAAAGTCGAGGCATTAGGAAGGTTAAGTGTAGGGTTGCACAAAATCTGTTAAAAGTAAAGAAGAAAGCCCCATTTCTGAGGCAGGAGTCTTGTGAGCCATTTTTATTAACTCATTAGAGTGGACAAGCTCCAAAATGCAACCTGAAGCTGCTGACGACTTAGGCATTTTACAATTGAAATCATCGGTCCATCTCAAGTAGGGCGTGATTTGCCAGTGTCTCAGAGACACAATTGGGATCTGATCCTTCAGGAACAGACAGCTTTCCAGCTTTGTGGTAGCGACTTTTAAGATGTGGAGTAGTTGGGGGTCATTTGAAACCTGTCTTCCGTAGGGACTTTTACTTCTAGAGAGCACGTGCATTTTTATTTTACCTGTCCTCAAGCTGACGCTTTGCTCATTTTAATAATAAAAAACACACTCTTGGGGGAAGATTTAAGATGCTAATGAGACAGGCAATGTATGCACAAATATGTAGAGCTGCTGCACATGTGCACAGAGAAGACCAGGCAGAACATGCTTAGTGTAACACTTCTTTCCACCTTCCTATGAATAATCATGTAAAACTCCCCATAAAGAGGGTTTCTCCACCAATAATTAATGCTATCTCACCCTTATGAGCAGGCAGCCCTGGAATTTCTTTATCAGAGTGTACTATCCTGCATTTAATTTTCAAAATATTCTTTTTTTATTCAATAAACTACTCTATGCTATACTTCTTTTGCTGTGTGTCTTGTTTAAATTCTTTTAAACTAAGAAGATAAGAACCAAGGTATTACATCAGCCATCAATGTTTCTGGTGCCATGGCCCGGTGAGAGGTTTGTCCGCTTCATTAATTTCACTTTCCCTTTACTTGCAGTGAATACTATAGCAGTTCCAGACTACCCGGTTCACTATCACTGCTTGTTCCAGTACCATTTCAGTAAAGTTCCGAGGGAAAGGTTTTTAAGTCACCAATATTCCTTAGAGAGAGAATATAAGTGATCTCCTTCTAGCTGCTACTTCTGTATTATCCATAAATACACTAACCACACGGGTCACTCTCAACATTTCATATTCGGGCTACGTTGGTGCTTAGTTTCACATCTTTCTGTCCACACTTCAGACTCGGCTTACCGTTTGCTGTTCCTTCAGCAATACTCGATCGCCACCTAGTGGCTATTGTAATTTATTTTCTGATCAGGTTTTCTGTATACAAAATTTTTGTTTTGTTTTGAGGGGCAGAATAAGAGCACCCTGTCCCTTTGGGCTTTACGCATTTTCCAGCTCCTTAACATTGTTTTTCAACAGGCTTTCTTTGCTGAACAAAAAGTGCAGTCATGTAGATGCCCTGTCGTGGGGATTGCATCTGAGCATTCCAGGTATTAATAATTGAGCATCACAAATGGCAAACCAGTGAATTAAGAAAAGACTTGTCAGCCAGACATCTGCCCCAGAGCCAGCAGTGGGAGTCATCTCAGTAGGGCTGGAAATGTCCAGCACTGGTGAGAAGTAGGACAGTGTGTGGCAAATGCCTATGACCTCCTAGAGCTTTAGTTAGTGGGTTTTGAAGGGATGCTCTGGACACCTTGGTGGTCCCACTTGGCTCATGGCAATGCCCGTGGCCTCCTAAACTTCAGTACATGTTCTGTCTTTGCTGGATTCTCTCAGCACTGTGGGGAGCCTTTACCTCTACTCTCATTGAAACACCACTGGGATATTACTGGAACGGCTTTTGGCTAGAGGAATTAAGAAAAGGCTTATATTCTTTTGTAACACTATTTAGCCTGTGTACAGATTAGCTAACAAAACATGACTGGAGAATTAGACTGTGAATTTTAATAGCATCCTACAGCAAGATCTTTTCTGTAGAAATCAGGGAAGATCGTCTGAAGTATCTTATGTGCAAGCCTTTATGGCTGAGAACAAAACCCAGCTCTATGCAGCACCTGTGAGCTAAAGCCTAGTAAAAAAGAAAGCCTCTCAGACCCATTAGAGGACCCATTCTTATTAAGGGGAAGAGGCTCCAGATCTCAGAGCCTAACACCAGCTCCAGATAGGGGCTCTCAGGAGCCCATGTCTTTTTTAGAATCCCCACCATCCCACACACTATCAGAGCCTCCTGTAGAATCTAATCTTGTTTCACCTCCTTTTTACACTCTTCCTTAAAGGCCTTTGTCAGGTACAATAGAGACCAGCCCAGCTGCAATACTCACAGTGGGACTTCATACCATCCAGGGCAAGCAAAATTGCTTCTCCTACACAAAGTCCCAAATGCAGAGAGGACCATCAGAGTGCATGTTCTATTCTCAATAAATGATCTAATCCAATGTAAAAAACAACTCTGATGGCTCTTAGAGAACTTCAGTGTGTTTACTGAAGACTTCTTTGTCCATCACTCGGCTTTATCATCCATAAACAGACCCAATGACTGCTGTCAACTTGGCTGCACAAAACTTTTGCTTATTGGCAAAAAAACAGAAAACACTAAAACTTTCACTGCATTCACCACTTTAATGCAAAATACTTTTTCAGCACAAATGTCACCATAAGGTGGAGCCTTGGGAATCTAGTATAAAAGATCTCAGGAAACCACAATGGCTTCCCAACAGCAGCAGAGGGACTCAGTAGACTTCAACAACGTCTGTGCTTGGTGGCCACTGTAGTCCTACAGACCAAAGAGCCTGGGATCTTCTCACAGCCAGGCTGTGAGGAACATGTTTGTATCTAAAAGAAGAATGCTGTTTTTGAAATCAATTAGTCTAGTTCATTCCAAGAAAATAGTAATAATATCACCACCCAGACAGACAAAATTGAATCTCTACGAACTTTCACTGGAACATGAAAGCAATGTCTATTACCCGCCTTGCTGTCTTTAATAGAATCAGTCATTACTATACTTTCGGCTTTAACTTTTGTTCCAACTCTGTTTAAAATGTTAACTGATTTCTTGCTGTCTTACTTACAGCAGTTCCTTTTTTGTATGACGGTTTTGCGAGGCTTTCAACGTTTGGCTGCCAACATCTTACCGGCTTGTTCCATAAATGAGATGGTTTACACCCTTTTAGATCACACAGGAAGAAACTCTAGGGCCCAGGCTTGGCAGAAGTAACACCCACTCAGCAGAAAACAGCTCCAGTAAAAATGACCTAGCCCCTCAACCTCCAGTGTGATTATGGCTCTAAGATCTCTTAGGGGGAAATTGAAGCAGAAAAGATCGTCAAGAAAATGGCCATGATCTCGGGTTATAGAAACCGTGGTGACTGCACAGCCAACACAATAAGCCTTAGCACTCCCATCGGGCATACTCAAGCAAAGCTATCTTCATTAAGGACTCTCTGCTCTAGAGAACATGTGCGTTTTGATTTTGCCTGTCCTCAAACTTAACTTCTGCTTATTTTAATAGCAAAAACTGCAACCCCCAGTCAGGCACAGTGGCTCAGACCTGTACTCCCAGCACTTTGGAAGGCTGAGGAGGGTGAATCACTTGAAACCAGAAGCTCGAGACTAGACTGGCCAACATGATGAAACCCCATCTCTACTAAAGACACAAACACCAGCCGAGTATGGTGGTGCATGCCTGTAATCCCAGCTACTCAGGAGGCACAAGAATCGCTTGAACTCAGGAGGTGGAGGTTGCAGTGAGCGGAGATTACTTCAGCCTGGGCAACAGAGTGAGACTCCATCTCAAACAAACAACAAACATACACTCCTGGGTGAAGATCTAAGATGCTGATGAGACACACAACATATGAAGAAGCATGTAAAGCTACTGCACATGTGCACTAAACTAAGAGAACCAGAACTGAGGTATCACATCAGCTGTCAACACAGCAACAAGTCAGTCTCTTTCCTGTGAACATAGCCCATGCAGAAAAGGAGAGTCACATCACCTATGTGCTGACCCAGAGAAATGTCACAATTTACCTTATGCACAAAGTTAAGGTCATAGAAGAGAGTCGTATTAAATAGTTTCTGGGCCCAGAGATATGTCACAATGCTGCCTGTGAGCAGAAATCAGGCAGAATAATTACATAACCAGTGTGCTGGACACAGCGATGTTATTCTTTCATCTGTGGGCATGACCCAGGAATGAAAGAAGAGTCACGGCATTTAGGTGATTGGTGCAGACGTGTGTAACAATCTCTCTTATGGGCAAAGCCCAGGTAAGAGAGGAGAGTCATCTCCAAGGTGATTAATGTAGAAATATGTTGCAAGAAACTTTTTAGGTACGGCCCATGCAGAGTCTCCTTATCTTCCAGATGTTAGGTCCAGGGATATGTTAGAATGCCCAAAATACACAGGGCTTAGTCAAAAAAGGAGAGTCACATCACCTAGGTGCCGGGTCTAGACATATGTCACATCTGTTTCATGGGAAAAGCTCAGATAGGCCCAGAGATATGTTCCACTGCCTCCTGCTTGAAGTGTCTAGGCCAAAGACTCACATCACCTTGGTGCTAAGCCCATGTTTCTATGTAAACATTCAACCACAGTTGAAAGGGTGACTCATTGTTTTTTCTTTTATTCTGAGACAGAGTCTCACTTCATCACCAGGTACCAGGCTGGAGTGCAGTGGCACAATCTCAGTTCACTGTAATCTCTGCCTTCTGGGTTCAAGCAATTCTCCTTCCTCAGCCTCCTGAGTAGCTGGGACTACAGGCACGTGCCACCATGCCCAGCTAATTTTTGTATTTTTTTAGTAGAGACGGGGTTTCACCATGTCGGCCAGGATGGTCTCGATTTCTTGACCTCATGATCTGCCTGCCTTGGCCTACCAAAGTGCTGGGATTACAGGCGTTAGCCAGGGTGACTCATTTCTAAACCCAGCTCACAGGCAAGAGAGAACTCTCCTATCTTGACCTAGTTAATTGTAGTGATGTTGACTCTCATACCCAAACTTAATGCCACAGGTACAATAATGAGTCCATACCAGCAGGAAGGTCTCAAAATTGATTGCAACTCTCATTCATACTGTATAAGGCACGGGATAGTATACAGAGTGTGCTAACCGGGCCAAGCACAACAGGTGAGATTGTGACACTCATATGCACACCCAGCCAACAGTAATTATTGTCATCCTCTGACATAAACACACATCACTGTTGAGGTTCTGAATCTCACACCTATAGTCAGTCAAAGACGCAATAATTGAGTCATACATAGATACATGTAGGTTGGTGACTCTCAGATCAAGATGCAGCACACCTGTGAGACTGTGACTTCCCTAAGGAGACACAGTCTGCACAGAAATTGATGCTGTCATGCACAAATCCAGTTGGCTGTTGAGCTGGTTACTCTGGGGCTTACACCCAACATACAGGAGGTATTGAATGCCATACTCAGTATTGAACTCAGTTGTGGGATTGTTCATCTCATTTCTGGGCCATTCTGCAGGTTTGACTGTGAAATCTGCCAGTGCTTAGCATCTGAGTGACTTGATGCTCTTGCATGGACCTAGCCCACAGATGGGATATTAACATATTGCTGGATCCAGCACCTTGAAGATGTAACTCTGTTCTTTTTCCTTGGCACTGCCCACAGTGAGCATTTTTACATATCACTAGACGTTGCAACCAGGTGATGTGAGTCTCCTTTCCTTTCTTGTCTCTGCCCTCAGAAAGCACTGTTGTATCTGGCTTTGCCTCACCCAGGTTATGTGACTCACCTGCTTGTGCACTGCCCATAAGGGACACTTTGGCATATCCAACACCCAGGCGATGTAACTCTACTCCCTGGGCCCTGCCTACAAGGGGCATTATGACATATCTCTGTGCTCATCACCAGGTAATGTGATTCTCTTCTCCTGCCTAGTCCCTTTGCACAGAAGGGATTTTGACATGTTACTGGGCTTAGCACCAAGTTGATGTGAATCTTCTGCCTGGATCGTTAACAGAAGACATTGTGATGTACCTCTGGGTTCATCACTTAGATGATGTGACTCTTCTCTCTTACCTGAATATTGTCCATAAGAGAGATGGTGACATATTTCTGGGTCTAGAACTGGGATAATGTGACTCTTCTCCCCTGTCC
Source organism: Callithrix jacchus (assembly GCF_049354715.1). NCBI lineage: Eukaryota > Metazoa > Chordata > Mammalia > Primates > Cebidae > Callithrix > Callithrix jacchus. The sequence continues at coordinate 429,996 of NC_133515.1, forward strand.
AAGTCATGCCCACTGAAAGAAGTGTGACTTATAACTGGGCACAGCACACAGGTGATGTGATTCTTCTTTCTGGCCCCTACTTACAGGGGTCACTTTCAAATACCTCTGGGCCCATCACTTAGACTGTGTGACTCTCTACTTCTTCCTATGGATTGCTCACAGTAAAGACTGTGACCTATTAATTTGCCCAGTACATACATGATGTGACTTTCCTCTCATGCCTGAGCCCCACCTTGCGTGGATCACCTGAAGTCAGGAGTTCAAGACTAGCCTGGCCAATATGGTAAAATCATGTCTCTACTAAAAGTACAAAAAATTAGCTGGGTGTGGTGATGGGCACCTGTAATCTGCAAGAGCAAACCTCTGTATAGAAAAAAACATTCTAGAGTCGTTATTTAATTTTCATGTATTTGTATAGTTTTGAGGGTTTCTTTTGGAGTGGATTTTCAGTTTTATTCCGTATTATGCCAGTTAGAATGGTGAACTTCAAGTTTGGCCATTTTTACGTAATTCTATATCCTTTCAGACTGTTTTATTTAGATTTTTTTCTTTATCATTTCTAATCAGTCTAATTTGAAAGACTTGTTTTTAGCTCTAAAATTATTTTTCCTACTTGTTCTAGTCTATTGTTGAAACTTTCCACAGCATTTTGTATTTCTCTGAATGTGATGTTTATTTTCATAGGTTCTGACTGGGTTTTCTTTGCAATGTCTATCTCTAGTAAGTTCTTCATTTATATTTTGGATTTTAAAAATTTCTTTATGTTGTTTTCACCTTTCTCTGGTATTTTCTTGAGTAACTTAATAACCTTATGAATTCTTTATCTGGTAGTTTAAAGATTTCATCTTGGTTTGGATCCATTGTTGGGGAGCTCATGTGTTCTTTTAGGTGTGGTATAGAACCCCATTTTGTCATATTACTAGACTGACTTTTTTGGCTCTTTCTCTTTTGGATAGACTATTTCTTCAAACAGTTTTTGAATTTATTTTTTATTTGATGGTAATTAAAAAAATTTTTTTCTCTTAAGGATCTGACTTTACTGTTCGTAGTTTATTACGATCTAACTTGATTCTTGGTGCTTTCAGGGGTTAAGGCTCTGTGTGAGTTTCTTTGTTATAGAGAGTCTTTGTGCACTGGATTTTCTAAATGCTGGTTATGTACTTGGTGTGTAGGCAAGTTTACTTTACTACCTCCTATGGGGATGAAATGTCAAGGATCTCTTGAAGCTTCTCTCATTCTACGATGGTGTACACTTTTTGAATTTATTTAATTTTTCCAGTATTTTATTTACTGAGTTGCCGATTGAGGCTTCAGGCCAATAGGGGAAGTATCCCTCGGTACACACCAGTTGTAGCTAAAGTAGATTGGTAGGTGTAATACCCAATGGAGGGCAGAGGTTCTAGCCTTGATAGAAGTGGCTGGGAGAGCTCTAAATTATATGTAGTGAGGTTTTATTAAGGTAAAGCATGGGAGCTACATCAGCTTTCCTGCCAGGCCAGCAAGAAAGCTATCTGCTCCCAGCCTCACTCCCATCCCAGTGTTCTAGCTGTTCGGATTAGACAGGCACCACGTTTCATCTCTAGAACTGTTGATGTTCAAGTAGGGAGAAATTGTGACTCTGCCTCTTGTGATAGCCTGAATCCAGGGAAGTGTCCTATGGGGATACAATTACCCCGAATTGTTCCGGGAAGGGTGTCTATAGCTACATCTGTGGTGTATTGCCATGGGAGCAGCTGCTGTTTAGTTTGCAGTGTTGTACCAGGGGCGAACAAGAACCCTTTCTCCCAGATCCTGTATGATCACGGAGGCTCTCTACCTGTTGGAGTGGAGATGCAGGCCCAGATCCTGTATGATCACGGAGGCTCTCTACCTGTTGGAGTAAAGATGCAGGCTTTTCCTACTGCCTCCAACACTGCAATTGTGTCTCTGCTGTAAGAACCTTCCTGCAAGTGAAAATACCTGAAACTCAAGGCCTGCCAGTCAGATTCATTTGTCCCATGGGGTGGTCCCTTGATACGGTGCTCTCTCCCTTCTCCTAGAAATGGGACTTCCTGAGAGCCAGATAACAGTGATTGTTATTGCTCCTCTGGGTCTAGCAACCTAGTGGTGCTACCAGACTCTGGGCTTGTGCTGGAGAATGTCTGCAAGAAATCCAGTGATGTGACCTGTCTCCAGGTCTCCCAGCTGGGATACTAGCACCATTTCTTATGGAGGTGGCAGGGGAGTGATGAAGACTCTGAGATTCCTTGATTGTAGATAGACTTCATGTGCTGGCTTTCATAAATTCTGGTTATAGTTGTAATAAACTTGTCATTTGGATAGACTCAGGACCTCTGGCTAGCCAGGGTGTTGTACCCAGTGGTAATAGATGAGATCATGGAGCCATTGTCTCCTTCCTTGGTGCAGTGTTATTCTACTTAGAGGGACTGTAATGAATTGTGTTTACTGGCGTCCAACCAGGAGGTGGTACTTGCAAAAGAACACCAGCTGTGGTACTAGCAGTGGGACTTGAGCTTGCCCTAAGTTGCTCAGGGGAAGTGTTCTGATTCCTCAAGTAAGCAGGGGGCTATTAAGCTCCCAAAAGTTTGTGTCCTTTTTGTTAAGCTACTAGGGTGCGTGGAGGGCTACCACCAGGTGGGGAAAGGATGAGGTGGGTGTATGCTCTGACTCTCCTTGGGCAGGAAAGAACATCACCCCTGTGGTGGTTGCGATGTTGTTCTCAGGCCACTTTGGCAGTGTTCCAGAGGGCAGTAATACTGTCTCTGCTGCACTGGAGAGTTGGCAAAGTGTGTGGGGAGTAGTGGGTGGCAGTAAGCCTCACCCAGATTCCATGCAGTTGGTGAGACTGACCTCACTCTCACAGTGCTCTGCTAATAATGCAGGATTTAGATTCAGGTAGTCTGCACAGAGCTCAGACCTGCCCCAGGCCAAATCTTTCCTACAGGGATAGCAAGCACAAGTTTTAGGCCATGCCCCTCTCCATCTGCCAACAGAACCAGGTGCCTTGCTCCTGCACTAGTATCTGCAGCTGACTACCCACCCCTAATCCCCTTTTGCTGCTTTCTAATCACGGAAGTTTATCCCTATTAGAGATTATATCACAAAATTCAGTTAGGAGCTTCTTTTACCCTGTCACCCTGCCCTGAGCTTTTTGGCTTATTTCCCTGAGGGCCTCTGTTAGATACAGTCATAAATGACTTCCCTTAGTTAATGTTGGAGACTGGGAATACCTGCAGGGCACTTCCCATGGCTACTTTTACTTGTTTCTATTTTTCGAGACAGGGTCTTGCTTTGTCCCCCAGGCTGAAGTCCAGTGGTGCAATCTCAGCTTACCGAAATTTTGCCTCCTGGACTCTGGTGATCCCCCTTCCTCAGCCTCCTGAATAGCTGCGACTACAGGTATGCATCACCACAGCTGGCTGGTTTTTGTATTTTTTTGTAGACATTTTTTCACCCTGTTACCCAGACTGAACTGCTGCTTCTACTTTTATATTTCACACTACTCCCTGAAGCACTTCCAGCTCTGGGTAGGGTAAAGGCCTTCTCCCATGGCCTGAATTTTCAGATTCCCTAGTGGGGATGTGTACTCTGGAGGCAGACTCTATCTCTCACATTCTGGGGACTTCCAGTTTATTGCCTATCTCAGAAAGCAGGCTGTAGCCTGCTGCTTCTTTTAAAGGTTCTGTGGATTCTTTCAGTTTTTCTTTTGCGTTCCTGCATTTGTTCTTGGAAAGAAAATTCAGTGTGAATCTGTACACACTATTCTGTTCTTCCAAGTGGAAGAGGCACACTAACACTGCCTCCAATCTGTCAACTTAGAAAAAAAAGTTCTGTCTTTTTCTCCACTCTTTTTGTATTTTGTGTGTGTTTTTCTCTGATTTCTACAGACTTACCTTCAAGTTCACTGATACTTCCAATACAGTTGAGTCTGCTGATGAACTCATAAAAAGGTATTATTTATATCTATCAAGGTGTTTTATTTCTAGCATTTTCACATAAATTTCTTAGAGTTCCCGTCTCTCTGCTGAAATTAGTTATCTGGTCTTGCACATATTTCTATTGGGATTTTAACATATGCGTATTTTAAGTTCTGTATCAGATTATTGCAACATCTGTGTCACATGTGAGGCTGATTTCACAATTGCTCTCATCTTTGTCTTCTTTTGCCTCCCAAGATATCTTTATTCCTCTCTTTTTAAGCTTTGTAATTTTGGGGTTGAAATCTGGACATATTAGATGTCCATATAGAAACCAAGATAAGTAGATTTTATGTCTTAAAACTGAGATGCCTTTTCTTTTACTGGGCCTTTAGTATAGGTGTTTGTATTTCTCTGAGTAAAGCTGGGCTTGAGATGTGATTTTGCTAGATCGTGATTTTAACTACCGTATGGGATCTTTCTTTCTTTCTTTCTTTCTTTCTTTCTTTCTTTCTTTCTTTCTTTCTTTCTTTCTTTCCTTCTTTCTTTCCTTCTTTCTTTCTTTCTTCTTTTCTTTCTTCTTTCTTTCTTTCTTCTTTTTCTTTCTTTCCTTCTGTCTTTCTCCTTCCTTTTTTCCTTTCTTCTTTCTTTCTCTTTGTCTCTTTCTCTTTCTTTCTTCTTTATTTCTCTTTTTCTCTCTCTTTCTTTCTCTCTCTCATTCTTTCTCATTTCTTTCTTCCTCTCATTCTCTCTTTCTTTCCTTCTTTCTTTTTTCTTTCTCTTTCTTTCTTTCTTTATTTATTTTTGAGATGGTGTTCGGCTCTTGTTACCCAGGGTAGAGTGCAATGGTTTGTTCTCAGCTAACTGCAACCTCTCTCTTTTGGGTCTAAGCAATTCTCCTGCCTCTGCTTCCTGAGCAGCTGAGGTTACAGGCATGTACCACCACAGCCAGTTAATTTTGTATTTTAGTGAAAATGGCATTTCTCCATGTTGGTCAGGTTGGTCTTGAACTCCTGACCTCAGGTGATCCACTCACCTCAGCCTTCCAAAGTGCTGGGATTTCAAGCATGAGCCACAATGCTCAGTCTACTTTATGGGATTTGAATGCCTCTGGTAATACCTTATGTAGAGGGTAGGTGTTGGTTTGCCAGAGGATGTTTTTCTGGTGATAATTTTACCCTCAAACTTAAGTCTTCCTTCTGTTCTATCCCTAAGAAAGAGTATGTCTCTTGCAAATAATATGTATCTTGACAGCAGGTAGTCTTGTGATGAGGGTAGGTCAGAATTTTTTTATCTGATTGCCACTTTAAGGCAAGCACTGTGCCTCTGAGCCCCAGGGGTATGGCCTTCTTATTCTCTTCTTCTGACATGGCTCTGAATTCCTTGTGAATTTCTGCACATCCTCTAGGGTTTCAGGCTTTTTATGTATATTCCCTACTTCTGGCAGCAAAGTGCATTCACCAGAGCCCAAAGAGAGTGCTTCTTGGTTCTTCAACCACAGATAAAGGCTCTTTTATTCTGTAGAGGAGAAAGGTCTGAGTAGAGTTTCTTGCCAGCATTGCTGCTGTTGCATCGCCCAGTTCTGTACCTTGAGAGAAATTTTCTTTTTTTAATTTTTTAATCATTTCAGATTATTATTATTATTATTTCTTTATTATTCTTATCTTTTTTATTGCATTTTAGGTTTTGGGGTACATGTGCAGAGCATGCAATACAGTTGCATAGGTACACACATGGCAGTGTGTTTTGTTTGCTTTCACTCCTTCACCCACATTTGGCGTTTCTCCCCAGATTATCCCTCCCCACCTCCCCCTCCCACTGGCCCTCCCCTTTTCCCCCAGTAGACCCCAGTGTTTAGTACTCCCCTCTCAGTGTCCATGTGTTCTCATTTTTGATCATCCGCCTATGAGTGAGAATATGCGGTGTTTCATTTTCTGCTCTTGTGTCACTTTGGTGAGAATGATGTTCTTCAGATTCATCCATGTCCCTAAAAACGACACGAACTCACCATTTCTGATTGCTGCATAATATTCCATGGTGTATATGTGCCACATTTTCCCAATCCAGTCAATCATCAATGGGCATTTGGGTTGATTCCAGGTCTTTGCTATTGTAAACAGTGCTGCAATAAACATTCGTGTGCATGTGTCCTTATATTAGAATGATTTATAGTCCTTTGGGTATATACCCAGTAATGGGATTGCTGGGTCAAATGGAATTTCTATTTCTAGGCCCTTGAGGAATCGCCAACTGTCTTCCACAATGGTTGGACAAATTTGCACTCCCAGCAACAGTGTAAAAGTGTTCCTTTTTCTCCACATCCTCTCCAGCATCTGTTGTCTCCAGATTTTTTAATGATCACCATTCTAACTGGCGTGAGATGGTATCTCAATGTGGTTTTGATTTGCATCTCTCTGATGACCAGTGACGATGAGCATTTTTTCATATAATTGTTGGCCTCATATATGTCTTCTTTCGTAAAGTGTCTGCTCAAATCCTTTGCCCACTTTTGAATGGGCTTGTTTTTTTCCTGTAAATCTGTTTGAGTCCTTTGTAAATTCTGGATATCAGCCCTTTGTCAGATGGGTAAACTGCAAACATTTTTTCCCATTCTGTTGGTTGCTGATTCACTCTAGTGACTGTTTCTTTTGCTGTGCAGAAGCTGTGGAGTTTGATTAGGTCCCATTTGTCTATTTTGGCTTTTGTTGCCAATGCTTTTGGTGTTTTGGTCATGAAGTCCTTGCCTACTCCTATGTCCTGGATGGTTTTGCCTAGATTTCCTTCTAGGGTTTTTATGGTGCCAGGTCTTATGTTTAAGTCTTTAATCCATCTGGAGTTAATTGTAGTGTAAGGTGTCAGGAAGGGGTCCAGTTTCTGCTTTCTGCACATGGCTAACCAGTTTTCCCAACACCATTTGTTAAATAGGGAATCCTTTCCCCATTGCTTGTTTTTGTCAGGTTTATCAAAGATTGTATAGTTGTAGATATGTTGTGTTGCCTCCGGTGCCTCTGTTTTGTTCCATTGGTCTATATCTCTGTTTTGGTACCAGTACCATGCTGTTTTGATTACTGTAGCCTTGTAGTATAGTTTGAAATCCGGTAGTGTGATGCCCCCTGCTGTGTTCCTTTTGCTTAGAATTGATTTGGCTATGCGGGCTCCCTTTTGGTTCCATATGAAGTTCATGGTGTTTTTTTCCAGTTCTGTGAAGAAAGTCAATGGTAGCTTGATGGGGATAGCGTTGATTCTGTAAATTACTTTGGGCAGTATACCCATTTTCACGATATTAATTCTTCCTAACCATGAACATGGAATGTTTCTCCATTTGTTTGTGTCCTCTCTGATTTCGTTGAGTAGTGGCTTGTAGTTCTCCTTAAAGAGGTCCCTTACGTTCCTTGTGAGTTGTATTCCTAGGTATTTTATTCTTTTTGTAGCAATTGTGAATGGCAGTTCGTTCTTGATTTAGCTTTCTTTAAGTCTGTTATTGGTGTAGACGAATGCTTGTGATTTTTGCACATTGATTTTATATCCTGAGACTTTGCTGAAGTTGCTTATCAGTTTCAGGAGTTTTTGGGCTGAGGCGATGGGGTCTTCTAGGTATACTATCATGTCGTCTGCAAATAGAGACAATTTGGCTTCCACCTTTCCTATTTGAATACACTTTATTTCTTTTTCTTGCCTGGTTGCTCTGGCTAGAACTTCCAGTACTATATTAAATAGGAGTGGTGAGAGAGATCATTCTTGTCTAGTGCCAGATTTCAAAGGGAATGCTTCCAGTTTTTGCCCATTCAGTATGATATTGGCTATTGGTTTGTCATAAACAGCTTTTATTACTTTGAGATACGTTCCATTGATACCGAGTTTATTGAGGGTTTTTAGCATAAAGGGCTGTTGAAATTTGTCAAATGCCTTCTCTGCGTCAATTGAGATAATCCTGTGGTTTTCGTTTTTGGTTCTGTTTATGTGGTGAATTACATTTATAGACTTGCGTATGTTGAACCAGCCTTGCATCCCTGGGATGAATCCTACTTGATCGTGATGAATAAGTTTTTTGATTTGCTGTTGCAATCGGCTTGCCAATATTTTATTGAAGATTTTTGCATCTATGTTCATCATGGATATTGGCCTGAAGTTTTCTTTTCTCGTTGGGTCTCTGCCGGGTTTTGGTATCAGGATGATGTTGGTCTCATAAAATGATTTGGGAAGGATTCCCTCTTTTTGGATTATTTGGAATAGTTTTAGAAGGAATGGTACCAGCTCCTCTTTGTGTGTCTGGTAGAATTCGGCTGTGAACCCATCTGGACCTGGGCTTTTTTTGTGTGGTAGGCTCTTAATTGCTGCCTCGACTTCTGACCTTGTTATTGGTCTATTCATAGTTTCAGCTTCCTCCTGGTTTAGGCTTGGGAGGACACAGGAGTCCAGGAATTTATCCATTTCTTCTAGGTTTACTAGTTTATGTGCATAAAGTTGTTTGTAATACTCTCTGATGATGGTTTGAATTTCTGTGGAGTCTGTGGTGATTTCCTTTTTATCATTTTTTATTGCATCTATTTGGTTGTTCTCTCTTTTCTTTTTAATCAATCTGGCTAGTGGTCTGTCTATTTTGTTGATCTTTTCAAAAAACCAGCTCTTGGATTTATTGATTTTTTGAAGGGTTTTTCGTGTCTCAATCTCCTTCAGTTCAGCTCTGATCTTAGTTATTTCTTGTCTTCTGCTGTGTTTTGAGTTATTTTGATCTTGCTCCTGTAGCTCTTTCAGTTTTGACAATAGGATGTCAATTTTGGATCTTTACTTCCTTCTCATGCGGGCACTTACTGCTATATATTTTTCCTCTAGGGACTGCTTTAAATGTGTCCCAGAGATTCTGGTATGTTGTGTCTTCATTCTCATTGGTTTCAAAGAACATCTTTATTTCTGCCTTCATTTTATTGTGTATCCAGTCAACATTCAAGAGCCAGTTGTTCAGTTTCCCTGAAGCTGTGTGGTTCTGAGTTAGTTTTTGAATTCTGAGTTCTAACTTGATTGCACTATGATCTGAGATACTGTTTGTTATTATTTCTGTTCTTTTGCATTTGCTGAGGAGTGATTTACTTCCAATTATGCGGTCAATTTTAGAGTAGGTGTGATGTGGTGCTGAGAAGAATGTATATTCTGTGGATTTGGGGTTGACAGTTCTGTAAATATCTATTAGGTTTGCTTGTTCCAAGTCTGAGTTCAAGTCCTGTATATCCTTGTTAATTTTCTGTGTGGTTGATCCGTCTAATATTGAAAATGGGGTGTTAAAGTCTCCCACTATTATTGTGTGGAAGTCTAAGTCTCTTTGAATGTCATTAAGAAATTGCCTTGTGTATCTGGGTGCTCCTATATTGGGTGCCTATATGTTTAGGATCGTTAGCTCTTCTTGTTGCATTGATTCTTTTACCATTATGTAATGTCCTTCTTTGTGTCTTTTAATATTTGTTGCTTTAAAGTCTATTTTATCAGAGATGAGAATTGCAACTCCTGCTTTTTTTTTGGCTCTCCATTTGCTTGGTAAATCTTCCTCCATCACTTTATTTTGAGCCTTTGTGGATCCTTGCATGTGAGATGGATTTCCTGGATACAGCACACCGATGGGTTTTGGCTTTTTATCCAACTTGCCAGTCTGTGTCTTTTGATTGGGGCATTTAGTCCATTTACATTTGGCGTTAATATTGTTATGTGTGAATTTGATCCTGCCATTTTGATTCTAGCTGGCTGTTTTGCCAGTTTGTTGATGCAGATTCTTCATTTTGTTTATGCTCTTTGCCATTTGGTATATTTTTGGAGTGGCTGATACTGGTTGTTCCTTTCTATGTTTAGTGCCTCTTTCAGGAGCTGTTGTGGAGCAGGTCTTGTGGTGACAAAATCTCTGAGTACTTGCTTGTTTGCAAAGGATTTTATTTTTCCTTCACTTTTGAAGCTTAGTTTGGCTGGATATGCAATTCTGGGTTGAAAGTTCTTTTCTCTAAGGATGTTGACCATCAGCCCCCACTTTCTTCTGGCTTGCAGGGTTTCTGCTGAGAGATCGTCTGTGGGCTTCCCTTTGTCGGTAACATGATCTTTCTCTCTGACTGCCCTTAATATTTTTTCCTTCATTTCCACCCTGGTGAATCTGACGATTATGTGCCTTGGGGTTGCTCTTCTTGAGGAATATCTTTGTGGTGTTCTCTGTATTTCCTGGACTTGAATATTGGCCTGCCTTGCTAGGTTGAGGAAGTTCGCCTGGATAATATCCTGAAGAGTATTTTCCAGCTTGGATTCATCCTCTTCGTCACATTCAAGTGCACCTATCAAACGTAGATTAGGTCTTTTTACATAGTGCTATATTTCTTGGAACACTTTATGCTTTTTTTCTCTAGTCTTGCCTTCTCTTTTTATTTCATTGAGTTTATCCTCGACCTCTGATATTCTTTCTTCTGCTTGGTCAGTTTGGCTGTTGAAACTTGTCCATGCTTTGCGAAATTCTCATGTTGTGTTTTTCAGCTCCATTAATTCATTTATATTTCTCTCTAAGTTGTCCATTCTCATTAGCATTTTGTCAAATCTTTTTTCAATGTTCTCAGTTTCTTTGCATTGGCTTAGAACATGTTCTTTTAACTCACAGAAGTTTCTCATTACCCTTCTTCTTCTGAAGTCTGATTTTGTCATGTCATCACACTCATTCTCCATCCAGCCTCGTTCTCTTGCTGGTGAGAAACTGATTTCTTGTAGGAGGAGAGGTGTTCTGGTTTCGGGTGTTTTCCTCCTTTTTGTGCTGGTTTCTTCCCATTTTTGTGGATTTATCTACCTGTCGTCTTTGTAGTTGCTGATTTTCAGATTGGGTTTCTAAGTGGATGTCCAGTTGATGATGAAGTTATTTCTGTTTCTTATTTTTCCTTCGAACAGTCTGGCCCCTCTGCTGTAGGACTGCTGAGGTCCACTCCAGGCTCTCTTGCCTGGGGATCACCTGCAGCAGCTGCAGAACTGTAAGGGTTGCTACCAGTTTCTTCTTCTCTTATCTTTGTCCCAGAAGGATACCCACCAAATGTCAGTGTAATCTCTTCTTTATGAGGTGACTCTGGATATACGGGGTCAGGGAGCTGCTTGAGGAGACAGTCTGTCCTTTATAGGAGCTCAAGTGCTGAGCTGAGAGCTCCGTTGTTCATTCAGAGCTGCTGGGCATGTACGTTTAGGTCTGCTGCAGCAGAACTCATAAACCGCTTTTTGTTCCCAGGTGCTCTGTCCCACGGAGTTAGGGCTTTATTTATGAGATACCACTGTGCTGCTGCCTTTTCTTTATCAGGGCTGGCCTGCCCATCAAGGAGGCAGCCTAGTCACTGTCTGCCTGCAGAGACTTTGCTGAGGTGCTGCAGGCTCTTCCCAGATGCTGTGTAAACTTCCCTAAAGTCCTGTTTATATGGGGGTAGTTAGAACTGCCTCAGCCCCCCTCTGTGTTGGCGGACTCTCTCTCTGGTTCTGTTTATGTTGTGGATTACGTTTATAGACTTGTGTATGTTGAACCAGCCTTGCATCTCTGGTATAAAGCCTATTTGATTGTGATGGATGAGATTTTTGATGTACTGTTGCAATCAGTTTTCCAGTATTTTATTGAATATTTTTGCATTGATGTTCATCATGGATATTGGCCTGAGGTTTTCTTTTTTGTCAAGTCTCTGCTGGGTTTTCATATCAGGATGATGTTGGTCTCAAAATGATTTGGTAAGGATTCCCTCTATTTGTATTGTTTGGAATAGTTTCAGAAGGAATCGTGCCAGCTCCTGTTTATATGTCTGGTAGAATTTGTTTGTGAACCCATCTGGACGTGGACTTTTTTTGGGTGGTTAATTAATTGCTGCCTCAACTTCAGCCCTTGTTATTAGTCTGTTCAAGGTTTTAACTTCTTCCTGGTTTAGGCTTCGCAGGTTGCAAGTGTCCAGGAATTTGTCCATTTCCTCCAGCTTTACTGGTTTATGTGCATAGAGTTGTTTGTAGTAATCTCTGATGGTAGTTTGTATTTTTGTGGCATGGGTGGTGATATGCCCTTTATCATTCTTTATTGCATCTATTTGATTATTCTTTTTTCTGTTTTATTAATCTAGCTAGTGGTCTATTTTGTTGATCTTTTCAAAAAACCAACTCTTCGATTTATTAATTTTTTGAAGAATTTTTTTTTCTCCATCTCTTTCAGTTTTGCTCTGATCTTAGTTATTTATTGTCTTCTGCTAGTTTTTTAGTTTTTTTGATCTTACTCCTCTAGCTCTTTCAATTTTGATGATAGGGTGTTGATTTTATATCTTTTCTTACTTCTCTGGTGGGCATTTATTTCTATAAATTTTACTCTGGACACTGCTTTAAATGTGTCCCAGAGATTCTCGTACATTGTGTCTTCATTCTTGTTGGTTTCAAAGAACATCTCTATCTCTGCCTTCATTTCATTGTTTATCCAGTCGACAGGTTGTTCAATTTCCATGAAGTTGTGTGGTTCTGAATTAATTTCTGATTTCTGAGGTCTAATTTGATTGCACTTTGGTCTGAGAGACTTGTTGTTGATTTCTGTTCTTTTGTGCTTACTGAGGAGTGACTTCCAATTATGTGGTCAATTTTAGAGTAGGTGCAATGTGGTGCTGAGAATGTATATTCTGTGGACTTGGGGTGGAGAAGTCTGTAGATATCTATTAGGTCTGCTTGGTCTAGATCTGAGTTCACATCCTGGATGTTCTTGTTAATTATCTGTGGTTGATCTCTCTAATATTGACAGTGGAATGTTAAAGTTTCCCACTATTATTGTGTGGGAGTCTAAGTGTCTTTGTCTAAGAACTTGCTTTATGTACCTGCGTGCTCCTGTATTGAGTGTGTATATATTTAGGATCATTAACTCTTCTTGATGCATTGATCCTTTCACCATTATGTAATGCCCTTCTTTGTCTTTTCTGATATTTGTTGGTTTAAAGTCAATTTTATCAGAGACTAGGATTGCCTCCCAAATAGCTTGGATTATAGGCATATGCCATTGTGCCAGCTAATTTTTTGTAGTTAGTAGAGGAAGGGTTTCACCATGTTGGTCAGGCCTGTCTCAAACTCCTGACTTCAGGTGATCCACCCGCCGTGACCTCAGAAAGTGCTGGGTTTACAGGCATGAGCCACCACATCTGGACTATCAGGTGTTTATATTGACATGACATCTCGCTTCATAAAATACACTGGAAAAAATTCCCTCCTCTTCTGTTGTGTAGAGAGTTTGTGTGAATTTTTCTTCAACTGCATGTTGATAGAATTCAGTAGTGAAACCAGCAGGTCCTGAAGATTTCTTTGTGGAAAGGTTTTTGACTAGAATTTCTTCAGAAGATATATGACTAGGTTTTTTATTTCCTGTTTTGTCATTTATATAATTTGCTTTTTTCAATAAAATTTATTTATTTTCGAGTTTGTTGCCAAAAGAGTAATTTCAAATTAATTGGCAAAATGTGTTTATAAATGTGTTTATAGTATTCTATTATAAATTTGATATCTGTGTTTTCCATAATGATATTTTCTCATTTCTGCTATGAGTAATTTGTGTTTTGGATGTTTTTATTAATCCAGCTAGGAGTTTATCAGTCTCATCAGTCTTTTCAAAGCAGCAAATTTTGCTAACTGAATTTTCTCTAAGAGCTGTTTATTTCCTGTTTCTTTGCTTTCTGTTCTTTTTTTTTTTTTTTGAGTTGGAATCTCACTCTGTCACCCAGGCTGGATTGCAGTGGCATGATTTTGGCTCACTGCAACCTCTGCCTCCCTAGTTCAAGGAATTCTTCTTGCTCGGTCTCCCAAGGAGCTTTAATTACAGGTGCCCACCAGCATGCCTGGCTAATTTTTGTATATTCAGTAGAGACAGGGTTTCACTATGTTGGTCAGGCTGGTCTCAAACTCCTGACCTCAGGTGATCCACCCACCTCGGCCTTTCAAAGTTCTGAGATTACAGGCATGAGCCAATGTGCCCAGCCAAGCTTTCTGCTTTTATCTTAATTTTTATATTTTTTTTTTCTCTTGGGATTTCTGTCTTTTTACTCATTCCATATTCACACTTTCTTTTATGCCTCTGCACATTTATCATAGCTATTTTTAAATCTCTGTTAGCAGATTGAGCTCAGTGGCTCACACCTGTAATCTCAGACCTTTGGAGCCTAAGGCACAAGGATCGTTTGAGCTCAGGAGTTCAAGACCAGCCTGAACAAAATGGTGCGACCCTGTCTCTACCAAAAATACAAAAATTAGCTAGGTGTGGTGGATCACACCTGCAATCCCAGCACCATGGGAGGCTGAGGCAGGCAGATTATCTGTGGTCAGGACTTCAAAACCAGCCTGGTCAACATGGCGAAACACCATCTCTACAAAAAATGTAAAAATTAGCCAGGCATGGTGGTGCATGCTTATAGTCTCAGCTACTTGGGAGGCTGGGGCTGGAGAATGGCCCAGGTGATGGAGGTTGCAGTGAGCTGAGATGTCAGCTCACTGCAATCTCTGCCTCCTAAGTTCAAGTGATTCCCCTGCCTCAGCCTCCCAAGGAGCTGGGACTACAGGTACCTGCCACCATGCCTGGCTAATTTTTGTAGAGATGGGTTTTCACCTACTTGGCCGGGTTGGAGGTCTGAACTCCTGACCTCAAGAGATCCACTTGCCTCCCAGAGTGCTGGGATTATGGGTGTGAGCCACTGTGCCTTGCCAGTTAATAGGTTCTTATTTTATAAATGTACAAATTAAATGTAGACATCTGCTGAGCTGATTGTTGATGCTTCTACATTAACAACTTTCCTGCTGATTCATAATTCCTTTATTTTTACATAAACTAAAACATTTTTAAGTGTGTTAATTTGGATAAAACCGCATTTATATTCCTCTTGGAATAGTGTTAAGAACTCTGAAGTCTGCTGAGCTGTCATGGCAAAATGGTATTTAACGTGCTCATAGGTTTGGAGGGGTTGTATAATTTCCATTTTTTAAATAAAAGTGCTTAAAAATAAAAAATGAATTATGTTTAACTTTTTAAAAATGATCAGTAGGACAAAAGTCATACATGTGGAGACCAAATGATTAGTTGCCAGGGGTTAAGGAGGTTTTTGGACCTTGAGTGTTTCTGTAAAATGGCAACATGAGAAAATTTTGAGAGGGAAATGTTCTGTTCCTTGTTACATCAATGTCAATATTTTGGCTGTGATGTGTTATTATGGCGTTGCAAGGTGTTACCCTTGAGGAAACTGGCTGGAGTACCGAGGATCCCTCTGTATTATCACAACTGAATGGGAAGGCTACAATTACCTCAAAACACAAGAAAAACGTTTTAAAGAAAGGTTATATACTTTATGATTGTATTTTTATACTATTATGGATAAAGAAAAACTGTAGGATCAAAGAGAGATCAGTGGTTTCAATGCCTGGGGTACAGTCAGGCTTTGACTATTAAAAAAGCTTGAAGAAATGTGTGGAGTGGGTGGGTGGAAATATTCTACATCTCAATTGTAATGGCTACATAATTCAGTGATTTCAAAAGGAAATTCTACTTTTTTTAAACAAAAGGAGTGAACTTCATAAATCACCAAAGATAAAAATAATTATGATACTTTAGTCTGTTTTGAAATGTTTATTATTTTATTACAACCATGAAAATTATATTGAATGACTGCTTAATAGTCCCTAAAAATGATCAATAGGTAAATTTGAGTATAATATTGATGGATTGCTAATTTTCTAGAATGGTGTTATCAGTAGTAGATTTGATATCCCACAGGACTTCAGAGGCTATGTAACAAATTTGAAGTCAAAGTCATTTGATTTTATAAAAATTTCAAATTAATTTCGGTTTTCTCACATATGTAGAGAATCTCCAGCTGACAATCACTCAACTTCAATTTTTGGCCCTACGATAGTGCTGTTTTTCACTTTATTCAATAAATTGCATGAGACATTCAATACTTTATTTTACCATAATCTTTGTCTTAGTTGATTTTGCCCAACTGTAGGCTAATGTAAGTGCTCTGAGCACATGTAAGGCAGGCAAGGCTGGAGCAGAATGAAAAAATATTAAAGTTTTTTCCTTTTTCTTATAAAAGAAATAATTTGTATGTTAGAGTAATACATTAGAATTTCTTGTAGTATATTCTTAAATCCCTATTTCTCTTTATTTTTTTAATTTTTGAGACTGAGTTTCACTCTGTTGCCCAGGCTGGAGTGCAGTGGCAAGATCTCAGCTCTTTGCAACCTCTGCTTCCTGGGTTGAGGTAATTTTTGTGCCTCAGCCTTTGGAGTAGCTGGGACTACAAGGTTGTACCACCACAGCGAACTAATTTTGGTATTTTTTGTAGAGACAGAGTTTCACTATGCTGGACAGGCTGATCTCAAACTTCTGACACCAAGCAATTGGCTCACCTCAGCCTCCAAATGTGCTGGGATTATAGGCGTGAGCCACTGTGCCTGGCCGCTATTTTTTTTTATTTTATTTTATTTTTTTTTTTTTGAGGCAGAGTTTCGCTCTTGTTACCTAGGCTGGAGTGCAATGGTACGATCTTGGCTCACCGAAACATCTGCCTCCTAGGTTCAGGCAATTCTCCTCCGTCAGTCTCCTGAGTAGCTGGGATTATAGGCACACACCACCGTGCCCAGCTAATTTTTTGTATTTTTTTTTAGTAGAGACGGGGTTTCACCATGTTGACCAGGATGGTCTCGATCTTTTGACCTCATGATCCAACCGCCTCGGCCTCCCAAAGTGCGGGGATTACAGGCTTATTTTTTTAAATTTAGAAACAAAGCCTCTTTAAGTGTGCTGAGGGATAGATTAACTTTCTTTATAAAAACAGTAACCAAATCTATGTGTTTGAATACAGTCTTCTATTTTCACAGATTTACTTAATATATTTGCATCTTGTCCAAGTTATAATAATCAAATGATAATTCTAATTTCTTTGATATAATTTTCCTCTCAAATGACTTTTTTATTCATTAAAAAACTCCAAATTTTTTTAATTTAAGCAAAAAGAAAATAATATTCATTGTTTAACTACGTTTGAACATTTTGGTTTCAAATGTTAATCCAATCAGTTGGTGGACAGATTTACCCAACTGGGATTCACCTTTAATATTCTTTGTGTGGGTGTCAAACATCTCATTTGAACTATTTCTTCATTTTTTCCAATGTTCATTTCAACTTATCGTAAGCAGTGTAACACTCATGCTATTAATTCAAATATATCTTTATAATTACAATGATTTTTGTCATGGCCATATTATATATTTTTTGAATAAAGGGTATCACTCTGTTGCCCAGGCTGAAGTGCAATGGTGTGATCATGGCTCATGGTAGCCTCAACTTCCTACGTTCAAGCAGTCAACCCACCTCAGCTTCCCAAAGTGCTATATTAGAGGCATCAGCCACCACACCCAACCTGTGATAATTTTTAAAAATTGAAACATTTCTGTGCTCTTAAAAGTCTTTTTTTCTCTTCTTTTTTCTTTTACCAAGTTTCACTCTGTTACCCAACTGCAATGCTGTGACACCATCTTGGCTCACTGCAACCTCTGCCTCCTGGCTTCAAGCATTTCTTCTGCCTCAGCAACCCGAGTAGCTGGGACTATAGGTGAGTGCCACCACACCCAGCAAGTTTTTGTATTTTTAGTAGATACAGGTTTTCACCATGTTAGCCCGGATAGTCTTGATCTCTTGAACTCATGATTCACCTTCTGTGGCCTCCCAAAGTGCTGGAATTACAGGCATGAGCCATGATGCCTGTCCACTGAGTGTATACTTTATTTCTCTGTTATGTTAATAACTGAGAGAATCAGGGCTAGCATGTACACTTTTAACACTACCCATCTTTGAAGTATTTAAGACCCTTTATTTATTTATTTTTTTGGATTTTAGGTTTTGGGGTACATGAGCAGAGCATGTAAGACAGTTGCGTAGGAACACACTTGGCAGTGTGCTTTTCTTTCCTTCTCCCCTTCACCCACATTTGGCATTTCTCCCCAGGCTATCCCTCCCCACCTCCCCCTCCCACTGGCCCTCCCGTTTTGCCCCCAATAGACCCCAGTGTTTAGTACTCCCCTTTCTGTGTCCATGTGTTCTCATTTTTCATCACCCACCTATGAGTGAGAATATGCGGTGTTTCATTTTCTGTTCTTGTGTAAGTTTGCTGAGGATGACGTTCTCCAGATTCATCCACGTCCCTACAAACGACACAAACTCATCATTTCTGATTGCTCCATAATATTCCATGGTGTATATGTGCCACATTTTTCCAATCCAGTCTATTATCAATGGGCATTTGGGTTGATTCCAGGTCTTTGCTATTGTAAACAGTGCTGCAATGAACATTCGTGTACATGTGTCCTTATAGTAGAACAATTTATAGTCTTTTGTATATATACCCAGTAATGGGATTGCTGGGTCAAATGGAATTTCTATTTCTAAGGCCTTGAGAAATCGCCACACTGTCTTCCACAATGGTTGAACTAATTTACACTCCCACCAACAGTGTAAAAGTGTTCCTTTTTCTCCACATCCTCTCCAGCATCTGTTGTCTCCAGATTTTTTAATGATCGCCATTCAAACTGGCGTGAGATGGTATCTCAATGTGGTTTTGATTTGCATCTCTCTGATGACCAGTGACGATGAGCATTTTTTCATATGATTGTTGGCCTCATATATGTCTTCTTTCGTAAAGTGTCTGTTCATATCCTTTGCCCACTTTTGAATGGACTTGTTTGTTTTTCTCCTGTAAATCCGTTTGAGTTCTTTGTAAATTCTGGATATCAGCCCTTTGTCAGATGGGTAAACTGCAAAATTTTTTCCCATTCTGTTGGTTGCCGATCCACTCTAGTGACTGTTTCTTTTGCTGTGCAGAAGCTGTGGAGTTTCATTAGGTCCCATTTGTCTATTTTGACTTTTGTTGCCAATGCTTTTGGTGTTTTGTTCTTAAAGTCCTTGCCTACTCCTATGTCCTGGATAGTTTTGCCTAGATTTCCTTCTAGGGTTTTTATGATGCCAGGTCTTATGTTTAAGTCTTTAATCCATCTGGAGTTAATTTTAGTGTAAGGTGTCAGGAAGGGGTCCAGTTTCTGCTTTCTGCACATGGCTAGCCAGTTTTCCCAACACCATTTGTTAAACAGGGAATCCTTTCCCCCTTGCTTATTTTTGTCAGGTTTTTCAAAGATTGTATAGTTGTAGATATGTTGTGTTGCCTCCGGTGCCTCTGTTTTGTTCCATTGGTCTATATCTCTGTTTTGGTACCAGTACCATGCTGTTTTGATTACTGTAGCCTTGTAGTAT
This sequence comes from Callithrix jacchus, assembly GCF_049354715.1. NCBI lineage: Eukaryota > Metazoa > Chordata > Mammalia > Primates > Cebidae > Callithrix > Callithrix jacchus. The sequence continues at coordinate 449,205 of NC_133515.1, forward strand.
AGTTTGAAATCCGGTAGTGTGATGCCCCCCGCTGTGTTCTTTTCGCTTAGAATTGACTTGGCTATGTGGGCTCTCTTTTGGTTCCATATGAAGTTCATGGTGGTTTTTTCCAGTTCTGTGAAGAAAGTCAATGGTAGCTTGATGGGGATAGCGTTGATTCTGTAAATTACTTTGGGCAGTATAGCCATTTTCACGATATTAATTCTTCCTAACCATGAACATGGAATGTTTCTCCATCTGTTTGTGTCCCCTCTGATTTCGTTGAGCAGTGGTTTGTAGTTCTCCTTGAAGAGGTTCCTTACGTTCCTTGTGAGTTGTATTCCAAGGTATTTTATTCTTTTTGTAGCAATTGTGAATGGCAGTTCGTTCTTGATTTGGCTCTCTTTAAGTCTGTTATTGGTGTAGACGAATGCTTGTGATTTTTGCACATTGATTTTATATCCTGAGACTTTGCTGAAGTTGCTTATCAGTTTCAGGAGTTCTTGGGCTGAGGTGATGGGGTCTTCTAGGTATACTATCATGTCTTCTGCAATTAGAGGCAATTTGGCTTCCACCTTTCCTATTTGAATACTCTTTATTTCTTTTTCCTGCCTGATTGCTCTGGCTAGAACTTCCAGAACTATATTGAATAGGAGGGGTGAAAGAGGGCATCCTTGTCTAGTGCCAGATTTCAAAGGGAATGCTTCCAGTTTTTGCCCATTCAGTATGATATTGGCTGTTGGTTTGTCCTAAATAGCTTTTATTACTTTGAGATACGTTCCATCGATACCGAGTTTATTGAGGGTTTTTAGCATAAAGGGCTGTTGAATTTTGTCAAATGCCTTCTCTGCGTCAATTGAGATAATCATGTGGTTTTTGTTTTTGGTTCTGTTTATGTGGTGAATTACGTTGATAGACTTGCGTATGTTGAACCAGCCTTGCATCCCAGGGATGAATCCTACTTGATCATGGTGAATAAGTTTTTTGATTTGCTGTTGCATTCGGCTTGCCAATATTTTATTGAAGATTTTTGCATCTATGTTCATCATGGATATTGGCCTGAAGTTTTCTTTTCTTGTTGGGTCTCTGCCGGGTTTTGGTATCAGGATGATGTTGATCTCGTAAAATGATTTGGGAAGTATTCCCTCTTTTTGGATTGTTTGAAATAGTTTTAGAAGGAATGGTACCAGCTCCTTTTTGTGTGTCTGGTAGAATTCGGCTGTGAACCTGTCTGGACCTGGGCTTTTTTTGTGTGGTAGGTTCTTAATTGCTGCCTCGACTTCTGACCTTGTTATTGGTCTATTTATAGTTTCAGCTTCCTCCTGGTTTAGGCTTGGGAGGACACAGGAGTCCAGGAATTTATCCATTTCTTCCAGGTTTACTAGTTTATGTGCATAGAGTTGTTTGTAATATTCTCTGATGATGGTTTGAATTTCTGTGGAATCTGTGGTGATTTCCCCTTTATCACTTTTTATTGCATCTATTTGGTTGTTCTCTCTTTTATTTTTAATCAATCTGGCTAGTGGTCTATTTTGTTGATCTTTTCAAAAAACCAGCTCTTGGATTTATTGATATTTTGAAGGGTTTTTCGTGTCTCAATCTCCTTCAGTTCAGCTCTGATCTTAGTTATTTCTTGTCTTCTGCTGGGTTTTGAGTTTTTTGATCTTGCTCCTCTAGCTCTTTCAATTTTGATGATAGGGTGTCAATTTTGGATCTCTCCATTCTCCTCATATGGGCACTTATTGCTGTATACTTTCCTCTAGAGACTCCTTTAAATGTGTTGCAGAGGTTCTGACATGTTGTGTTTTCGTTCTCATTGGTTTTGAACAACTTCTTTATTTCTGACTTCATTTCATTGTTTACCCAGTCAACATTCAAGAGCCAGTTGTTCAGTTTCCATGAAGCTGTGCGGTTCTGGGTTGGTTTCTGTATTCTGAGTTCTAACTTGATTGCACTATGATCTGAGAGGCTGTTTGTTATGATTTCAGTTGTTTTGCATTTGTTGAGCAGTGCTTTACTTCCAATTATGTGGTCAATTTTCGAGTAGGTGTGATGTGGTGCTGAGAAGAATGTATATTCTGTGGATTTGGGGTGGAGAGTTCTGTAAATGTCTATCAGGTTTGCTTGCTCCAGGTCTGAGTTCAAGCCCTGGATATCCTCGTTGATTTTCTGTCTGGTTGATGTGTTTAATACTGACAGTGGGGTGTTAAAGTCTCCCACTATTATTGTGTGGGAGTCTAAGTCTCTTTGTAAGTCATTAAGAACTTGCCTTATGTATCTGGGTGCTCCTGCGTTGGGTCCATATATCCTTAGGATCGTTAGCTCTTCTTGTTGTATCGATCCTTTTACCATTATGTAATGGTCTTCTTTGTCTCTTTTGATCTTTATTGCTTTAAGGTCTATTATATCCGAGATGAGAATTGCAACTCCTGCCTTTTTTTGCTCTCCATTATCTTGGTAAATCTTCCTCCATCCCTTTATTTTGAGCCTTTGTGTATCCTTGCATGTGAGATGGGTTTCCTGGATACAGCACCCTGATGGATTTTGGATTTTTATCCAATTTGCCAGTCTGTGTCTTTTGATTGGTGCATTTAGTCCATTTACACTTAGGGTTAATATTGTTATGTGTGAATTTGATACTGCCATTTTGATGCTAAGTGGCTGTTTTGCCTGTTGGTTGTTGTAGATTCTTCATTATGTTGATGCTCTTTAACTTTTAGTGTTACTTTGGAATGGCTGGTACTGGTTGTTCCTTTCTATGTGTAGTGCCTCTTTTAGGAGCTCTTGTAAAGCAGGCCTGGTGGTGACACAATGTCTGAGTACTTGCTTGTTCGCAAAGGATTTTATTTTTCCTTCACTTCTGAAGCTCAGTTTGGCTGGATATGAAATTCTGGGTTGAAAGTTCTTTTCTTTAAGAATGTTGAATATTGGCCCCCACTCTCTTCTGCTGCTGCGAGTCTGATGGGCTTCCCTTTGTGGGTGACTCGACATTTCTGTCTGGCTGCCCTTAGTATTTTCTCCTTTATTTCAACCTTGTTGAATCTGACGATTATGTGCCTTGGGGTTGCTCTTCTTGCAGAAAATCTTTGTGGTTTTCTCTGTATTTCCTGCATTTGAGTGTTGGCCTGTCTTGCTAAGTGGGGGAAGTTTTCCTGGATGATGTCCTGAAGAGTATTTTCCAGCTTGGATTCATTCTCTTCGTCCCCTTCTGGTACACCTATCAAATGTAGGTTAGGTCTTTTCACGTAGTCCCACATTTCCTGGAGACTTTGTTCATTCCTTTTTGCGCTTCCTTCTCTAATCTTGGTTTCTCGTTTTATTTCATTGAGTTGGTCTTCGACTTCAGATATTCTATCTTCTCCTTGGTCAATTCGGCTATTGAAACTTGTGCATGCTTCGCAAAGTTCTCGTATTGTGTTTTTCAGCTCCTTTAATTCATTCATATTCCTGTCTAACTTATCTATTCTTGTTATCATTTCCTCATATGTTTTTTTAAGTTCCTTAGTTTCTTTGCATTGATTTAATACATGTTCTTTTAGCTCACAAAAGTTTCTCATTATTCACCTTCTGAAGTCTAATTCCGTCATTTCGTCACAGTCATTCTCCGTCCAGCTTTGCTCCCTTGCTGGTGAGGGGTTTTGGTCCTTTCTAGGAGGCGAGGTGTTCTGGTTTCGGGTGTTTTCCTCCTTTTTTCGCTGTTTTTTTCCCATCTTTGTGGGTTTATTTGCTTGTCGTCTGCGTAGTTGCTGACTTTTTGTTTGGGTCTCTGAGTGGACACCCAGATTGTTGATGATGAAGTATTTCTGTTACTTGGTTTTCCTTCTACCAGCCTAGCCTCTTTGCTGTATGACTGCTGAGGTCCACTCCAGGCCCTGCTTGTCTGGGGTGCACCTCTAGCAGCTGTGGCACAGTGAGGGATGCTACCCGTTTCTTTTTCTGCTATCTTTGTACCAGGATGATGCCTGCCAAATGTCAGTCTTTTGGATATAGAGGGGTCAGGGAGCTGCTTGAGGAGACAGTCTGTACTTTTTTGGAGCTCAATTTCTGAGCTGTGAGCTCTGTTGTTCATTCAGGGCTGTTAGGCTGCTATGTTTGATTCTGCTGCAACAGAGCTCATTAAAAAAAAACACTTTTTTTCTCAAATGCTCTGTGTTGGGGTGTTCGGGCTTTATTTTTCCATGTCCGTTGAGGTGTCATGCCCTGTTAGAAGGCAGACTAATCACTCTTTGGCTGCCGAGGCTCCGCCCTGCTGTTCTGTGATTCGCCCTGTTCCTGCAGGCTCTGCTGTGGTCTCCGCCACGCCCTGCGGTGGAGTCTCTTCGTTGTAGCGTGTTGCCTCGGTAATGGGAGGCTGCGTCAGCAGTGGGCGTGTATCTCAGTAGGGATGTGTTGCCTCAGCAACGGCTGGCTGCGTCAGCAGTGGGCATGTATCTCAGTTGGGGTGGGTTGCCTCGGTAGTGGTGGACGCCCCTCCCCCACAGAGCATCTCGGACCGTCTGCTTGGGATAGTTTGAAATCGCGGTTTTGTTCGTCACACTGGGTATCCCAAACGATTTGTCCCTGCAATCCCCTGGGCTGGCCTACTGTCCAAGTCTCGTTCAGTCTCAAGTCCAGCCCTCTCAAGTCTCAGGTTGCCAGTTCAACAGGGCACCTGGACAAGCGCGCCCTGTGGGGATTGCTGGGTAGGGCTGGCTGCCGCCGCCCCAGCTGCCGGCTTCGCCAGGCAGACCTACTGCCTGGCGTCCCGTGTCTTTTTTATACTTGGGAGTTTCCCCGTTCTGTGGTCAACAAAGATCAGGCTGGAAATGCAGCTCCGACTCACCTGTTTGCGGATTCAACGAGAGCTCCAATCCTGGGTTGTTCTCACAGCGCCATCTTGAGTACTTCCCCCCTTTATTTATTTTTAAAATTAATATTATTTTTTAATTTTTTATTTTTTTATTGCATTTTAGGTTTTGGGGTACATGTGCAGAACATGCAAGACATTTGCATAGGTACACACATCGCAATGTGTTTTGTTGCCTTCCTCCCCTTCACCCACATTTGGCATTTCTCCCCAGGCTATTTCTCCCCAGCACCCCCTCCCACTGGCCCTCCCCTCTTCCCCCCAATAGACCCCAGTGTTTGGTACTCCCTTCCCTGTGTCCATGTTTTCTCATTTTTCATCACCCACCTATGAGTGAGAATATGCAGTATTTCATTTTCTGTTCTTGTGTCAGTTTGCTGAGAATGATGTTCTCCAGATTCATACATGTCCCTATAAACAACACGAACTCATACTTTTTGATTGCTGCATAATATTCCATGGTGTATATGTGCCACATTTTCCCAATCCAGTCTATCATTGATGGGCATTTGGGTTGGTTCCAGGTCTTTGCTATTGTAAACAGTGCTGCAATGAACATTCGTGTGCATGTGTCCTTATAGTAGAACGATTTATAGTCCTTTGTATATATACCCAGTAATGGGATTGCTGGGTCAAATGGAATTTCTATTTCTAAGGCCTTGAGGAATCGCCACACTCTCTTCCACAATGGCTGAACTAGTTTACACTCCCACCAACAGTGTAAAAGTGTTCCTATTTCTCCACATCCTCTCCAGCATCTGTTGCCTCCAGATTTTTTTAATGATCACTATCCTAACTGGCGTGAGATGGTATCTCAATGTGATTTTAATTTGCATCTCTCTAATGACCAGTAATGATGAGCATTTTTTCATATGTTTGTTGGCCTCATGTATGTCTTCTTTTGTAAAGTGTCTGTTCATATCCTTTGCCAATTTTTGAATGGGCTTGTTTGTTTTTCTCCTGTAAATCCGTTTGAGTTCTTTGTAAATTCTGGATATCAGCCCTTTGTCAGATGGGTAAACTGCAAAAATTTTTTCCCATTCTGTTGGTTGCCGATTCACTCTAGTGACTGTTTCTTTTGCCGTGCAGAAGCTGTGGAGTTTGATTAGGTCCCATTTGTCTATTTTGGCTTTTGTTGCCAATGTTTTTGGTGTTTTGGTCATGAAGTCCTTCCCTACTCATATGTCCTGAATGGTTTTGGCTAGATTTTCTTCTAGGGTTTTTATGGTGCCAGGTCTTATGTTTAAGTCTTTAATCCATCTGGAGTTAATTGTAGTGTAAGGTGTCAGGAAGGGGTCCAGTTTCTGCTTTCTGCACATGGCTAGCCAGTTTTCCCAACACCATTTATTAAACAGGGAATCCTTTCCCTGTTGCTTGTTTTTGTCAGGTTTATCAAATATTGTATGGTTGTAGGTATGTTGTGTTACCTCCGATGCCTCTGTTTTGTTCCATTGGTCTGTATCTCTGTTTTGGTAGCAGTACCATGCTGTTTCGATTACTGTAGCCTTGTAGTATAGTTTGAAATCCGGTAGTGTGATGTTCCCCACTGTGGTCTTTTTGCTTAGAATTGACTTGGCTATGTGGGCTCTATTTTAGTTCCATATGAAGTTCATGATGATTTTTCCAGTTCTGTGAAGAAAGTCAATGGTAGCTTGATGGGGATAGCATTGATTCTGTAAATTACGTTGGGCAGTATAGCCAAATATTATTGTTAATTGAAGGATAGTAATTATATACATGTGTGGATACAACATGATGTTTTGATATATGTTTACCATGTGAAATGATTTAATCAAAAATATTAACTTATCTGTTAAGTGGCTTACCTGTCATTTTTATAATGGGAAATTTGAAATTTACTCTTTTGATTATTTTGAAATATACAATACATTGACTATAGTCACAATGCTGTGTAATAGATCTAAAAAATTATTTCCCCTGTCTGTTTGAAACTGTTAGTTTGCTAAGAATGGCCTCTAGCTCCATTCATGTTCCTGCAAAGGACATGATCGCTTTCATTTTCATGGCTGTGTAGTATTCCATGGTGTATATGTACCACATTTACTTTATCTAGTCTATCATTGATGAGAATTCAGGTTGATTCCATGTCTTTGCTATTGTGAATAGTAATAATAGTAAGCTCTGTTGGCTTGTTAAAAATGACGGCCTCCAGCTCTCTCTATGAGATCAAAGGACATGATCTCATTCTTTTGTTTTGGCTGAGAACGTACACTATGCTCTCGCTTACAACTGGGAGCTAAGTGTTGAGAACACATGGACACAAAAAAAGGAATAATAGACACTGGTGTCTACTCGAGGGTGCAGGTTTCGAGGAAGGAGAGAATCAGACAAAATAACTATTGGGTGCTATGCTTAGCACCTCAGTTACAAGATAATCTGTACAACAAACCCTCACAACATGAGTTTACCTATGTAACAAACCTCTGTGTGTACTCCCAAACCTAAAATAAAAGTAAAAAACAAAAACTGTACTTTTTGAGAAACAGCTCCTCATTTCTTCTCTCCCTGCTCCCCCAACCTCCGGTATCCAGTATTCCACACTGAACCTACACAGACCTAGGTGATATAGCCTTCTACACACCTAGGTTATAGTCTTTTATTGTATGGCCTGTTGCTCCTGGGCTGCAAGCCTAGACAGCATGATACTGCACAGAATACTGTAGAATTCTAACACAATGGTACATATCTGTTTATCTATTTAAATTTATATATATATATTTTGAGATGGAGTCTTACTCTTTCCCAGGCTGAAGTGCAGTGGCATGATCTTGACTCACTTCAATCTCTGCTTCTTGGGTTCAAGTTGTTCTCCCACCTCAGTTTCCCGAGTAGCTGGGACTGCAGTGCTGCATCACTATGCATGGCTGTATTTTTAATAGAGATGGGGTTTCAACATGTTGGGCTGGTCTCAAACTCCTGACCTCAAGTGATCCACTCACCTTTTTTTTTTCACCTTGGCCTCCCAAAGCGCTGGGATTACAGGCGTGAGCCACTATGCCTGGCCATATCTGTGTATCTAAACATGAAAAAAGGTACAGTATTAGACAGAAGTAATAGACACTGGGCCCTTTATAAGGGGGAAGGGTGAGAGGAGGTTGAGATTTGAACAATTACCTATTGAGTACAATGTTCACTGTTTGGTTGAGGTGCACACTGAAAGCCAAATTCTAGTATGCAATATATCTAAGTAACGAACCTGCACATAGATCCCCTCAATTCAGAAATTAAATATATAGAAGTATAAAAGGCTGGGCACAGAGGTTCATGTCTGTAATTCCAGCACTTTGGGAGGCAGAGATGACGGGCAGATCACTGAGGTCAGGAGTTCGAGACCAGCATGGCCAATAAGACAAACCTCATCTCTACTAAAATACAAAATATTAACTAATGGTAGTGAGCACCTGTAATCCCAGCTACTTGGAAGGCTGAAGCAAAAGAATCACTTAAATCCGGGAGGCAGAGGTTGCAGTGAGCTGAGATCACACCACTGCACTCCAGCCTGGGTGACAGAGCAAGACTCAGTCTCAAAATACATACATACATACATGTTTAAATAAATAAAAATAACAAAAAGTAAAGGTACAGTATTATACTATTAAGGAAGCACCATCATATATCTGGCCCATCATTACTGAAATACTATTATGTGGTGCCTGACTGTCCCCGTTATTTTGTAATATATGTATATATCCTAATTGTTTATTTCCGTTAATATTTAAGGCATTTGCTTTAGTGTGTTGGGGCTGGCATCACAAAATAGCATAGGCTGAGTGCTTTAAACAAAGGAAATTTATTTTCTTACAGCATCGGAGACTACAAGTCCAAGATCAAAGTGTCAGAAGATGTAGTTTTTTCTGAAATCTTTTTTCTTGTCTGGCAGATGACCTCCTTATCTCTGTGATTTCACATGGTGTTTCTACTGTTGTCTCCTGGCTGTCCACATTTTATTTTCTTTTAAGGATGCCAGTCAGTTTGAATTGGGCCCCACTGTAACAGTCTCATCTTTTTTTATTGATGCCCAGGCTAGAATGTCATGGCATGATCTTGGCTCACTGCAACCTCCACCTCCCATGTTCATGTAATTCTCCTGCCTCAGATTCCTGAGTAGCTGGGATTACAGGGGTGCACCACCATGCCTGGATAACTTTTGTATTTATACTAGAGATGGAGTTTCATCATGTTGGCCAGGCTGTTTTCAAACTCCTGATTTCTGGTGATGTGCCCACCTTGGCCTCCCAAAGGGTTTGGATTACAGGTGTGAGGCACCATGCCCAGCCCAGTCTCACTTTTTAATCACAGTAATGAAGGCTTTATCTCAGTTAAGGTCACATTCTGAGGTACTGGGGTTTAGGGCTTTAACATATAAATTTTTGATTGCAGGGGGAGACAATTCACATTTGATAGATTTCAACCTTGACTTACCTTCCAGATCATGGTCATTTGCCTGTAGAATGGCCCCTTTGGGGGTAAATTCCAAGACCCCCAGTGGATGTCTGAAATTATGCATAATACAGAACCTGATATATACTATGCTTTTTTCTTTTCTTTTCTTTTATGAGACAGAATCTCATTCTGTCACCCAGGCTCGAGTGCAGTGCCACGATCTCAGCTTACTGAAACTTCCACCTCCTGGGTTCAAGCAAATCTCCTGTCTCAGCCTATTGAGTAGCTGGGATTATAGGCATATGCCACCGTGCCTGACTAATTTTGTTTTTGTATAGTTAGTAGAGATGAAGCTTCACCATGTTAGCCAGGATGGTCTCCATCTCCTGACCTTGTTATACGCCTGCCTCGGCCTCCCAAAGTGCTGGGATTACAGGGGTGAGCCACTGTGTCTTGCCTACTATGTTTTTTTCTATGCATACTCACCTATGATAAAGTTTTATTTATAAATGAGAAGCAGTCTTTTTTTTATTATTAGTTACTATTGTTAGTTTCTTAGGTTCACACTGAAGCTAGCAATAGTAAAAATAATAAAATAGAAAAATTATAAAAATACACTATTAAAAGTTATTTGAATGCTGTCTGTGCCCCTCAAAATATTTTTTTGTGGGAGAGGTTGTTTTTGTTGAACAGGCTGAGGCTGGAATGCAGTGGTGCAATCTTGACTCACTGAAACCTCTTTTTATTTTATCTTTATTTTAGAAAAGGTCTCACTCTGTTGGCCAGGCTGGAGTGAAGTGGCATGAACGAGACTCATGGCAGCCTTGAACTTCCAGACTCAAGGGATCCTCCCACCTCAGCTTTGAGTAGCTGGGACCACAGGCACATGCCCACACACCTGGCTAATTTTTAGGTTTTTGTAAAGGCGGGGGTCTTGCCATATTTCCTGTGCAGATATGGAAATTCTGGACTCAAGCACTCTGCTGTCTTCAGCCTTTCAAAGTGCTGGGATTACAGGCGTGAGTCACTATGCCCTGCTTGTCTCTTTCTTTCCCTCCCTCCCTCCCTTCCTTCCTTCCTCTCTTTCTTCCTTCCTTTCTTTCTCTTTCTTTCCTTCCTTCCTCCTTCCCTCTCCCCCTCCCTCCCTCTTTTCCTTCCTTCCTTCCTTCCTTCCTTCCTTCCTTCCTTCCTTCCTTCCTTCCTTCTTTCCTTCCTTCTCTTTCTTTAGATGGAGTTTTGCTCTTGTCCAGGCTGGAGTTCATTGGTGCAATCTCAGCTTGAATATACCTTAGGAGTTTTCTGGTCCTTACTGGAGAAAGTTTTATTTTTAGATATTAAAGTTTATACAATTTTGAGCATCTATGCTATAATATTACAGCCCTAGATTTGTTCATGGATTTCTTTTTTGTTTTTGAGACATGGAGTTCTGCTCTCGTCAGTGAGGCTGATGTGCAGTAGTGTAATCTCAGCTCATTGCAACCTCTGCCTCCCAGGTTCAAGCAATTCTCCTGCCTCAGCCTCCTGAATTGCTAAAATTACAGGCATGCACCACTATACCTGGCTAATATTTATGTATTATTTGGAAAGACAGGGTTTTATCATGTTGTCTAGGCTGGCCTGGAACTCCTGACCTCAGGTGATCCACCGTTCTTGGCCTCCCAAAGTGCTAGGATTACATGCATGAACCATCACACCGGGCCTGTCCATGGATATTTTAAAAGATGTGCTTTGAGCACTCTAAAACAAAAGCAGTAGGCCTAAAATTTATATTTAGGTATTTCTACTATATTACAGATATTGTTTTTGTGGAGCTATAATTTAATAAGGTTTTTAAAGGTAATAAGACATTGTATATTCTTGAATATTGTTATTTTCTAGAAAGTTTACTTAAATAAGCACAAATGCAAAAGACAGGAGTGATAGATAATATTGAAGCACTAGGAAAGAACTCTGTGGGTAAAAACTCAACATCAAATACACAAATACTGCAGTGAGCCTAAATTGCACCATTTCATTCCAGCCTGGGCAACAGAGTGAGACTCCGTCTCAAAATAAAATAAAAACAAAACAGGAATATGGTAACTGAAAATATTTTTATTCTTTTCAAGTGGTCTTTGAAAAACAAAAGCAAATCTATCTGCAAACACATGTAGGTGGGGCAAGAGTGTGTGAAAATGGAACATTAATGAAGATTGATTGATGAAAAATGTGATCTAAAAAGTAGAAAAAAATTTTTTTCCACCATTTTGATGAAAGATCTTTTATTTTGTCTTTTATCACTCAGGATAATAAGAAATAAAATTGCAAGTAAATCAGATACTTTAAGTTGTCCTATGATTTACGTTTTACTAATCCATATGTGTAGAAGTGTAAGGGATTTTTAAAAGAGAAACAAGGTTGAAATTCCTAAATCTGAATTCAGATAAAAGGTGAATCTTCAAAAGAATTGATAATTTTGGAAAATAATTTTAAAGAAAGGCATGCCAGTCAGTGATTATCTAGTTACACAATTTGTTGTCAGAGATTGTGAGGGCTTTACTATAAAAACTACAGGATGAACCATGAATCCTCAGTGCTGAGGTTTTGTTTGTCTTCTTTCTTAATAGGTGAACATTATAACCACTGATTGCCAAAGGAGACACGGTTTCTTAAACGATTTCCAGACGTTTAAGGGGAAGTAACGAGTGAGTTGATTAGCATTGGCATTCAGATATATCAGTTCCCAACAGATGAACAAACTACTGCTCGAGTGAACTCCAATTATGATAAGCTTCAGTAACAATATCTGACAGATGGTATAGATGAGTTTTAACTAAAATCCAGTATGAAAGAAGTTTCATTTGTTGATTTCAAAAAACTTTTGCTGAGAATTGACACTTTCTATACAGATTTATTTAGATTAAATTTATACACCATATTTCTTAAGGATATTGGCCTATAAGTTTCTTCTCAGAAGTATATTTTCTTGCTTTGATATCAAGGGGAAGCTGGCCTTATAAAATGACTCTGAAAGTGTTACCTCTTTTTTCTATTTTTTCAAAGATGTTGAGTATGTTTTATATTAAATTTTCTTTGAATGTTTGGTAGAATTTACCCATGAAGTAATCTGGTCCTAGGCTATATTTTGGAGTTTGAAACATTACTTCTTCAGGTCCTCTATTTGTTATTGGTCTCCTTAAGCTCCCCATTTATTATTCATTCAATCTTGGTAGGTTATATGTTTCTACTACTTTTCTCATTTCTTCTAAATTGTAGAATTTTTTACTGTATAACTGTTCTTAATAGTTTCTTGTAATTCTGTTTATTTCTGTAAGACAAGTTGTAATGTTGTCTCTTTCATTTCTTATATTAGTAACATATTCTCTTTTTCTGTTGTTAGTCTAGGTAAGGGCTTTGACTTTGATTTTTTTCAAAATCAGCTCTTAGCTTCATTGATTAAATTTTGTTTTGTTTTGAGACAGAGCCTCACTTTGTCACTCAGGCTGGAGTGCAGTGGAAATATTTTGGCTCACTGTGACCTCTACCTCCCAGGTTCAAGCAATTCTCCTGCCTCAAGCTCCCAAGTAGCTGGAATTACAGGTGCTGGCCACCACACCCATCTAATTTTTGTATTTTTAGTAGAAACAGGGTTTCACCATTTTGGTCAGGCTGGTCTCAAACTCCTGACCTCAAGAGATCCAACTGCCTTTGCTTCCCAAAGTGCTGGTATTCCAGGCATGAGCCAGTGGGCCCAGCCAATTAAAATGTTTTTTATTCTGTATTTCATTATTTATTCTCTAATCTTTGTTGTTTCTTTCCTTATGCTAATTATTGGTTTAGCCCCCCGCCTCATTTTTTCAGGTAGAAAGTTAGGTTGTTTATTTGACATTTTTTGTTTGTTTGTTCTATGAGGGGGAATCTTCCTTTGTCCACCAGGCTGGAGTGCAGCATTGTAATCTTGGCTCACTGCAACTTTGACCTCCTGGGTTGAAGCAATTCTCCTGTCTCAGTCTCAGTGTCAGTCCAGAATAGCTGGGACTACAAGCATGCGCCATCACACCTGGCTAACTTTTTTGTATTTTTAGTAGAGATGGGGTTTCGCCATGTTATCCAGGCTGGTCTTTAACTCCCAACCTCAAGCAATCTGCCCACCTCAGTTTCCCAAAGTGCTGGGATTACAGGCATGAGCCATCACCTGGCTGAGATTTTTTTTCTAAGATGTATGTGTTTACTACTATAAACTTCCTCTGTTTTTTATTTTAGATTCAGAGGGTATATGTACACATTTGTCAAATAAATATATTGCATACTGGTGAGGTTTGGCTTCTAGTGAACCTGTCCCTGAAACAGTAAACATTGTGCTCAACAGATTTCTTTTTGAGACATTTTCTTGCTTTGTCACCCTAGCTGTTGTGTGGTGGCATGATCACAGCTCACTACCAATAGGTAATTTTTTGACCATCAACCTTTTGCCAATCTCTCCTTTTGGAGTCCCACTATCTATTGTTTCCATTTTTATATTCTGTTGTGCTCATTGTTTAGCTTTCGCTTGTAAGTGAGAACATGTGGTATTTGATTTTCTGTTTCTGAGTTATTTCACTTAGAATAATGGCCCCCAGATCCATCCATGTTACTGCATAGAGCATGGTTTCATTTTTTATGGCTTCATAGTATTCCATGGTGTACATACACCACACATATAAATCCAGTCCACTGCTAATTGACATTTAGGTTAATTCCATGACTTTACTATTATGAGTAGGAATGTAATACACATATGAGTGAAAGTGACTTTTTAATATAATTATTTATTTTTTCTTTCAGGTAGATGCCCAGTAGTTTTATGATTGGGTTAAATAGTAGCTCTATTTTTAATGCTTTGAGAAATCTCTATATTGTTTTTTATAGCGGTTGTGCTCACTCATGTTCCCACCACCAGTGAATAGGCATTCATTTTTCTCTGCATCCTCAAAAACATCTGTTGTATTTGTAGTACTAGCCATTCTGTGTAAGATGATATCTTATTGCAGTTTGTTTGTTTTTGAGATGGAATCTCATTCTGTCCCTCACGCTGGAGTGCAGTGGTATGATTTTGGCTCACTGGGTTCAAGCGATTCTCTGAACCTAATCTCTGCCTCCTGGGTTCAGGTGATTCTCCTCCCTGAACCTCCTGAGTAGCTATGATTACAAGTGCCCACCACCACGTCCAGCTAATTTTTGGATGCTTTTTAGGTTCCATATGATATTTAGGATCATTTTTTTTTCTAATTTTATGAAAAATGACATTGGTAATTTGATTGGAATTGTGTTAAATATGTAGACTCCTTTGGTTAGTATGGTCTTTGAAATAATACTGATTCTTTCAATCCAAAAATTCTGGGATCCAAGATGGCTGATTAGGAGCAGCTCAGACTTGCAGCTCCCAGTGAAAGCACAGAGGGTGAGTAAATATTGCATTTCCAGATGGATTTTTATTGCCCACAGACCAGGAGATTCCCAGGTGGAGGAGCCCCACTGGTTGCCAGCATGGCTGTTTTGGTCCACACAGCTGTTTTGGCTGGCATCTCTGTTTTTGCTGGCACCCCAGCACTGCAGGTCTCCACACAAAATACACGGGTCTGGGAGCCATTTTAGCTGGTGATTGGAGCTTCTGAGAGACAAGGTCACTCATTCAACTGATAAAAAAGGGGACTGAAGCAGAGAGCCAGGCCAGAAGATTCCTGGGCAAAAAGGTGCCACAAATCTCAGCATGGCTCTTTCAGCTGGTTCAGTGGGACCATATTCTTTTCTTTTTTTAAGACAGAGTCTTGCTCCATCACCCACACTGGAATGCAATGGCACAATCTAGGCTCACTACAACCTTCACTTCATGGGTTAAAGCAAGTACCCTGCCTTAGCCTCCCATGTATCTGGAATTAACAGGCACCTGCCATAACCCCCACCTAATTTTTGTGTTTTTAGTAGAGACGGGGTTTTACCATGTTGGCCAGGCTGGTTTCAAACTCCTGGCCTCTGGTGATCAGCCCACCTAGCCCTACAAAGGTGATGGGATTATGGGGTGAGACACTGCACCCAGCCTGGTTACTTTATTCTAAAGGTCGTGTGTGTGCGTGTCTGTGTGTGTGTGTGTGTGTAAGAGCACCTTTCAAACAAATATTTTATTTTTCTTTTGTAAAAAGACATTATTTCCACGTTGGGAGTTGAGTATTTGCATATTTGAGGTCGAACTTTTACCCACAAAATTTTTTCTTAGTTCTTTGATATGGTTACTCCTATCTTTTGCATTTGAACTTAAATATAAACTTTGTAGAAAAATAACAATATACAAGATTTAAAAGTGTTTTATTATTTAAAATATCTTAATTAAAGCTCCAATATAGTAGAAATACATAAATACAAATGTTAGGCAGACTGCTTTTGTTTTAGATTGCTCAAAGCACATCTTTAAAAAAAAATTCATGAACAGGCCTTGAGTGGTGTCTCATGTCTGTAATCCCAGCACTTTCAGAGGCCAAGGTGGGTGGATCGCCTGAGGTCAGGAGTTTAAGACCAGCCTGGCCAAAATGATGAAACTACGTCTCTGCTAATACAAAAATTAGTCAGGTTTGGTGGCAGGTGCTTTTAATTTCAGCTACTCAGGAGGCAGAGGCAAAAGAATTGCTTGAACCTGGGAGGCAGAGGTTGCAGTGAGCCAAGATCACACCACTGCACTTCAGCCTGAGCAAGAAGAGCAAAATTTCATCTAAAAAAAAAAAATCCATGGACAAATCCAGGGCTGTAATATTATAGCATAGGCGTTCAAAATTGTGTAAGCTTTAATATCCAAAACTAAAAGCTTCTCCAGTAAGGATCAGACAACTGCTAAAGTAGATTCAGGCCTAACATAAATGTTTGGGGTGATATTAATTAGAAAGCTGGAAAAGACATACTCCAGTGTGTTGGGTCCCTTTCAGCTCCCCCTGCCTTCTTTCTTTTCCTGACCAAAAATCACAGAGCGCCTTGGCCTCTCTGTGACCCAGCCAGCTGCAGAGTTTTCCCAGCAGGCTTGAACCAAAACCAGGTTATTGAACATTGCCAGCCACTAACCAACGTATCTAGATTGTTCCAAAAACACTGCAAGAGACTGGTCCCCAGCCCTGAGCCAAATTTCTTAAACCCTCATAAAAACTCCATAACCTGAATTTTGGAAAGCCAAGGAGGATTGCTTCAGGCTAGGAGTGTAATATCAGCCTGGCAGCATAGACCTTGTCTCTTCAAAAAATTTTTTTAAATTAGCCAGGTTTAGGGCCAAGCATGGTGACTCATGCCTGTAATCCCAGCACTTTGGGAGGCAAAGGCAAGTGGGTCACCTGAGTTCAGGAGTTTAATATCAGCCAGGCAAACATGGTGAAACCCTGTCTCCACTAAAAATATAAAAATTAGCTAGGTATGGTTATGGGTGCCTGTAATTTTAGCTACTTGGGAGGCTGAGGCAGGAGAATCACTTGCATCCTGGAGGTGGAGGTTGCAGTGAGCCATAATCATGCCAGTGCACTCCAGCCTGGGCAACAAGAGCAAAACTCCATCTGAAAAAAATAATTAGACAAGTGTGGTGGCAGCACCTGCAGCCCCAGCTACCCAGGTGCTTAGGTGGGAGGATCACTTGAGCCCAGGAAGTCGAGGCTGCAGTGAGCCATGATCTGATGAAAAACAAAAACAAACAAAAACCAAAGAACAACAAAAAACTCCATAATTTGAACTCGCTGTGAACAAAGCTTGATAAGAAACCTCTTTTCTCCCACTGTCCATCATGAGGACTGAGCAACACTTGTTAACTCCCTCATAAACACCTTGGAATGATTACCCTTACATTTTAGTACTTTGGCCTGTGGAATTCCAACAAGCCTCATCTCAGGACCATTTGAAATATTACCCTGTGGGAATTCCCCTGCTGCCACTTTTGGGGCAGCTCCAGCCAGGCTTGAAGTTGATATGACATAACATAGTGATGGTAAATCATTCGCAAACAGAAACGGAAACTTTTGGCTGGCTTGGCACAGTGCCTCAAACCTAGAATCCCAAAACCTTGGGAGGCCGAGGTGGGTGGATCACCTGAGATCAGGATTTGAGACCAGCCTGTCCAACATAATAAAACCCCATCTCTACTAAAAGTACAAAAACTAGCAGGGAATGGTGGCTCATGCCTGTAATTCCAGCTACTCAGGAGGCTGAGGCTGGAGAATTGCTTGAACCCAGGAGGTGAAGGTTGCAATGAGCCAAGATTTTGCCTGAACAACATAACTGCACTTCAGCTTGGTTGACAGAGAGAGACTCTGTCTTAAAAAAAAAAAAAAACGAAAGAA
Organism: Callithrix jacchus; assembly: GCF_049354715.1. Taxonomy (NCBI): domain Eukaryota; kingdom Metazoa; phylum Chordata; class Mammalia; order Primates; family Cebidae; genus Callithrix; species Callithrix jacchus. The sequence goes on from NC_133515.1 coordinate 466,755, forward strand.
ATTGAAACTTCCTATGTCAATAATTCCTCAGATGTTCAGATTTAAGGGGAAGGCAATCATAGCAAGAACTGATCAACTTGAAAAAGAAGACAAGGAGTGTAAATTAGTTCAACCATTGTGGAAGACAGTGTGGCAATTCCTCAAGGCCTTAGAAATAGAAATTCCATTGGACCCAGCAATCCCATTACTGGGTATATATCCAAAGGACTATAAACCGTTCTACTATAAGGACACATGCACAAGAATGTTCATTGCAGCACTGTTTACAATAGAAAAGACCTGGAATCAACCAAAATGCCCATCGATGATAGACTGGATTGGAAAAATGTGGCACATATACACTATGGAATATTATGCAGCAATCAGAAATAATGAGTTCGTGTCATTTGTAGGGACATGTATGGATCTGGAGAACATCATTCTCAGCAAACTGACACAAGAACGAAAAATGAAACACCGCATATTCTCACTCATAGGTGGGTGATGAAAAATGAGAACACATGGACACAGGGAGGGGAGTACTAAACACTGGGGTCTATTGGGGGGAAAAGGGAGGGCCAGCGAGAGGGGGAGGTGGGGAGGGATAGCCTGGGGAGAAATGCCAAATGTGGGTGAAGGGGAGAAAGGAAGCAAAACACACTTCCGTGTGTGTACCTATGCAACTCTCTTGCATATTCTGCACATGTACCCCCAAACCTAAAATGCAATAAAAAATTAAAAAAAAAAAGAAGAAGAAGACAACCAGGTGCAGTGGCTCACACCTGTAATTCAAGCACTTTGGAAGGCCATGGCAGGCAGATTGCCTGAAGTCAGGAGCTCGAGACCAGCCCAACCAACATGGTGAAATCCCATGTCTACTAAAAATACAAAATTAGTCAGGTGTGTTGGCAGGTGCCTGTAATTCCAGCTACTCAGGAGGCTGCAGCAGGAGACTCGCTTGAACCCAAAAGGCAGAGGCTGCAGTGAGCCAAGATGGCATCATTGCACCACAGCCTGGGCAACAAGAGTAAAACTCCATCTCAAAAAAAGAAAAAGAATACAAGCAGGGCATAGTGGATCATGCTTGTAATCACAGCATTTTAAAGGCTAATTCCAGAAGATCACTTGAGCCCAGGAATTTCAGACCCACCATGACCATTTGGCAAGACCCCCATCTTTACAAAAAGTTAAAAATTAGCCAGGCATGTGGTCACAGGCCCATAGTCCCACACACTGTGGTCCCAGCTACTTGAGGCTAAGGCGGGAGGATCCCTTGAGCCAGGATGGTTGAGGCTGCCATGAGCCTTGTTCATGCCACTACACTCCAGCCTGGGCAACAGAGTGAAACCTTGTTTCAAAAAAAGAAAAGAGAAAAAGACAGTAGCTACATACTCTTGCCTACATCTTTATATAATGGTCTTTGTGAAAATTAGAGATTTTATATTTCAGGAAAATGGCTTGATAATAATAGGTGGCCATAAAATTAGGAGTGTATATCCTTGACTATTGAATGTACTGCTAATTAAGTACTTGAAGCAACTCTTAATTTAATTTAACTAGAAATATAACTTATTTCAACTACTTCATGACATCTGAGATCATGTACAAAGTCTCTTTTCAGTTTGAACAATACATAGTAAAATTCGAGACTCCTTGGATAAAGGGAGCCCCACTTGGAACATATTCTCTCTTTAATTAAATAAATTTAAAGACTAAATGAAGTTATCTTCAACTACGTAAAGCTGAAGACAGCATGTTTTATTAGGGATGAGTGCAGAATAGAATCTGATAATATAACAATTTTCTTTATATGCATCTTGGCCCTCTAGTTTAAAAAAAAAAGATATACTTTTAACCTTTTTTTTAGAGAGATGGTCTTGCTCTGTGGCCCTGTCTGTGGTGTGGCGTGTGGTCACAGCTCACTGCAGCTTCAACCTCCCAGACTGAAGCGATCCTCCAACATCATTCTCCTCAGTAGCTGGGACTACAGACACATGCTGCCATGCCCAGCCATTTGTTTTTTATTTTTTTGTAGAGACAGGGCCTCACTATGCTGTTCAAGCTGGTCTCCAACTTCCAGGCTCAGGCAATCCTTCCTCCTCAGCTTTCCAAAATGCTGGGATTACAGGCATGAGCCACCATGTCTGGCCTTTCTAAATTTTTTATAAAAAATAATTTTAGACTTATGGAAGACTTGCATGAAGATTACAGAAAAAAATTGAAGCATGATAAAATTCCCAAGGACACACAGCTAGCAAGTAATAGGGTCAGGTTTGTGAAAGCAGGCAGCTTGAACCCACTGCTAATTATTTTTTTGAGATGGAGTTTTGCTCTTGTTGCCCAGGCTTGATGGCAATGGCATGATATTGGCTCACAGGAACCTTTGACTCCTGTGTTTAAGCAATTCCCCTGCCTCAGCCTCCAGAGTAGTTGGGATTACAGGCATCTGTCGCCACACCTGGATAATTTTGTATTTTTTTTAGTAGAGATGGGGTTTCACCATGTTGATCTGGCTGTTCTCAAACTCCTGATCTCAGATGATTCACCCACCACAGCCTCCCAAATTGCTGGGATTACAGGTGTGAGCCACTGTGCCTGGCCCTGCCCATGCTTTTAATCGCAGACAGTTCTAGACATTTATCCCAAGGTCACAGACACCTAGCAAGTGATACAGCAAATATTTAAAAGCCACTTCCACTGACAAGTCCTGTGACCTTTATATATAAAAAAATTAAAATTCTTTCTGTAAAGACAAAACTACAATATTGCATGTTCTGGATTTCATAGACATTCAACAGACATATTATGTACAATTAAACTGAACTACAAAAAACTGCTGAATAATTAGAAAAATTAATAAAATGAACAGAGTCTCATATCAGTTTTAAGATTTTGCTGAAACCATGGGGCTTAAGCAGCCTATTGAAAGGAAGTCCTCATGTGTCCCAAGTTTTATGCTTTTCTTATCTATTTCTATGTAACAAGATGTAGCTGCCTGCAGGCTCTTGAATTTTGAATCTTCTCTGATAGGATCTGCATCCAGGACCATAAACACCTTCTGTTTCACATCATCAGTGGTAATAGTCAAACGTCAGTGAGATTATTTTATAGCATCATATAGTAAATTTTATTTTAAAAATACAGGCATCCCCCATTATTAAGTTTCCCTTTATTTTTCTTTCCTTCTTCTTTATTCCTGCCTTACTTCCCTCTCTCCCTCACTCCCTTCCTCCTCCCCTCCTCCCTTCCTTCCTTTCCTTCCCTTTTCTTTCTTCCCTTCCCTATCTCCCTTCCTTCCCTCCCTCCTTCTTTCTTTCCTTCCTCCCACCCTCTGTTCCTCCCTCCCTTCCTCCCTTCCATCCCTTCTTCCCTCCTTCTATCCTTCCTCCTTCCTTCCCTCCCTCTCTTCCTTCCCTTTCTTTCTTCCTCTCTTCCCTTCCCTTCCTGCCCATCTCTCCCTTCCTTCCTTCTTTTTCCTCTCTCTTTCTTTCTTTTGGCAGGGACTTGCTGTATTTCCCAGGCTGACATGATGTTGAGTCGCAGCAGCCTCGAACTCCTGAGCTCAAGTGATCCTCCCACTTCAGCCTTCCCAGTAGCTGGGACTACAGGTGCACACCACCATCCCTGCTAATTTTTGTATTTTTTTTTAGAGATGGGGTCTCGCTACATTTCCCAGGCTGGTCTTGAACTCCTAAGCTCAAGCAATCCTCCTGCCTTGGCCTCCAAGGGTGCTGAGATTATACGCATGAGCCACAGAGCCCAGCCCACTTTTACTTTTCACAATTTCCCATAATCAACAGCAGTTCAAAAATATTAAATAAAAAATTCTAGAAATACACAATCTAAAAGTTTTAAATCGTATGCTATTCTAAGTATGGTGATGTCATGTCATGTCACCCCATCGCAGCCTGGATATGAATTATCACACTATTCCCTTCATTTTATCTCATAGGCATTGTGTTATCTCGCATAATCATAAGAAGAGTGAGCACAGTACAATAAGATATTTTGAGGCCAGGCATGGCAGCTCCAGACTGTGATCCCAGCATTTTGTGAAGCCGAGGCAGTTGGATCACCTGAGGTTAAGAGTTCAAGACCAGCCTGGCCAACATGGTGAAAATCTGTCTCTACTAAAAATACAAAAAATTAGCCAGGCATGGCAGAGAGCACCTGTAATCCCAGCTACTAGGGAGGCTGAGGCAGGAGAATCGCTTGAACCCAAGAAGCAGAGGTTGCAGTGAGCTGAGATCACACAACTGTACTCTAGTCTGGGCAACTAGGGCAAAACTCTGTCTTAAAAAAATATCTTGAGAGACGCTGACAACATTTACATAACTTTTAGTATAGTGTATTTTTATAATTGTTACTTTGTTATTAGTTACTATTGTTATCTTCAGTTTGCAGCTAAGAAGCTAACAATAGTAACTTATAATAAAAGAGAACTGCATCTCATTTATTAATAAAACTTTATCATAGGTAAGTATGCATAGAAAAAACATTGTACATACCAGGCTCTGCATCATGCAGGGTTTCAGACATCCACTGGGGGTCTTGGAACTTACCCCCAAGACAACTACTACCATAGGCAAATGGCCATAATCTGGAAGGTAAGTCAAGGTTGAAATCTATCAAATGTAAACCTCCTCCTCCCACAACCAAAAAATTTATGTTGAAGCCCTAACCCCCAGTACCTCAGAGTGTGACTTTAACTGAGATTAAGCCTTTAAAGAGATGATTAAAATGTGAGACTGGGTCAGGTGTAATGGCTCACACTTGTAATCTCAGCACATTGGGAGGCCGATTAGGGCAGATCACTTGAGGTCAAGAGTTCAAGACCAACCTTGCCCAAATGGTGAAACCTTGTCTCTACTAAAAATACAAAAATTAGCTGGGTGTGTTGGTGCATTCCTGTAATCCCAGCTACTCAGGAGGCTGAGACAGGAGAATCACTTAAACCTGGGAGGCAGAGGTTGCAGTGAGCCAAGACCATGCCATGACACTACAGCCTGGGCATTAAAAAAAAAAAAGAAAGAAAAGTGAGACTGTTATAGTGCAGCTCAATCCAAATTCACTGGCACCCTTATTAGAAGATAAAATGTGAACACACAGGAGACACCAGGAAAAACACCATGTGAGAACACAGACATAAGGCCAGACAAGAAGAAAGATTTTTGTAGAAACCACATTTTCTGACATTTTGGTTTTGGACTTCTAGCTTTCAAGACTGTGAAAAAATAAATTTCCAGGGGACTGATTCCAGATGGCTGATTAGGAGCAGCTCAGGATTTCAGCTCCCAGCGAAAGTGCTGAGGGTGAGTGGACTCCACATTTCCAGATGGCTTTTCTGGCCCACAGACCAGGAGATTCCCAGGTGGAAGAGCCCCATGGGTTGCGAGCATGGCTGTTTTGGCCAGGTGCAGCAGTTCTCCACACAAAATACACTGGTCTGGGCGCAGTTTTCACTGGCCCATTTTACTGATATAAAGGAGGATGAAAACAGGGAGCCAGGTCAGGAGATTCCTGGGCAAAAAAGCACCATGAATCTCAGTGTAGCTGTTTCAGCTGGTGCAGTGGGTCACCATATGGGAAATCACACAGATCCCGGTGCCTTTTCAACAGGTGACTGGAACACCAAGGAGACAGAGTTGCCCATTCAACTAAATTTAAAAAAAAAAAAGCTCTGAGACAGGGAGTCAGGTGATCAGGCTAGGCTGGTCCCACCCCCACAAAAAAACAGCAATCTCAAACGCTCTGGATTGAGAGTTTCACAGCAAGCACAGCTGAACCCAGGATGGTACAGCTCTGTGGGGGAGGGGCGTCTGACATTAGTGAGGCAGTCCACCACTTTGGAGGTAGTCTGCCATTTATGAGGCAGCCCACAATTGCCAAGGCAGTCCACCATTGCCAAGGCAGCCTGCCATTACAGAGAGAGTCTGACATTCAGAGGTGGGCCACCATTACACAGGTGGGCCACCATTGCTGAGGCAGTTCTAACTATACCCATATAAACAGGACTGCAGGGAAGTTTACAGGGCAGCTGGGTGGAGCCCACAGCAGCTCAGAAAAGCCTCTGCAGGCAGACAGTGACTAGGCTGCCTCCTCACTGGGCAGGGCAGCACTGAAAAAAGGCAGCAACACAACATAAATTCATTAATAAAGCTCTAACTTCCCAGGACAGAGCACCTGGAGGAAAACAGGGGAGTTTATGAGTTCTACTGCAGCAGACATAAATGTACCTGCCCAGTAGCTCTGAATGAACAATGTAACTCACAGCTTAGCACTTGAGCTCCTATAAAGAACAGACTCTTTTCTCAAGCAGCTCCCTGACCCCCATATATCCAAAGTCACCTCATAAAGGAGAGCTCAGACTGACATCTAGCTGGTGTCCTTCTGAAACAAAGATAGAAGAAGAAACTGGCAGCAACCCTTACTGTTCTGCAGCCACTGCAGGTTATTCCCAGGCAAGCAGGGCCTTGAGTGGACCTCAGCAGTTCTACAGCAGAGGGACCTGAATGTTAGAAGGAAAAATAAGAATCAGAAAAAAATAACTTCATCATCAACAAACTGGATGTCCACTCCGAGACCCAATCTGACAGTCAACAACTACAAAGATGACAGGTGGATAAATCCACAAATATGGAAAGAAACCAGTGCAAAACGGATGAAAACACCCAAAACCAGAACGCTTCTCCTCCTACAAGTAATCACAACTCCTCACCAGCAAGGGAACAAGGCTGGATGGAGAATGAGTGTGATGAACTGACAGAATCAGGCTTCAGAAGGTGGATAATAAGAAACTTCTGTGAGATAAAAAAAAATGTTCTAACTCAATGCAAATAAACTAAGAACCTTGAAAAAAGATGTGATGAAATGCTAGCAAGAATAAACAACTTAGAGAGGAATGTAAGTGAACTGATGGAGCTGAAAAACACAACACAAGAACTTCGCGAAGCATACACAAGTTTCAACAGCCGAACTGACCAAGCAGAAAAAAGGATATCGAGGTCGAAGATCAACTCAATGAAATAAAATGAGAAGGCAAGATTACAGAAAAAAGGGTATTAAAAAAAAGGAATGAACAAAGTCTTCAAGAAATATGGGACTATGTGAAGACCTAATCTATGTTTGATAGGTGTACCTGAATGTGACAGAGAGAATGAATCCAAGCTGAAAAACCCACTTCAGGATACCACCTAGAGACGCTTTTCCAACCTAGAAAGGCAGGCTAATATTCAAGTCCAGGAAATGCAGAGGACACCACGAACATATTCCTCAAGAGCAACCCCAAGGCATATAATTGTCAGATTCACCAGGGTTGAAATTAAAGAGAAAATGCTAAGGGCAGACAGAGAGAAAAGGTCAGGTTATTTGCAAAGGGAAACCCATTAGACTCACAGCAGATCTCTCAGCAGAATTCCTAAAAGCCAGAAAAGAGTGGGGGCTAATATTCAACATCCTTTAAGAAAAGAACTTTCAACCCACAATTTCATATCCAGTCAAAATAAGCTTCATAAGTGAAGGAAAAATACAATACTTTACGAACAAGCAAGTACTCAGAGATTTTATCACCCCAGACCTGCTTTAAAAGAGCTCCTGAAAGAGGCACTAAACATAGAAAGAAACAACCAGTACCAGCCACTCCAAAAACATACCAAATGGTGAAGAGCATCGACACAATGAAAAAACTGCATCAACTAACAGGCCAAACAGTCAGATAGCATCAAAACAGCAGGATCATATTCATATATAACAATATTAATTCTAAACGTAAATGGGCTAAACACCCCAATTAAAAAACACAGATGAGCAAATTGAATGAAAACCCAGAACCCATCGATGTGCTGTATCCAGGAAACCCATCTCACATGTAAGGATACACAAAGGCTCAAAACAAAAGAGATGGAGGAAGATTTACCAAGCAAATGGAGAGAGAAAAAAAAAAGCAGATATTGCAATCCTCGTCTCTGATAAAATACATTTCAAACCAAGGAAGATCAAAAGAGACAAAGAAGGACATTACATAATGGTAAAAGGGTCAAATGCAACAAGAAGAGCTAATGATCCTAAATATATAAGTGCCCAATATAGGAGCACCCTAATACATAAAGCAAGATCTGTAAAGCAAATTCTTAATGACTTACAGAGAGACTTTGACTTCCACACAATAATAGTGGGAGACTCTAACACCCCATTGTCAATATTAGACAGATCAATAAGACAGAAAATTGACAAGCATATTCAGGACTTGAACTCAGACCTAGACCAATCAAACCTAACAGACACTTACCAAATTCTCCACGCCAAATCCACAGAATATACATTCTTCTCAGCACTACATTACACGTATTCTAAAATTGACCACACAATTGGAAGTAAATCACTCCTCAGCAAAGGTAAAAGAACAGAAATCATAACAAATGCTCTGTCAGACAACAGTGCAATCAAGTTAAAACTCAGAATTCAGAAACTAACTCAGAACCGCACAGCTTCATGAAAATTGAACAACAGGCTCTTGAATGTTGACTGGATAAGCAATGAAATGAAGGCAGAAATAGAAATGTTCTTCAAAACCAACGAGAACAGACACAACATACCAGAATCTCTGGGACACATTTGAATCAGTTGCTAGAGGAAAATATATAGCAATAAATGTCCACACGAGAAGCAAGGAAAGATCTAAAATCGACACCCTATCATCAAAATTGAGAGCTAGAGGAGCAAGATCAAAAAACTCAAAACCTAGCAGAAGACAAGAAGTAGCTAAGATCAGAGCAGAACTGAAGGAGATAGAGACAAGAAAAACCCTTCAAAAATCAATAAATTCAGGAGCTGGTTCTTCAAAAAGATCAATAAAATAGACAGACCACTAGCCAGATTAATAAAAAAGATAAGACATCATAATCAAATAGATGCAGTAAAAAACAATAATGAGAATATCACCACAGATTTTACAGAAATATAAACCACCATCAGAGATTATTACAAACAATTCTATGCACATAAACTAGTAAACCCAGAAGAAATGGATAAATTCCTGGACACTTGCAACCTCCCAAACCTAAACCAGGAAGAAGTCGAAACGCTGAATAGACCAATAAGTAGGCCTGAAGTTGAGGCAGAAATTAAGAGCCTACCACTTAAAAAAAGCCCAGGTCCGGATGGGTTCACAGCCAAATTCGATGAGACATATGAAGAGGAGTTGGAACCCTTCCTTCTGAAACTATTCTAAATAATACAAAAAGAGAGAATCCTTCCCAAATCATTTTATGAACCCAACATCATCAAGATACCAAAACCTGGCAGAGACTCAGCAAAAAACGAAAACTTCAGGCCAATATCCATGATGAACATAGATGCAAAAACCTTCAATAAAATACTGGCAAGCCGATTGCAGCAGCACATCAAAAAGCTTATCCACCATGATCAAATAGGCTTCATCCCCTGGATTCAAGGGTGGTTCAACATACACAAATCTACAAACGTAATTCACCACATAAACAGAACCAACGTCAAAAACCATATGATTAGCTCAATTGATGCAGAGAAGACTTTTGACAAAATTCAACAGCTCTTTATGCTTAAAACCCTCAATAAACTAGGGATTGACAGAATATATCTCAAAATAATAAAAGCTATTTACAACAAACCAACAGCAAATATCATACTGAATGGGCAAAAAACTGCAAGCATTCCCTTTGAAATCTAGCACTAAACAAGGATGCCCTCTCTCACCACTTCTATTCAGTACAGTGTTGGAAGTTCTAGCCAGAGCAATCATGCAAGAAAAAGAAATAAAGGTACTAAAACAGGAAAGGAAAAAGTCCAATTGTCCCTATTTGCAGACAACATGAGTGTATATTTAAAAGACCCCATCGTCTCAACCCAAAATCTGCTGAAACTGATAAGCGACTTCAGCAAAGTCTCAGGATATAAAATCAATGTGCAAAACCACAAGCATTTCTATACACCAATAACAGACTTAAAGAGAGTCAAATCAAGAATGAACTACCATTCACAAATGCTACAAAGAGAATAAAATACCTAGGAATACAGCTAACAAGGAACGTAAAAAACCTCTTCAAGGAGAACTACAAACCACTGCTCAACGAAATAAGAGAGGACACAAACAGATGGAGAAACATTCCATGTTCATGGTTTGGAAGAATCAATATCGTGAAAATGGCCATACTGCCCAAAGTAATTTACAGATTCAACGCTATTTCCATCAAGCTACCAATGACCTTCACAGAACTGGAAAAAAACACCTTAAACTTCATATGGAACCAAAAGAGAGCCCACATAGCCAAGTCAATTCTAAGCAAAAAGTACAAAGCGGGAGGCATCACACAATCAGACTTCAAACTATACTACAAGGCTACAGTAATCAAAACAGCATGATATTGGTACCAAAACAGAGATATAGACCAATGGAACAAAACAGAGGCCTGGAAGGCAACACAACATATTTACAACCATCCAATCTTTGACAAACCTGACAAAAAGAAGCAATGGGAAAAGGATTCCCTGTTTAATAAATGGTGTTGAGAAAACTGGCTAGCCATGTGCAGAAAGCAGAAACTGGACCCCTTCCTGACACCTTACACTAAAATTAACTCCAGCTAAATTGGAGACTTAAACATAAGACCTAACACCATAAAAACCCTAAAAGAAAACCTAGGGAAAACCATTCAGGACATAGGAGTAGGCAAGGACTTCATGACCAAAACACCAAAAGTATTGGCAACAAAAGCCAAACTAGACAAATGGGATCTCATCAAACTCCACAGCTTCTGCAGAGCAAAAGAAACAGTCATTAGAATGAATCAGCAACCAACAGAATGGGATAAAATTTTTGCAGTTTACCCGTCTGACAAGGGGCTGATATTCAGAATTTACAAAGAACTAAAACAGATTTACAAGAACAAAACAAATAAGCTTATTTGAAAGTGGGCAAAGGATATGAACAGACACTTTACAAAAGAAGACATACATGAGGCCAACAAACAAATGAAAAAATGCTTATTATTACTTGTCATTAGAGAAATGCAAATCAAAAGTACATTGAGATACCATCTCACTCCAGTTAGAATGGCGATCATTAAAAAATCTGGAGACAACAGATGCCTGAGAGAATGCAGAGAATTAGAAACACCTTTACACTGTTGGTGGGAGTGTAAATTAGGTCAACCACTGTGGAGCACAGTGTGGCAATTTCTCAAGGACATAGCAATAGAAATACCATTTGACCCAGCAATCCCATTACTTGGTATATATCCAAAGGATTATAAATCGTTCTACTATAAGAACCCATGCACACATATGTTCACTGCAGCACTGTTTACAATAGCAAAGACCTGGAACCAACCCAAATGCCCATCGATGATAGACTGGACAGGAAAAATGTGGCACATATACAACATGGAATACTACGCAGCCACAAAAAACGATGAGTTCGTGTCCTTTGTTCATCTGTCAGGAACGTGGATGAACCCGGAAACCATCATTCTCAGCAAACTGACACAAGAACAAAAAATCAAACACCACATGTTCTCACTCATAGGTGGGTGTTGAACAATGAGAATACATTGACACAGGGAGGGGAGCATCACACACTGGGATTTGTCTTGGGGAAATAGAGGCAGATGGGGATTTGGGGAGAAATGGCATGGGTAGAAATACCAGATATAGTTGATGGGGAAGAAGGCAGAAAATCACAGTGCCATGTTTGTATGTGTATGCAACAATCTTGCATGTTCTTCACATGTACCCCAAAATTTAAAATGCATTAAATAAAAAGAGGCTCTGTTTCTAAATATTAAAAGAAATAGGGGCCAGTCATGGTTGCTTACGCCTGTAATCCCAGCACTTTTGGAGGCCAAAGTGGGTGGATAGCTTGGGGACAGGGGTTCATGATCAGCCTGGCCAACATAGTGAAACGCTGTCCCTACTAAAAATATAAAATTTAGCTGAGCATGGTGGTTCGCTCTTGTAGTCCCAGCAACTCAGGAAGCTGAGGCATGAAAATCATTTGAACCGGAGAGGCAGAGGTTGCAATGAGCAGAAATTGCACAACTGAACTCCAGCGTGGGTGAAAAGTCAAACTCCATCTTGGATAAATAAATAGGGAATTAATGACATACTACAAGAAACTCTAATGTATTACTCCAACATAATAATTTATTTCTTCCCTAAGAAAAAAAGAATTTTAACATTTTTTCATTGTGCTCTTGCGTGTTAATATGTTGAGAAAATCTCACACATGTTAATCCAGATGCTTTGCAACTTATGATGAGGCTATGTCCCAGGAAACCCATCATAGGTTGAACATACTGTAAGTCAAAAACGCATTTAATACATCTAACATAACTGAACATTATAGTTCAGCCTTGCCTGCCTTAAATATTCTCACAATACATTAGTTTACTGTTAGGCAAAATCAACTAAGACAAAGCTTATGTTGTGATAAAGTGTTGAATATCTCATGCAATTTCTCAAATAAAATGAAAAACAGCACAATCGCAGAGTCAAAACTTTAAGTTGAATGACTGTAAGCTGAATATCCTCTACATATATATATCAGGAAACCTAAATCAATTTGAAATTTTAAAAAAACCAAATGACTGACTTCAAATTGGTTATATACCCTCTGAGGACTTGTGTTATATCAAAGAAAGCTACTATTATGACACCATTCTGGAAAATTAGAAATCCATCAATATTATACACAAAGTTACCAACTAATCATTTTCAAAAGGTTAAAAGATAATTCGTTTTTTATTTCTAAGCACTTTTATTTTAAAAATGGGAATTATATAACTCCTCCACACATACAGGCACATTAAATACCACTTTGCCATGACAGCTTAGCATACCTCACAGTTTTTAACACTATTCTATGAGGAATACAAAATGCCTTTTTATCCAAATTAACACACTTCAAACATATTTTAGCATATGTGAGAATAAAGAAATTCTGAATGAGTAGGAAAGTTGCTAAGGTGGAAGTAGCAACAATCAGCTAAGTACATGTTGTCCACGTTTATTTTGTACCTTTATAAAACAAGAGCATGCTAACCCACCAGGCACAGTGGTTCACACCTGTAATCCCAGCACTTTGGGAGACCAAGGCAAAAGAAGCACTTGATGTCAGGAGTTCGAGACCAACCTAGTCAACTTGGTGAAACCCTGTCTCTACTAAAAATACTAGCCGGGCATGGTGTCAGGTGCCTGCAATTTCAGCTACTCAGGAGGCTGAGGCAGGAGAATCACTTGAATCCAGGAGGCAGAGATCTCAGCTCACTGCAACCTCCATAACTCAGGCTCAAGCAGTTCTCCAGCCTCAGACTCCTGAGTAGGTAGGATTATAGGCATGCATCATGATGCCTGGCTAATTTTTGTATTTTTTGTAGAGAAGGGCTTTCACAATGTTGGCTAGGCTAGTCTCAAACTCCTAATCTCAGATAATCTGTCTGCCTTGGCATCCTAATGTGCTGGGATTACAGGAATGAGCCACCATGCTGGCTAATTTTTGTATTTTTGGTAGAGACAGGGTTGCACCATGTTGATTGGGCTGGTGTTGGACTACTGAGCTCAAATAATTCTGCCTTAGCCTCCAAAAGGCTGAGATTGCAGGTGTGAGCCACTGAGCCCAATCTACTAAAAAATTTTAAAACAGCAATCATAAATGTGCAGAGACATAAAGGAAAATATGCATATACAATGAGTAAAAGAGACAAAAATCTCAGGAGACAAACAAAAATTATAAAATGAAAATAGCAGCAGAAAACATTGTCAGGCATGCTGGCTCATGTCTGTAATCCCAGCACGTTGAGACCAAGGAAGGTGGATCACCTGAGATTAGGAGTTCAAGACCAGCCTGGCCAACATGGTGAAACCCTGTCTCTACTAAATATACTCAAATTAGTCGGGCATAGGGGTGGGTGCCTGTAATCAGAGCTACTCATGAGGTTGGGGCAGGAGTATCCCTTGAACCAGGGAGAGAGAGTTTGCAGTGAGCTGAAATCGTGCCACTGCCCTCCAGCCTGTATGACAGAAGGAGGATCCATTTCAAAAAAAAAAAAGCAGAAACTCCAGCTGAAATTTGCTGCTTTGCAAAGATAATTAAAACCTAGCTAGACTAATAAAAACACCCAAAACACAAATTACTTCCAGCAGAAATGAAAGAATATTACTGCAGCCCACACAGATATCAAAATTATAATAAACACATTTTGCCAATAAATTTGAAATATTTTTTTTGCCAACAAACTTGAAAATAGATAAATTTCATTGTAAAAAACAAATTATAAAAATGACACAATGGGAAACAGGCGATCCAAATAGTCATATATCTGTTGAAGAAATTGTAATAAAAATTTTTTTCAAGAAGAAATCTTCAGACCCTGCTGATTTCACTATTGAATTCTATCAAAAAGTAGATAAAGGAAAATGTACACAAACTCTCTACAAAACAGAAGAGGGAGGAATTTTTTTCCAATGTATTTTATGACGTCAGATACAATGTCAATATAAACACCTGACAGGCCGGGCATGGTGACTCACCCCTGTAATCCCAGCACTTTGTGAGGTCCAGGCAGGTGGACCACCTGAGGTCAGAAGTTTGAGAAAAGCCTGACCAACATGGCAAAACCCGTCTCTACTAAATACAAAAAATTAGCTGGGCCTGGTGGCATGGGCCTGTAACCTCAGCTACTTGGGAGGCTGAAGCAAGACAATCCCTTGAACCCATAAGGCAGAGGTTGCAGTGAGCCATGATTGCACTATGCACTCCACCCTGTTGACAGAGTGAGATGGTCTCAAAACAAACAAACAAACAAACAAACAAACAACCCAACAACAACAACAAAAACCCGGCAAAGACAACACAAAAAGAGTAAATTATACGTTAGTTTCTGTCATGTGCATAGCTGCATAAATTATTTTGTACTGCCATAATTAAATGTAATTTTCATTGTACAACTAGTGAGTGTGCAAATAAACTTTTCTTAACAACTGAACTATTGAAATAAAAGATAGTATTCCATTTGACTATTACCCACTTCCCATCCCCTTTCTTTCTTTTCCCTATTTTTATGATTTCAAACATTAAAAAAATATTTTATATATACAAATGTGGAGGTATTAAACTTAAAAACACATTCATGGTTGGGTGTGGTGGCTTATGCCTGTAATCCCGGCACTTTGGGAGGCTGAGGCGGACAGATCACCTGAGGTAAGAAATTTTAGACTAGCCTGGCCAACATGGTGAAACCCTGTCTGTATTGAAAATACAAAGAAAATAACTGGGCATGGTGTCAGGTGCCTGTAACCCCAGCCACTCGAGAGGCTGAGGCAGGAGAATCACTTGAACCTGGGAGGCAGAGGTTGCAGTGAGCCAAGATTGCACCATAGCACAACAGCCTGGGTGACGAGTGAATCTCCATCTCAAAAAGAAGCAAGCAAGCAAACAAACAAACAAACAAAATACATTCTCCACTTGCTTTTTACTAATAAAAATCTATATATGTTAATTGGCAAGCTTTATGAAAGAATATTTACATGTAATAAGTCAACAATTTTATGTGCACAATTTGATGAACCTTAACAAATGTGCATAGTAATGTAATCACCATCATGATCACCATATGGAACATTTCTAAAGCTTTCCCTCTAAACCCTATTAAGTCCATTCATAACCCTCACCCCTCAGCCCTGGCAACCTCTCATCTGTTTTCAGTTGCTATAGTTGTACATTTTCTAGAATTTCATTTAGAAGTAATCATAGTGCATAAAGTTTTTGTTTTAATCTTGACAAATACAGTTCATTTGTATATAAAAAGATAATAGATTTAAATAATTGGCATTTATTCTAGAAATCCAAGGTTAGTTTAGTACTAAAAACCAATAAATAATAAACTATAAAATATTGATGCAAGAAATTGAAGAGGACAGCAAAAAAAGATTCCATGTTTATGAGTTCAAAGAATCAATATCATTAAAATGTTCATACCACCAAAAGCAATCTATGTATTCAACTCAATATCTATCAAAATACCAATGATATTCTCCACAGAAACAGAAACAATATTCTAAAATCTACATGTATTCACAAGAGACCCAGATTATTCTAAGAAATGCTGAGTATTCTGGATACTCTGAAGAAATCACATTACTTGACTTCAAATTATAATACAGAGCTACAAGAACCAAAACAGCATGGTACTGGCATGAAAACAGACACACAGACCAATGGAACAGACCAAAAAACCCAGAAATAAATTCAGGGATGTACAGTAAACTCGTTTTTCACAAAGGGGCCCAGAGCATATAGTTTGGGAAAGAAGAGTCTCTTTGATAAATGGTATTAGGAAAACTGGATATCCATATGTAGAAGAATGAAAAGACTCCTATCTCTCACCATGTATACAAATCTAATAAAACTGATTAAAGACATAAACCTAAGTCATGAAACTATAAATTTACTAAAAGGAAACCTTAGGAAAACTCTCCAGGACATTGACCTGGGCAAGTATTTCTTGGATAATGTCCCACAAGCACAGGAAACCAAAGCAAAAATGGACAAATAGGATCATATCAAATTTTAAAACTTCTGCACAGTAAATAATGCAATCAACAAAGTGAGGAGAAACTGACTAAATAGGAGAAAATATTTGCAAACTATCCACATGATAGGGATTAATAACCAGAATATGTAAGAAGCTCAAATAGCTCAATAGAAAAAAATCTAATAATCCAAATTAAAAACTGACACATGATTGGAATAGACACTTCCCAAAAGAAGACATACAAACGGAAAGCATTTACATAAAAAGGTGTTCAACGTCCACTGACTGTTAAAGAAATTCCAATCAAACCTACAATGTTATATTATCTCACTTGAGTTAAAGCGGTTTTTACCCAAAAGACAAGCAATAAAAAATGCTGGTGAGAATGTAGAAAAAAAATGAACCCTCTTACACTGCTGATGGGAATGTGAATTAGTATGGATAACAATATGGATGTACCTCAAAAACTAAATAGAACTACCATATGATCCAGCAATCCCACTGCTAGGCATATACCCAAAAGAAATAAATTAGTACACGGAAGAGATATCTGCATTCTCATGCTTATTGCATCACTATTCACAATAGCTAAGATTTGGAAGCAACCTAAGTGTCCATCCACAGACGAATGGAAAAAGAAAATGTGGTAGATACACACAATGCAGTACTATTCAACCATCAAAGAAAATGAGATTCTGCCATTTCCCAACAATATGAATGAAATTGAACACCATGTTAAGTGAAATAAGAAAGGCACAGAAAGACAAACTTCACGTGTCCTCACTTACTTGTGGGAACTAAAAACTAAAACAATTGAATTCATGGAGACAGCGAGTGGAAGGATGGTTACCAGAGGCTAAGAAGGGCAGCAGGGTGGTAAGTAGATGGTTAATGGGTACAAGGATATAGTTAGATAGAATGAATAAGGCTCAGTATTTGAAAGCACCCCAGGGCGACTACAGTCAACAATATATTGTACATTTTAGAAAAATGAAGAGTACAATTGAAATGTTTCTGACACAAAGAAATGAGAAATACTTAAGGTAGTGGATACTCAGTTTACCCTGATATGATTAGTACACTTTGTATGTCTATAACAAAATATTTTGTGTGCCCTATAAATATATAGACCTACTATGTACAAATAAAAATTTAAAATTGAAAGCTGAGCATGGAGGCTCATGCCTGTCATTCCAGAATTTTGTGAGGCTGAGGCTGGAAGATCACTTGCGCTCAGGAGTTTGAGACCAGTCTAGGCAACATAGTGAAATCTTGTCTCTACTGAAAATAAAAATTAAAGGAATAGCTGGGTGTCGTGGTGCATGCTCATAGTCCCAGCTATTCTGGAGGCTGAAGTGGGAGGATCACTTATTCCCAGGCATTAGAGTTTTCAGTGAGCTATGATTGTGCCACAGCACTGCAGCCTGGGTAACAGAGTAAACACCTGTCTCAAAATAAATCAAAAATTTAAAATTCAATAAACATTTCAGCATATTAATAGTATAAACAAAAATCACCTTATGACTGACAAAACAAATGAAAAATATTATTTTAACAAATTGAATTGAATATTCATTTGTAATTTTTAAAATCTATTAGTAAAATAAGAATTAAAGAGAACTTCCTCAATCTGATAAAAACTATATTACAAAAAAATTTAAATAAAACATTACACTTACTAGTAAAGTCTGAATGCTTGCCTCACAAGACTGAAAATAAAGCAGAAAGGTCAGCTCTTGCCATTTCTATCCATTGTACTGGAGGTTCCTTCTTTTTTTATTTTTTATTTTTTGAGAGGGAATTTCACTTTTGTTTCCCATGCTGGAGTGCAATGATGTGATCCAGGCTCACCAAAACCTCTGCCCTCTAGGTTCAAGTGATTCTCCTGCCTCAGTATCCCTAGTAGATAAAATTATGGGTGCCCATCACCATGCCCAGCTAATTTTGTGATTTAAACCTATATGAGCATCTACTGTATCTTACTAATTTTCTTTTAAATATGTGATTGATTGAGGCCTTTTTGCTGTAGAACAAAAGCTATAAGTTTTACCAGGACTAATATTAACGTGAGATTGATTGAGGTATTTTTGCTGTAGGACCTACAGGTTTTATCAGCAGTGAAACTGTTGGTTGCCAGGGATTGCATGGAGCTAAGGAGACTGGGCAGTGGCTGGTGCAGGCCAAGTGGTGGGTGGTAATCCCAGGGTGGGGGTTGGGATGGTTTACACTTGGCTGCACCCTCCTGGCTCCTCAGGCAGTAATTCCTGAAGGAGGCTTGGACTCTGGCACAGGCCCTCCTGTGGTCACAGGTGCAATCTGCCTGTGCTTGGCTTTTTGGGGGGTTCTCAGCTGCATGCCCGCACATCTGTCTCAGGCTTGGATTGGCACCAGGGAACTTCTGAGACACATTGTCCACCTGATCTACCCCCACAGGAGGCCAGTTACAGGTGTCGCCACTCAGCTGCACACTGGGCTCGCCTCTCTGTGGTTGTTCCCTCCATGTCTAGACAGCAGTGCTGAGAAACAAGAGTCTCTGAGCTTGGAGACCAAGGCAGGGCCCCATGGTGTGTGGCCCAGATCAAAGGGGGGCAGTCATCTCATGGAATCAAGGGATGTTCTTCTGACACCCTCTCCAAGGGTCTTAGGTATGTTTCTGTGGTCCAGCGACCCCTGCCACACCTCATCGAACTGAATCTCCAGCCCCATGGGACCTGATCACTGCCCACACCATCCAATCCATAATCCAGTGGTAAGAGCAGTCCCGAGTGCACACCTCATGGTCTGAAGCACGCTCTTCCCCCACCTGACCCGAAGAGGAAAGCCGGCTCAAGGAGGTACTGAGGTCAAAACTGTCGGGGTTAAGCGCTGCTTGTGGCAGGCAGTCCCATTCCCAGAGCCGCCCCTGGCACCACCTCCCCCATGCACCTGTGCAGCAGCAGCTGGACAGCACCAATGTTGCAGATCCCCAGCCAGGCACGCAAATGCGCATGCACAAGCAGACTGAGGCAAGTGCCAGTGCTGAGCTGGGGCTCGCATCACAGTGACAGCCACCATTGCCTGGGGAATGGTCTGAGCAGCTTAGGCAAGCAGGGGCCCTCTGTGGCAGTGCCTCGGTGTTTGGCAACAGCCCTCCCTCTCCACAGGATCATGCCATGATCCCAGGATTTTAGAAATCCAGCAGGCCAAATCAGGCTTAGAGAAGGTCTGAAGGGGCTTCAAGGATGTCTACGGTGATCCTCAGAAATCCCCAGGATGCTTCAGGCCTGCCCAGATGGTACAAAGGTGCCTCTTGCTGAAAGCCCTCCCAGCTGGCATTTCCAAGTATGGCCTGCCTGCCTACCGCTGGGCTGCTGTCTCCCCGAGGGGCTTCCCAGCAGAGAGCAGAACCCTGCAGCCTCAGGAGCTGGCTGGCAGGGTGTGTTTCCATGAGAATGTTGGATGTCTCCATGAGTCTTTCTGTGTGTGTGTGTGTGTGTGTGTGTGTGTGTGTATCTTCCTGTTTATGAGTGTGTTTGTGTGTGTGGGTGGGTGTGACATGCTGATGTGAGTGTGGCCAGTGCACTCCAGTGCAGTTTCTATGTAGTCTGCCTACCCTCTGGTGTGGATCTGCCTTTGGCTCAGCTTGGGGGCTGCGGGGCCATTCTTTGTTTTGCCATCGGTTTCTAAAGCCTCAGTGTAGTGGGGTCTAGCTGCCACCTGCAAGTGTGATAATATTCTTTCCATTCTAAGGCCAGTCACTCCTCAAGAAAGAAGGCAGGTGCAACACACCTAAAATTAAACTCCTCCAAGGGCCCTTGGTCCTGCACCACATCTAGGGCTGGAGAGACCCTAGCCTTCCCGTCCTCAGGTTTTCTTGAAGAGATACACTGGGTCCTCAAACTTATGTGTATTTCATATACTTAGGATTCTTGTTAAAACACAGGTTGCAATTCGTGTGTCAGAGTGAGCCTGTGATTCTGTATTTCTTGGATGCACTTAGGGGATTCCAGTGATTTTGAGTCATGATTGACATTTCGAAGACCAAGTCTCAGTATTGTTCTTTTGAAGTAAGAAGTGTCGACATAGGGTCTTCATTTAAAAACCTTTTCTGGATATAATCCTCATTTTTCTCCCTAATTACTTTTGTAATATCACTAAAACACACTGATTAGCAATATAAACAGAAACAGATGGAGAGTTCATCAATTTACTCCTTTGGAATGGCTAATTTATTTGAATCTTGGATATCTAGGAACAGATTACATGGCATGAGTTAGGTATGAAATAACATTGGGCTTGGTATCACGAAGAATTAAAATATCACTAATGTAAGAAAACATAAATATATTTATACTATAATGTAATTCTCTTCAGCATTATTTGGTGTTGACTCTAGCTTGGGAATGTTCCTTGATCTCAGCTGTCCCCATAATTTTTGACAACATTGCCTGCTTCAGTCTCTAAGGAACAGTGGTCTTCCTATGGGAATGATAAAATCTACACAGAGGCTGTGCTCTGATTGGTGGAGGGTTCTAACATATTGGCTACAAATGCTCATGTAGTTAGAGTTCTTTCAAAGATCGAATATGTTCTTTAAAATGGTAAATGTATTCTAAAATGTAGGATGTAAATTTTAGCAGTTAGTTTAAAAATAATTTTCATATAACATTTTAATTGGTTTTAAATTAATTGGGATATTCAAGACCTTTTCTTTCCCTTTTGCTTGCCTAAAAAGTATTTACATAAACATTTATGTAATTATGTAATTATTTACATAAACATATATGAATATGCATACATGTAGGCAAACGATGTATGTAGTATAATCCCATGTTTACCATTTCAGCTATTGAAGTTATAGTTGATAATTTCTGAAAACTTAAATACTCCGAGTAAATCACAATTATGGACAATTGTGAAATGTTGAGAAAAACCTTTAAAATAATTTTGTAGAATTGATTTATTCTATCAGATATATGTTTATTTACAAGTAAAGTACTATAAAGTATACTGAATTGGTTACATTTTATTTCCTGTGGCATAAATGGGAATAAAATGCAGGGGTCCAATATAGTATTAATGAGAAATAGCTAAGTTTTCAAGTACCTAATTTAAGCAATAATGTTTAACAGAGGACATTTATTTTTTCATTAATTAAATATTAGATCTACATATATATATTTTCCCCAAAGAACCAGAAGAGGAAAACAATGCTTTGATCCTGAGGAAGAAAAAAGCATGAGATTGCAATAAGTTAAGCACTTTGACACAGTGTTAAGTTGGAGAAACATTCGTGCTTAAAATTGTTTTTCTCATATTCTTATATTCTATTTTTTAAGTTTTATTTGATTATCCCTTGTATGGCAGGAAAGATTTCCTAGAGAGAGAAGACAAAGACAGTCTGTGTTGAACAAAACCCCCAAGACTGAAGATTGAAGAACTGAATATGCAACTTTGGAAGTGAACTGGAGACAGGGAAAATCTTGTCAGGTATGTTGGATGCTAAAACCTTGTCTTAGGGGTTATGTTTCCATGTTTGTTACTTTCTCCTCACAAAACAAGTGTAAAAACATTTGCAATGTAGGCCCTTGCTGAAAATATTATGTAGGGGAAACAGTACTTCAGAAACAAATTTCATCCACTTATTAAACTCCCACACATGGTTATATTCTGAATGTAGATGTAAATAAGAGTGATAATCTGACACAGGAAATTGTTTCTCTCTTGGCAAGAGATGTCGACAAAGGTCTGCCTTTAGAAGCCATAAAAATGATTTGGCCTAAACACTTTGTACTAAGATTATGATGCTTTATGTCGAAACAATAACATTACTAAGCTCTGTTAGCATACTGTGAAAGGTGAGTTATGTAAGCAATGGTGAGAAGACAGAAGTTTCATTGACAAGAACAAAATTGGCACTTTGTGATTGCTTACCAAAACAAGTGTGTGAAAGGCTTCTCTCTGATGAAATAAAGAAAGGTGAAAAGATGTCCCAGGTAGATTTTATGTTTGTTTTGTTTTCCATTCTTTGTTGGTCACTTTTTTCTTTTAGTGAGTTATAATGCTAATCAGCAGTCTTAGTTGATGCATCCCATTGGCTCATCTTGACAGTCCAGAAGAAATTGATCAAAGCTCCAGGTGGGGTGGGGGAGTGAGTGGATGAACAAAAAGACAGCTAATTTAAAAGAGGCAGCAGAGTTTCAAAGAACCATGGTGCAAAGGTTCTTAGGCTTGTTACAGGGACTTTGTAAGGGAATCCGTTCTGATTTCTTTCAAAAAATTATCTTCTGGTAAAGCCCTGTTAAATTAACCGAGGAACAGCAATGAAACATTTTAGAAAGAATAAACATATTAATAAAACAAATATATTAGTGTTGTTACATTTTTAAATATTTACTTTAAAAATTAAATATCTACTTAAAAAATTAAATATTGACATCAGAAAGAATACATATTGATAAAACAAATATATTAGTGTTTTCAGGATTGTAGGTATTTACTTCCAAATCATGTAGTCTCTCTTGGTTATTAAGAATATAATTTGTCTTAGTTTCTCAAAGAATTTCATAAAGTCTTAAATTTTATAATTTTTTTCATCCCACCAATGAGAAAGATCAAGTAAAAATTGTAGTAGAGAAAGACAAAGCTCTTGAACAAATCTAAGAAAGTTTAGTGTAATTGGTTCATGTTTTCGCGGTAGCTTATGTTGAATGACTTGGCAGTTATCATGAAGGTGAAGTTTCCTAAAATATAGAACGATGTAGTAAGTATTTCCAAGTTCAGGAGATACACAGGAATTATTCTGACTGCAATATAACTTTTGCAGTAAGTCGAAAATGAAATCCCAACCATAAATCTAATACAATGGAATAAATAAAACATCAAAAATAAAGAAAAAACATAGCAATCATATATAGTGAACCATAATTTAATTCTGAAAAATTGCTTTGAGGTTGAGGATGGAGTTGAGGATTATGATTAATAAGAAAGAGTAGTTAAAAACTTAGAGAGCTTGTGATCCTCTTATTATTGATTTGAAACTATATGTATTTGAAACTTTATGAGTATCTACTGTGCTGTACTACTTTTCTTTTAAATATAAGATTGATTGAGGACTTTTTGCTGTAGAACTAAACCTACATGTGTTTATTAGGACTAACATTTCTTTTTTAAATATGGGATTGATTGAGGTCTTTTTGCTGTAGGACCTACAGGTTTTATCAGCAGTGAGCCTGTGGTTGCCAGGGAGTTCACCCATCTAAGGAGCCTGGAGGATGGCTGGGTGCAGGCCAGGTAGTGGGTGGTGATTCCAGTGGGGATTGGGGTTCCTTTGCACTTTTCAGGATCCTCCTGGGTCCTCAGCAGTAACCCCCTGAAGAAAATTTGAACTGCAGCGCAAACCCTCCTGTGGTCACAAGTGCTTTCTGCTCCCACTTGGCTTTCTTGGGGGTTCTCAGTGGCATGGCTGGACATCTGTCTCAGGCTTGGATTCACCCCAGAAAGCTTCTGAGACACCCTGTCCACAGGAGGCCAGTTCCAGGTGCTGCCACCTCTGCTGCACACTGGGCTTGCTTCCTTGTGTTTGTTCCCTCCTTTCCCACACAATAGTGCTGAGAAGCAGGATTACCTGTGCTTGGAGACCAAGGCAGGGCCTCTTTGTAGGTGGCCCAGGTCAAAGGGAGTCAGTCAGCTCCTGGAGCCAGCGATCATTCTCCTGACACCCTCGCCAAGGGTCTCAGATATGTTTCTGTGGCCCATCAACCCCCGCCCCGCGTGACAGCTCACCAAACTGAATCTCCAGCCCCATGGGACCTGAACCCTGCTCACCCCATCTGATCCAGAATCGAATGGAAAGAGCAGTCCCGAGTGCCCACCTGACAGTCTGAAGCGTGCTCCTCCTCCAACCAAGCTGAAAAGGAAAGTTGGCTCAAGGAGAAACTCAGGTCAACACCGGCGTCCTGCACTGCTTCTGGCATGCAGCCTCCTTTCAGGGGCCACACCGGGCACTGCCTTCCCCGTCCACTTGTGCGGCAGCAGCTGGACAGTGCCAACGTTGCGGCTCCCCAGCTGGGAACGCAAATGCACATGCGCAAGAAGCCTGTCACATGCGCCAGAGCTGAGCTGGGGCTCACCTCACACTGACAGCCAACGTTATCTGGGGAACCATCTAAGCAGCTTGGTAAAGCAGGGGCCCTGTGTGGCAGTGCCTCAGCATTGGGCAATGTCCTCCTCTTTGGGCATCATCGCCATTGTCCCATGATTTTAGGAATCCAGCAGGCCTAACCAGGCTGAGAAATGTTCTAGCAGGGCGTCAAGGACGCCCATGGTGATCCCCAAGTGTCCCCACGATGTTTCAGCCCTGCCCAGACAGTGCAAAGCTGCCTCTCGTTGAAAGCTCTCCTGGCTGGCATTTCCAGGTATGGCCTGCCTGCCTACAGCAGGACTGCTCTCTCCCCGAGGGGCTTCAGCAGAGAGCAGAACCCCGCCGCCTCAGGATCTGCCTGGCATGGTGTGTTTCTGTGTGAGTGTTGGATGTCTCCGTGTGTATTCCTGCTTGTGTGTGAGTGTGTGTATGTGTGTATCTTTCTGAGTGTGTTGAGTGTGTGTGTGGGGGGGTGTGACATGCTGACATGAGTGTGGCCAGTGCACTCCAATGCTATTTCTCTGTAGTCTGCCTACCTTCTGGTGCAGGTCTGCCTTTGGCTCAGCTTGGGGTCTGTAGCCCTGCATTCTTTGTTGTGCTGGTGATTTCTAAAGCCTCAGTTTTGCGGGGTCTGGCTCCCATTTGCAGATGTCCTAATCACCTGCCCATCTCGATGGAAGTCACTCCCCAAGAAAGAAGAGGGGCATAACATATCCAAAACCAAACTCCTCCAAGTGGCCTTGGTCCTGTGGCACATCTAGGGCTGGACGGACCCTAGACAACCTGTCCTCAGGACCCCTTTGAGCCCACTTTTAATTCCAAGGCTTGTGGAGCTGAAGCTTCACAGGGTGAGTTGGGCACTCTTTCTTCCTCTTTGGATTTCTTTCTGTGTCAAAGGATGAAAAAATCATAAGGTCAGATAAGGTGAGACAACATTCGGCTGAGGTGTGGAGGGGGTCCAGCCCCTCCACCTACAGGACACGTTCTGACAGATGTCAAAGAAACTGCTTCTTTGTCAACACTCACATTTCTGAGTGACAGGATAGCTGTGACGCTCCTGGATCCCTGCGTGCCCCATAGCTTCCACCACCAAGGAAACCCTTGATCTCTATTTCATCAGATGTCTGCATGGTTTTCATAGGATGAGAGGGTGCCAGCCGTGGCTGGCCTTGATCTTTACCTTCTCATCAAGACTGCGTTTTCTTTCCTCTGCCATGGTTTTCTCAGAGTTAAGAGCTCTCTCATTGCTCTATTCCTGCTGGGACAGCAGCTCAGCACTGAACCTCTTGGCTGTCAGGGATTTCACGGAGCTAAAGAGACTGGGGGGTAGCTGGGTGCAGGCCAGGTGTCAGGTAGTGATCCTGGTGTGGGGGTTGGGGTGGTTTGCAATTTGCAGGCTCCTGCTGGCTCCTCTGGTGGGAATCCCTGAAGGAAGCTTGGAGTCTGACACAGGTCCTCCTGTGATTGCAGGTGTGCCACGCTCCTGCTTGGCTTTTTTGGGGGTCCTCAGTGGCATTCCTGGACATCCAATTCAAGCTGGGATGTGGCCTAGAAAGCTTCTGAGACACTACCTCCACCTGATTTGGCCCCATGGGAGACAAATTTCAGGTGTTGTCACCTCTGCTGCACTGTGGGCTAGCCTCTTTGTGGTTGTTCCCAATTTTTTCAGACAGGAGTGCTGAGAATTAGGTGTCCCTGGGGTTGAAGACCAAGACAGGGCCTTGTGGTGGGTTGCCCAGGTCAAAGATGTCTGTCAGCTGATGGAGCCAAGGAATGTTCTGCTGAAAGCCTCCCAGAGGGTCTCAGTTATATTGCTGTGGTCCAGAGACCCCCGCCACACCTCACCAAACTGAATCTCAAGCTCCATGGGACCCGATCCCTGCCCATGCCATCCAATCCAGAATCCAATGAAAAGAGCAGTCCAGAGTGCCCACCTCACTGTCTGAAGTGAGCTAGTCCTCCACCCGACTGGAACAGGAGAGTCAGCTCAAGGAGGTACTGAGGTCAGGACTGTCGGGGTCCAGCACTGCTTGTGGCATGCAGCCTCCTTCCTGGGCCGCCCCTGGCACCGCCTCCACTGTGCACTGTGGGGCAGCAGCTGGACAGTGCCAACATTGCAGCTCCCCAGCTGGGCACGCAAATGCTCATGCGCAAGCAGCCTGCCACAGGCGCCAGCGCTGAGCTGGGGCTCAGGTCACAGTGACCACCACCATTGCCTGAGGAACTGTCTCAGCAGCTTGGCGAAGCAGGAGCCCTCTGTGGCAGTGCCTCAGCGTTGGGCAATGTCTGCCACTCTTCAGGGGATTGTTTCCGAAGTCCTGCAATTTTAGAAATCGGGCAGGTGGAACCAGGCTGAGGAAAGGTCCAGAGGGGCTTCAACAATGCCCAGGGTGATCCCCAAGGATCCGCACATTGCTTCAGGCCTGCCCAGACAGTGTGAGGGTGCATCTTGTTTACATCTGTATACATAAAACGATCTCTTAGGAAAAACTTGAATTTCCTTGAACAGGATCTGAAAATGAGGAGGGGGTAAAGTGCCGGCCTTTACTAAAGAAATACTGCAAAGAAAGTACTACCTTTGGAAAAAAGCCAAATTTGAACTGGAGCAACGTTCTGAGGAGAAATTGTTCCATAAAGAGGTTTAAGGATGTAGTGTTTATTTTCTGAGATTTGTTCAAAAAGAAGAGAATCAAGAAGGAGACAAGAGAATAGAGTAGATGTTTCATAAACTGCCAAAGATGGCTTCTGTGCATCTCATAATGTTTCCTTACTTACAGCTGGTGAGAACCCACCAGCCCCAAACCTGCATGCATGAAATTCAAATTCTTACACATCTAAGTACTTTAAATATAGCCCAAAGGAGACTACGTTTAGCCATTTAGAACTTGCCTTCTTTACATATTCCGTAAATTTTTACCTGGGTGATGGTAGACAATTATAGGGATGGGTGGTATGAATGTAACTGACTGACCTTAAACATGCAAACCTTAAGGCCCAGTTACCCTGATGCTAGAATCAGCTGAGACCTTTAGTTGCAAAACATTAATAGAAATCTACAGGGGCTTCTTTTTTCTATATGTAATAAAATATGGGTGCCAAATTAGTATAACTGAAGAAAATATGATACTGAGAAATAAGGATATGTTAACTCTTCTTAGAGAAATGAAATACAATCATGGGGGAAAAGATTGCAATTGACACTGTAACCTTTAACTAAATCAATATATTTCCATTTTTTATGTTAATTTGTCTGTTTTAATATATTATTATTCATATTTTATAAACAATCTATGTAGACTTTTATATGCACTGAAGAAAACCCTATAATTTGGGGAATTCTATAGAGTATTCTTTTGTAAAACAGAACTTGTGTGTTGTATTTGTTCAAAGCAAGTCATGTATGAAAGTTTAAAAATGATACATGAAAATAAAGTGCTAATGCAGAGGTAGAAAAAGTGCATTTATATGGATTTAGATAAAAAACAAATTTGGTCCCTTGTCCAAATGTTTCTTTAATTATGATTCTCTTTGAAAGCATTTCTTTCCCTTCCAAACTTTCAACATCTGTAGTTGAATATGTTTGGGACTCAGAATTGCATTTAGAAATAGATCTATAAATTATGTTTTCCTAAGGAATATAGGTTGAAGTTTGTGTGCATGTTTTTATGTATGTGTACCTATATGTGTGTTTGTATTGTGTTTATGCAAATGTGTGAGTGTGCATCTGTGTTGGGTAAATATGTGTGTCAAGGGGGCATTATAAAGATATTTTCAGATTCATTTAAATTAGGAAGGAAGAGCTAGAATTCTCAGGGCTGAAATTCACTCTCATGAGACTTGAAGCCTGATGAATATCCTCTCATATTGAAAAGGTTCCAGTTATTTTCCAATCTGTGCTGGCTGTGTTTCTTTTGAGTGTGAAACTTCTATTGCATTAGAGGAGAGCCAGACAATCTGACCCAATAGGTGGGGCAGAAAGGCATTAAATCATATGTATTCTCAATATAGCAAGTAATTCTGAGCTGACAGATGAGGGCAGACAAAGCTTTTGTGTTTACCAGGTGAAAATGAATTAATTTAGGGCAAGAAGAAACAAGATGGAGAATAACAGGGCAGCACCAGCAAGTATTTTCCAACTTCATTTCTTTAAGTTTTTAAATGGCAACCCGATTTAAGTTAAATCTCATAAATCCTGGCATAAAATTCTATAACAAAAGTCGTTTTAACCAAAATCAGGGTTATTAACTTATTGCATAATCTTAATCAATACCCTCGGTTCACTTTGGTAAAACAGCAGCAAAATTATAAATCAAGCTCTTTGCTTTGTATTTTAAATTAAATTGAGAAAACATGGTTGTCAACTTTCCTAAATAAATGTATTTTTAGAATTTAATTTAAAATTTAAAAGTGAATTAACTCAAATTTTTGATAGGAGAAAAAACATTTTTAAAGAGAATATATGCATAGGTTGATGTAAAGGATTCTGTCACACTTTTTGAAAGTTTAAATCTTTGTCAGTAATGCACCATTCATTCTAAGAATAGAATATGAATAATTTCTGCCTGCAGAGACTCATGAAGACTTGATAGTTAATGAAGACTAACCGTTGGAAAGAACAAAATTCAACACTTTCCTGCTATCTAATTATCTCAGCATAATTAACTGTTTGCAAGATTTAGTGCCTAAATCCGTTTTCTCCAAAATTAATTTTATAGTCTTTTTTATTACACAGATATGATTCTCTATCACGTTTAAACTGGAGAGAGCACATAAGAAATAATTAAACTACCGGGATTTCTTTATATCCTTTTAATTTCATCTCCACCCCCAAAGTTTTGAATGCAAATTTAAAATACTTCTCTGCAGACAATCACATCATCACTATTTCTTCCTTCTCACTAAAATTCAGTATCTAAGATGTGTCTAAATAAAAACATAGAAATTACAAATTTGAAGATATTTAGTGTTTTTTTTTTTGAGAAAGATTTATCCATTCTCAAGACTTGTGTCTTTGTCCATAGCACACTGTTAATCATTTGGGTCTATCCAAACACTAGATTGAGGTTCACATTTTTTCTCTCAAAAGTATTAGTTCATAATTTATTAAATTTTTTTAAGTCTCAGGGAGTGAGAGAGCAAATAGGCCAAGATGCTTTCTTCTTCACCATTAATGTGAGTATGGTTAAAACCAAAGAAAAGACCAGTAAATGAGAAAAATGCAAACATTTTTCACATTCCATTGCTGTTTTGACACAGCAATTAAAGTTTGCAGAACAGCAAGATTGTTCCAATTCTATTCTCCCAAACATAAGTCTTAAAAAAAGAGGTTACATTTGTGACTGTAGCTCATGGAGCATCTAATCTGGCATCCTGAAAATCCGTATCTAAGCCACGCTTATATCTTAAACCTTTCAAACAAATAAAGGTACAGAAGCAGTAATTTATGTACTGTATAAATGTTTTTGCTCCTTTAGAGCAAAAGCCTAATTTTTATGTGTTGCTATTTTTTAACTTCTGGCAGTGCCTGGGAGATAACTGAGATTCAAAATGTAAATTTTACTAGTATAATGTGATTCAAAAATTGCTTTACCCTGTTCTCACTACATGTGAGACAGAGAAGAGAAATGCTGGGTGTTTGTGAGCTTTAGGCAATGGGAAACATATTGGAAGTGCAGAAGCCACACAAAAATTTGCAGGTTTTCAGTTTAGAAGTGAATTTGAGCCTTTCCCAGTTTGATTTCTGTTCAGGGCAGGCCAAACATGACTTTCTGAGTCAAAGAAATAAGGCGTAAAAAGGCTTATATAACAGGCTCACAGGCTTCTTGTACATCAAATAGCTCTTACACAATGGCATTTAGATGATTTAAGTGTAAATGAATCGAAGACACATGGATTGCATTTCCTTTGAAATATGCATGGGTTTTAAAATGAAGGGAAAACTCACTTGCCAAAATCCTTTATGGGTTATGCTGCATCAAAAAGATTTGGAAAATCCAAAGACATCGGGTTCAGCCACCCTGGAGATTAACTCAGTGTCCTTCATCCAATGATAACTGGTCCCCTGTTTTGCAAAGACATTTCTTAAAAATGTCAAGTCCCTTAAACATAAGACCTAACACTACAGAAACCCTAGAAGACAATCTAGGCAAAACCATTCAGGACACAGGCATAGGCAAGGACTTCATGACAAAAAACCCAAAAGCATTGGCAACAAAAGCCAAAATAGACAAATAAAACCTAATCAAACTCCACAGCTTTTGCACAGCAAAAGAAAGTTATTAGAGTGAATCAGTAACCAACAGAATGGGAAAAAATTGTTGCAGTTTACCCATCTGACAAAGGGCTGATATCCAGAATTTACAAAAAACTTAAACAGATTTACAGGAAGAAAACAAACAAGCTCATTCAAAAGTGGGAGAAGGATATGAACAGACACTTTACAAAAGAAGACATACATGAGGCCAACAAATATATGAAAGAATGCTCAGCATCACTGGTCATTAGAGAAATGCAAATCAAAACTATGTTGAGATACCATCTCATGCCTGTTAGAATGGCAATCATTAAAAAATCGAGAGACAACAGATGCTGGAGGCATGTGGAGAAATAGGAACACTTTTACAGTGTTGGTGGGAGTGTAAATTAGTTCAACCATTGTAGAAGACAGTGTGGCGATTCCTCAAGGACCTGAAAACAGAAATTCCATTTAACCCAGCAATCCCATTACTAGGTATATATCAAAAGTATTATAAATCTTTCTACTATAAGGACACATGCACACGAATGTTCATTGCAGCACTGTTTACAATATCAAAGACCTGGAACCAACCCAAACGCCCATCGATGATAGACTGGACAGGGATAATGTGGCACATATACACCATGGAATATTATGCAGTCATCAAAAACGATAAGTTCGTGTCCTTTGTAGAGACATGGATGAGCCTGAAAACTATCATTCTCAGGAAACTGACACAAGAGCAGAAAATCAAACTCCGCATGTTCTCACTCATAGGTGGGTGTTGAACAATGAAAACACATGGACACAGGGAGGGGATCATCACACACTGGGGTCTGTTGAGGGGAAATAATGAAGGGACAGAGGGGGATGAGGAGTTGGGGAGAGAGCATGTTGAGAAATACCAGATATAGGTGATGGGGAGGAAGGCGGCACATCACACTGCCATGTGTGTACCTATGCAACAATCTTGCATGCTCTTCACATGTACCTCAAAACCTAAAATGCAATTAAAAAAATGTCAAGTCCCAAACCTGACTCTCCTGAAAACTGACTTTCCTAATGCTTGCATTGTTAATTCAATGATAGAGTCTTATTATGGAGTCTTCCCTGGAGATCAGGAATCCATTTTCTGTTAGTTAAGCCACCAGAAGTACATTTTAATTTTACCCAATTTTTCAAGTGTGGTTAAAGATATAAGTCCTCTCTGTCCTGCAGGTAAAAGTTAATATTTCTAGGGAGCCAAAAGGAAATTGAGTTTTCAAGCTGAATGAAAAAATTAAATAAGCAGAAGACAAAAGTGGAAAACTTATTTGTTGTAAATGTATTCAGGCCAGATTTCTGACATCACATATTCATTAACATACTTATTTAAGAACAATAAAAGAAAGAAAGGAGGGAAGAAAGGGGAAAAAATAAGGGATGGAGGGAGGAAAGAAGGAAGGAAAGGACAAAGAATAAAAAATAATAACTACGTGATAAAGTGTCTTGGAGAAAAAAAAAAAAAGATTGAGTGAAGTGCCAAATATAAATTATGTTTAACAAAATAGGCAGTCTTGTGAAGTTAGGTGGGCTGCAATAAAAACAAAATACCAATTACAACAAATTCAAACAGACCAATGCACAGGAAGATGACAGGGTGACGTGAGTGAAAAATGTGTTGGCACAAGTGATGAACAAGGCATCAAAAAACTAGAGGAGGGGTGCTATACTGTTAAAAGAAAATCAATTAAATGTTAAAATCGTAAACAAAGAAAAATTGCAGGATGGGCCGGGCGCGGTGGCTCAAGCCTGTAATCCCAGCACTTTGGGAGGCCGAGGCGGGTGGATCACGAGGTCAACAGATTGAGACCATCCTGGTCAACATGGTGAAACCCCGTCTCTACTAAAATTACAAAAAATTAGCTGGGCATGGTGGTGCGTGCCTGTAATCCCAGCTGCTCGGGAGGCTGAGGCAGCAGAATTGCCTGAACCCAGGAGGCGGAGATTGCGGTGAGCTGAGATCACGCCATTGCACTCCAGCCTGGGTAACAAGAGCGAAACTCCATCTCAAAAAAAGAAAAAAAAATTACAGGATGTTACATAAACAGAGAGAAAGTCTACAAATGCACTCAGTAACTGAGCTGAAAGGAGTGTAGGAAGAGATCGTCTAAAACAAGTGAAGTGCTGTTATTTAAATCTGTGCAGTCAAACAGCTTATATTAAAAAGACTAGATCAGATTATGCATGCAGTTATGATGTGAGAGGAAACAGCTTTCAAAATTGTTTAATGAGTTCCCTGTAAGAAGCTTAACAGGATTATCACGTAGTTCACTGGAGGATGGACAGCAATTCTCGGCGTGTCCCTCACTCAACATGTAATTCCAATATTCTCCTTTACAGGGAGGTGCAAAATCATTGTGCTGCTCAAAAGCATTAGTTGAAAAGTCAGGATGCTTTTAGTGAGGGAAGTTCAACATAAAAGGGAAATAAGGAAGGGAATAAAATGGGTACTATAACCTGAGCTCTTTTAGCATGATTCTGCCCCACTAACTATGGAGGCGTCTGGAAAGGCTGAACCCTCTAGAAATTTTAGTTTGCTCTGGTCTCCTCAGACCTGCCTGGGCTGCCTGCATCCTAGGTAGCTAGTGTGACATTCTTTGCTTCTGACATGTTACTTCTCCTCTGTTCTGCTCTCTAACCATTTCTTGTTAAAGTGGTGAAATATTCTCCACCTCTTCTGTTATGCAGTCTACAAACCAGTACAGCTTTGCATTGTCAGTGTGCTTGGATACTCTAATGAGAAGGATGTTTATGATAGGTTGGCCTCTGCTAGTTGTGGCATTAGTACCACCTGGGTGTGGGAGAGTGGTGATGCGAAAGGAAAGAAATCTGTCCAGAAAATACTCCGAGCAATGCTCATCAGTTGTGGAAGAACAAATTATACTTTTTTCTCCTGGAACCATCTATTATTTTTGCTCTAGACTTAGATTCTCTGACTCTTGAGAAATTGTATTAATCAACGTAATTAGTGCCAAGTCCTGTAACAAAACAACCTTAAAATCTTAGTGACTTCACCCACTGAAGGTTTTTCTTTTGGAAGCTTTCTGTTCTATGATTCGAGAATCCCAATTCTTCCATCTTGTGGTAGAATAATTTTCTAGGGCCTTTGCAGAATTTTCTGCTGTATCATCTGTATTTAGCTGGCTGGCTAACAAAGAGTGAGGAAGATCACGTGACACATTTTGTGGCCATCACTGAATGTAGTGAACATTATTTCCATGACAGGATCCCAGTCTTAACTGCCAAGGATACTTGGAAATGTAGTTTTCCTAAGTGCTCAGAAAGAAAAAGCATGATTGATGAATATTGAGCTAGTCTCTGCCATATTCAAAAAGGGGTGTTTCCATCCCTATTGTAAATTATACCTCAGTGAATCTGTCTTCCCAGCCTTTTTCATATGTTCAGATATGTCTGAATTTATAAACATTATTTAATTTGGAAACTGGAAAGATTAAGGTATACATAGTTAATAAGTGACAGACCTGAAATGTAATTCAGATTCACCTGAATCTAAAGTTATGTTCTGCCTTCAAATTTTATACTTTGAAAAGTGGCATCAGGAAGAACATCGGATTGGGAGGAACTTGACTCCTTTGCACCCCTGGAGTCCTCTGAGATATCAGACCTTCAATGGCATCAAAGCTTTGCTCAGTAGTACTATAATTAAGGGAAGTTAAGGGTACTTCTGAGGTTACAGAGCAAACAAAGACTGATGCTGTTTTACAGTGGCAAGAAAGTGAAAATCATTGGGAAATAGCCAGCACCTCCTCCTCCAAGTTGGGTACAGGAAGAAAGACATGTTAAATGGCCTCAGAAAATATGTACACCTCTTCTTCACCTTTCTTCAGAAGGCTGAAGGCAAAGCTAAGAGAATGCCACCAAGAAGAAAAGACAAGACTGGGCTTGGATCTTAGCATCATGCTCACACTGTAGCTTTTTTTTTTTTTGGCAACTGCGTGGGTATGGATGTATTTTTACCCCACAGAGCCTCAGTTTTCCTGTCAGTAAAATGGAGATAGTGACAACAACCCAGGATTTAAGCTTTCGGTTAATCCGCGGAGAGGTGAGTCAAAGCTGCATTTTCAGACTGATCTTTGTTGCCCACAGAACGGAGAAATTCCCAAGTATAAAGGAGACCTGGGACACTGGGCAGAGGCTCTGCCTGGAGAAGCCGGCAGCCAGGGTGGCGGCGGCCGGCCTTACCCAGCAATCCCCACAGGGCGTGCTTGTCCGGGTGCCCTGTTGAAATGGCAACCTGAGACTTGAGAGGGCTGAACTCGAGACTGAAAGGGACTTGGGCAGTGGGCCAGCCCAGGGGATTGCAGGGACACAGCGTGAGGGATAGCTCAGTGGGACAGAAAAAACGGCGATTCCAAACGCTCACCATGGAGACCGTCCCTGAGGCGCTCTGTGGGGGAGGGGCGTCTACCATTACCGAGGCAACCCGCCCCTACTGAGATACACGCCCACTGCTGACGCAGCCTGCCATTGCCGAGGCAACCCACTACAACAGAGAGACTCCACTGAAGGGCGTAGCCCGTGGTGGAGAACACAGCAGAACAGCAAGAGCCTGCAGCAACAGGGCGAGCCTCACAACAGCAGGGCGGAGCCTCGGCAGTCAAATAGTGATTAGACTGCTTCCTAGCTGGGCAGGACACATCAACAGACATCCAAAAACAAAGCCCAAACCCCCCAAGAGAGAGCATTTTAAAAAAAAGTTTTTTAATGAGCTCTGTTGCAGCAGAATCAAACATAGCAGCCTAACAGCCCTAAATGAACAACAGAGCTCACAGCTCAGCAATTGAGCTTCTATAAAGTACAGACTGTCTCCTCAAGCAGCTCCCTGACCCCTCTATATCCAAAAGACTGACATTTGGCAGGCATCATCATGGGACAAAGATAGCAGAAAAAGAAACTGGTAGCATCCCTCACTGTTCCGCAGCTGCTATAGATGTACCCCAGACAAGCAGGGCCTGGAGTGGACCTCAGCAGTCGTATAGCGAAGGGGCTAGACTGGTAGAAGAAAAAACAAGTAACAGAAATACTTCATCACCAACAATCTGGGTGTCCACTCAGAGACCCAATCAAAAAGTCAGCAACTATGCAGACGACAAGTGGATAAATCCACAAAGATGAAAAGAAACCAGCGGAAAAAGGAGGAAAACACCCGAAACCAGAACACCTCAACTCCTAGAAAGGACCAGAACTCCTCACCAGCAAGGGAACAAAGCTGGATAGAGAATGACTGTGATGAAATGACGGAATTAGACTTCAGAAGATGGATAATGAGAAACTTCCATGAGCTAAAAGAACATGTTCTAAATCAATGCAAAGAAACTAAGAACCTTGAAAAAAGATTTGAGGAAATGATGACAAGAATGGATAACTTAGAGAGGAATATGAATGAATTAAAGGAGCTGAAAAACACAATACGAGAACTTCACAAAGCATGCACAAGTTTCAATAGCCGAATTGACCAAGCAGAAGAAAGAATATCTGAAGTCGAAGATCAACTCAATGAAATAAAATGAGAAACCAAGATCAGAGAAAAAAGCACAAAAAGGAATGAACAAAGTCTCCAAGAAATGTGAAACTATGTGAAAAGACCTAACCTACGTTTGATAGGTGTACAAGAAGGGGACACAGAGAATGAATCCAAGCTGGAAAATACTCTTCAGGACATAATCCAGGAAAATTTCCCCCACCTAGCAAGACAGGTCAACACTCAAATGCAGGAAATACAGAGAACACCACAAAGATATTCCACAAGAAGAGCAACCCCAAAGCACATAATCGTCTGATTCAACAAGGTTGAAATGAAGGAGAAAATACTAAGGGCAGCCAGAGAGAAAGGTCGGGTCACCCACAAAAGGAAGCCCATCAGACTCACAGCAGATCTCTCGGCAGAAACACTACAAGCCAGAAGAGAGTGGGGGCCAATATTCAACATTCTTAAAGAAAAGAACTTTCAACCCAGAATTTCATATCCAGCCAAACTGAGCTTCAGAAGTGAAGGAAAAATAAAATCTTTTGCGAACAACAAGTACTCAGAGATTTTGTCACCACCAGGCCTGCTTTACAAGAGCTCCTGAAAGAGGCACTACACATAGAAAGGAACAACCAGTACGAGCCATTCCAAAATCACACTAAATGCTAAAGAGCATCAACATAATGAAGAATCTACATCAACTAATGGGCAAAACAGCCACTTAGCATCAAAATGGCAGTATCAAATTCACACATAACAATATTAACCCTAAATGTAAATGGACTAAATGCACCAATCAAAAGACACAGACTGGCAAATTGGATAAAAATCCAAAACCCATCAGTGTGCTGTATTCAGGAAACCCATCTCACATGCAAGGATACAAAAAGACTCAAAATTAAGGGATGGAGGAAGATTTACCAAGCAAATGGAGAGCAAAAAAAAGCAGGAGTTGCAATTCTCATCTCGGATAAAATAGACTTTAAAGCAACAAAGATCAAAAGAGACAAAGAAGGCCATTACATAATGGTGAAAGGATCGATACAACAAGAAGAGGTAACAATCCTAAACATATATGGACCAAATACAGGAGCACACAGATACATAAGGCAAGTTCTTAATGACTTACAAAGAGACTTAGACTCCCACACAATAATAGTGGGAGACTTTAACACTCCACTGTCAATATTAGACAGATCAACCAGACAGAAAATCAACAAGGATATCCAGGGCTTGAACTCAGACCTGGAGCAAGCAAACCTGATAGACATTTACAGAACTCTCCACCCAAAATCCACAGAATATACATTCTTCTCAGCACCACATCACACCTATTGTAAAATTGACCACATAATTGGAAGTAAAGCACTGCTCAGCAAATGCAAAACAACTGAAATAATAACAAACAGCCTTTCAGACCATAGTGCAATCAAGTTAGAACTCAGAATACAGAAACCAACCCAGAACCGCACAGCTTCATGGAAACTGAACAACTGGCTCTTGAATGTTGACTGGGTAAACAATGAAATGAAGACAGAAATAAAGCAGTTCTTCGAAACCAATGAGAACGAAGACACAACTTGCCAGAATCTCTGGGACACATTTAAAGCAGTCTCTAGAGGAAAGTATATAGCAATAAGTGCCCATATGAGAAGAATGGAGAGATCCAAAATTGTCACCCTATCATCAAAATTGAAAGAGCTAGAGGAGCAAGATCAAAAAACTCAAAACCCAGCAGAAGACAAGAAATAACTAAGATCAGAGCTGAACTGAAGGAGATTGAGACACGAAAACCCTTCAAAAAATCAATAAATCCAAGAGCTGGTTCTTTGAAAAGACCAACAAAATAGACAGACCACTAGCCAGATTGATGAAAAAGAAAAGAGACAACAACCAAATAGATGCAATAAAAATGATAAAGGGGAAATCACCACAGATTCCACAGAAATTCAAACCATCATCAGAGAATATTACAAACAACTCTATGCACATAAACTAGTAAACCTGGAAGAAATAGATAAATTCCTGGACTCCTGTGTCCTTCCAAGCCTAAACCAGGAGGAAGCTGAAACTATGAATAGACCAATAACGAGGTCAGAAGTCGAGGCAGCAATTAAGAGCCTACCACACAAAAAATGCCCAGGTACAGACGGGTTCACAGCCAAATTCTACCAGACACACAAAAAGGAGCTGGTATCATTCCTTCTAAAACTATTCCAAATAATCCAATAAGAGGGAATCCTTCCCAAATCATTTTATGAGACCAACATCATCCTTATACCAAAACCCAGCAGAGACCCAAGAAGAAAAGAAAACTTCAGGCCAATATCCATGATGAACATAGATGCAAAAATCTTCAATTAAATATTGGCAAGCCGATTGCAACAGCAAATCAAAAAACTTATTCATCATGATCGACTAGGATTCATCCCGGGGATGCAAGGCTGGTTCAACATACGCAAGTCTATAAATGTAATTCACCACATAAACAGAACCAAAAACAAAAACCACAGGATTATCTCAATTGACGCAGAGAAGGCATTTGACAACATTCAACAGCCCTTTATGCTAAAAACCCTCAATAAACTCGGTATAGATGGAACGTATCTCAAAGTAATAAAAGCTATTTATGACAAACCAACAGCCAATGTCATACTGAATGGGCAAAAACTGGAAGCATTCCCTTTGAAATCCGGCACTAGACAAGGATGCCCTCTTTCACCACTCCTATTCAATATAGTCCTGG
Source organism: Callithrix jacchus (assembly GCF_049354715.1). Taxonomy (NCBI): domain Eukaryota; kingdom Metazoa; phylum Chordata; class Mammalia; order Primates; family Cebidae; genus Callithrix; species Callithrix jacchus. The sequence continues at coordinate 505,935 of NC_133515.1, forward strand.
AAGTTCTAGCCAGAGCAATCAGGCAAGAAAAAGAAATAAAGGGTATTCAAATAGGAAAGGTGGAAGCCAAATTGTCTCTATTTGCAGACGACATGATAGTATACCTAGAAGACCCCATCGCCTCAGCCCAAAAACTCCTGAAACTGTTAAAGCAACTTCAGCAAAGTCTCAGGATATAAAATCAATGTGCAAAAATCACAAGCATTCGTCTACACCAATAACGGACTTAAAGAAAGCCAAATAAAAAACGAACTGCCATTCACAATTGCTACAAAAAGAATAAAATACCTTGGAATACAACTCACAAGGAACGTAAGGGACCTCTTCAAGGAGAACTACAAACCACTGCTCACCGAAATCAGAGAGGACACAAACAGATGGAGAAACATTCCATGTTCATGGTTAGGAAGAATTAATATCGTGAAAATGGGTATATTGCCCAAAGTAATTTACAGAATCAACGCTATCCCCATCAACCATTGACTTTCTTCACAGAACTGGAAAAAACCACCATGAACTTCATATGGAACCAAAAGAGAGCCCGCATAGCCAAGTCAATTCTAAGCAAAAAGAACACAGCGGGGGGCATCACACTACCGGATTTCAAACGATACTACAAGGCTACAGTAATCAAAACAGCATGGTACTGGTACCAAAACAGAGATATAGGCCAATGGAACAAAACAGAGGCACCGGAGGCAACACAACATATCTACAACCATACAATCTTTGATAAACCTGACAAAAACAAGCAATGGGGAAAGGATTCCATGTTTAACAACTGGTGTTGGGAAAACTGGCTAGCCCTGTTCAGAAAGCAGTAACTGAACCCCTTCCTGACACTTTACACTAAAATTAACTCCAGATGGATTAAAGACTTAAACACAAGACCTGGGACGATAAAAACCCTAGAAGGAAATCTAGGCAAAACCATCCAGGACATAGGAGTAGGCAAGGACTTCATGAACAAAACACCAAAAGCATTGGCAACAAAAGCCAAAATAAACAAATGGGACCTAATGAAACTCCACAGCTTCTGCACGGCAAAAGAAACAGTCACTAGAGTGAATCGGCAACCAACAGATTGGGTAAATTTTTGCAGTTTACCCATCTGACAAAGGGCTGATATCCAGAATTTACAAAAAACTCAAACAGATTTTCAGGAAAAAAAACAAACAAGCCCATTTGAAAGTGGGCAAAGGATATGAACAGACACTTTATGAAAGAAGACATATATGAGACCAACAATCATATGAAAAAATGCTCATCATCACTGGTCATCAGAGAGATGCAAATCAAAACCACATTGAGATACCATCTCACGCCAGTTAGAATGGCGATCATTAAAAAATCTGGAGACAACAGATGCTGGAGAGGATGTAGAGAAAAAGGAACACTTTTACACTGTTGGTGGGAGTGTAAATTAGTTCAACCATTGTGGAAGACAGTGCGGCGATTCCTCAAGGCCTTAGAAATAGAAATTCCATTTGATCCAGCAATCCCATTACTGGGTATATATTCAAAAGACTATAAATCGTTCTACTATAAGGACACATGTACACGAATGTTCATTGCAGCACTGTTTACAATAGCAAAGACCTGGAATCAACCCAAATGCCCATTGATAATAGACTGGATTGGAAAAATGTGGCACATATACACCATGGAATATTATGGAGCAATCAGAAATGATGAGTTTGTGTCGTTTGTAGGGACATGGATGAATCTGGAGAACATCATCCTCAGCAAATTGACACAAGAACAGAAAATGAAACATCGCATATTCTCACTCATAGGCGGGTGATGAAAAATGAGATCACATGGACACAGGGAGGGGAGTACTAAACACTGGGGTGTATTGGGGGAAAAGGGGAGGGCCAGTTGGAGGGGGAGGTGGGGAGGGATAATCTGGGGAGGAATGCCAAATGTGGATGAAGGGGAGAAAGGAAGCAAAACACACTGCCATGTGTGTACCTACACAACTGTCTTGCATGCTCTGCTCATGTACCCTAAAACCTAAAATGAAATAAAAATAAAATAAAATAAAATAAAATCAGTAATCGCCATTATGAGGGCCCCACACTCAGGACTTAATTAACTTCTACTCCCTTATACCACTTCACTGGGGGTAAAAGTTTTAACACAACTATTGAACGAGGATTATTGTAACTATCAAGATTGTTTTCTTTGAGATGGAGTTTTGCTTTAGTTGCTCAGGCTGGAGTGCAGTGGCATGATCTCGGCTCACTGCAGCCTCTGCCTCCCAGGTTCAAGTGATTTTCCTGCCTCAGTCTCCCTAGTAGATGGGATTACAGGCATGTGCTACCACTCCCAGCTAATTTTGTATTTTTAGAAGAAGCAGGGTTTCATCATGTTGGCCAGGCTGGTTTTGAACCTCTGACCTCAGGTAATTCACATGTCTCAGCCTCTAAATGTGCTGGAATTACACATGCAATCCATTGCACCGAGACAAGATTTGTTTTTAAGCTGTGATTTTTCTTCTTTTTTAAATTGTTAAATATTATTTATTTATTTAGAGGCAGAGTCTCACTATGTTCTCCAGGATGGGGTGCAGTGGTGTGATTTTGAAGAGAAAAAGAGAGACAGGAAGGGAAAGGGAGGCTCTGGGGGGCCTGTCCACAGCTATTTCAGCCCCTACTGTGAGAGTCTTCCCAGAGGAGGCCACAGATTCTGTGGGGCAGAGACCAGCCACCCCCACCATGCATTATCTAAATTCCCAATCCACAAAACTACAAGAAGCAGTCATAAATTATTGTGTTAACTAACTTAATTTTGAAATGAATATTTTTTATGCAGCCATAAATAACCAGAGAATTTTAATTTACTAACTTATAAAGATGTTACAAAATGTTGTAAAGTAAAAGACGGTAATAAGGAAGTAACCTGTATGGTACCACTTGTGAAAAAGAAAACTTTGTGTATGAAATCCATGTACACATACTATATTTTCCCAGACTATAATTCCAATGCCTACTGTTAACTAACTCTGGAGAATCAGTATTGAGGGGTAGATATATCTATATATATTTATTTATTCATATATTGTATTTCTTTATAAATATATATTTTATATGTATGTAGTTTATATGCAAATAAGTATTATTAAATTTATATATAAAATTATATACTTACATATTTATATTTTACAAATATTTACATACAACTATTGTATATAAATTTATATATTTATGTATTTATATGTTATATAAATACATATTTTTATTTATGTATATAAATATGGTTTTATTTATGTATATAAATATTTATATAATTTTATTTATGAATGTAAATATTTACATGTATTTATTTCTATGTTTCTTGTATAAATGTTTTTTATCAATGAAATATAAATTGCTTTTTACTTTTTTTGAAAGAAAATTTCAAAAACACAAATTAGCCAGTCAAAAAATGGAATCAAAGGTAAAATTTATATGTAAAAAACATAAACATAGAATATACAACTATATAATTTACATATTTACTTATAACAGATTATATACTATATATTATATATGTATAATATAAAATACACTTATATATAATACTTTATATTATAATTATATAATATAATAATATGTATAATATATTGTTATTGGGTTTTTTCTATTTGTTCCTTCAATCTTTCTCTCTCTGTCACTGTGTGAACCTGTTTGTCTAATTCTATCTCTCTATCATATTTCTCAAACAGAGGAAGCAAACTCCAATGCTGTCAGATGCTCTATGTACAGACCCACATAACAAAGACCCGAAGGAGTGCTCAGGCCAGTAGACAGAAGAAAAGTCAGGCTCTCAGTCCACACTAAACCCTGCCAATTTTAACATGAGTGAGCATAAAAGCTGATGCTTTCCTAGTCCAGCTTCAGTTGAGGCCACAATCCCAATCTCATAAAAGACCTGAAGGCAGAGGTAGCCAAGTGAACTGTTTCCAAATTCTGGTCCACACAAATTGTGAGATAATATATGTTGTTGAATGTTGTTAATATTTAGGGCAACGTTGTCAGAAAGGAGCAAATATCTAGCTTTATCCTCCAGGCCCCAGGATTCTCAATTCATTTGCGTATCTCTTCTTTGGGCTGTCTGCAGCCTAACTGGTCCCTTTCTAACTCCTGCCAAACTCACGCCTGTGAGTCTCTTTACTACGGGTGGCTTCTCCCTGACACATTCTTGTGCAGGGATGTCTCCCTGTTGTCATTCTGATCACGGATTAAAAGTCACCTGAGTGAAGGCTTTGGGTCCCCCCATGAAATAATTTTCCAGCTCTTCTTCTCAACACTCTGCTTTATATTATAGCACTTGCTCTTTTCTTTCACATATACTTGCTTAGTGCTTTTTTCCAGCTGTTGTGGACTATAGAATCAACTATGCTGAAAACAAGTCAGGCCACTGATTTTTCTTTGCGTGGCTTCTAGGCACTTTTTACAGAGTTTCATTCAGAACAATGAGGAGGTGTTTGATGGAACAAACTCCTCCCTCTCTTTGGAAAAAGAGCAGGTGCACTACACCAGCAACCACAGCCACCACTGGGCTGTGGTGAGAGCAGCCACATAGGAATCTCTGCAGACAGAAACTCAAGAAGACCAGGACAGACCCAGGACCCAGACTCAAATATGGAAACTCCCTGGGCTCTGTCCTAAGGCCTTGCCATGAGTGATGCATAGTCCTGTTCCAATGGAAATCAAAACTAAAGTAAAATGCCATCTCACACTAGTCAGAATGGAATTTTAATAATAGTTTTAAAAAGATAATGTATGCTGGTAAGGCCATAGACAAAAGGGCACATTTACACACTGCTGGTGGGAATGTAAATTAGTTCATTTACTGTGAAAAGTAGTTTGAAGACTTTTAAAGAACTTAAATATTAAGCCCAGCAATTCTATTACTTGGTACCCACACAAAGGGAAATATATCATTAAAAAACCCTACATTGACTTGCATGTTTATTGCAGCACGATTCACAATAGGAATAGTGAAATGGAATGACATAGTGAATGGAATTGACATAGAATCAATCTAGGTGACTATCAGTAAATTGAATTTTTAAAATCTGGCACATATGTAACTATGAATGACTACACAAGTATAAAAACAAAATTATATTCTTTGCAGCAACATGGATGTAGATGGAGGCCATGATCCTAAGGGAACAAACAAAAAACCCACTACCACATGTTTTCACTTATAAGTGGGAGATAAATATTGGAAAGAGATAAACATAAAGGTGTGAAAAATCTTTGAGTACTGGTCAGTTCTAGAGTGGGAGGCCAGGGGAGGTGCAAGGGCTGAACAGCTACCTATTTGGCACTCTGCTCACTGCCTGGGGGTAGAATCGATCATATTTCAAACATCAACATCACACAACACATCCATGCAACAAACTTTCATGTACTTCCTGAATAAAAAATAAAGGTTGAACTTTAAAAAAAAAAACACAACTAAACTGATATAAATTGGTTCATTATTTATAATTCTATTTAAATAAAGTTTATAAACACACAAAAAATTATGTTAGAATGTTTGTTATTATTTTGGAAGGAAGGGCAATAATTTGAGAGGAGAATATGAGGGGGCCTCATGAGAGTTTGTATTGTTCTATTTCTTGTGAGTACTTGTTACTGGGTGTGTTTCTGAAGATAATTTGTTACTATATAGAGATTGAGTATCTCTTACCAAAATGCTTGGAACTAAAACTGTTTTGAGTTTAAATTTTTTGATTTTGGAATATTTTATGTACATAATAAGTTATAAATAAGACTCAAGTTGAAATTTAAAAAATTATTTATATTTTATATACACCTTGTACACATAGACTGAAGTCAACTTCATATGATATTTTAATAATTTTTTTATAAAGTAAAATTTGTGTACATAAACCCCTAGAAAAGCAAAGATATTACTATTTTAACCACCCATTTAAACAATCTCTGTTTTTTTGCATCATCATTATTTCTGACTCTGAATTTATATACAAGTAATAAGCAGTCATTTCCTTAAACTTATTAACACATGTATAATAAACAATAAAAAGTATGACATAACACTATTATGGTGAAAACTAATGTGTTCATGGTAACTAAGCTGCACAGTAGAATTACGAGAATACCTACGTTAGTTGTTAAGCAACAGCTAAATCAAACAATAGCAGAACTTCAGTCTTCATGTATCAGACTAAAATGCTCTATTTTAATTAAATGTTTACTGTACACTGCACTTTCTAGATGAAAAGAAACATCAGAAACAGTTAAGGGACAAAGAGATGAGTCCTTTAAAAATGAGGAGGCGTTCTACTTGATGACTATGTTAAATATTTCCTTCAGAGTTATTTACTATTGAGAGTTATTATCAATGAGATTTGCCTAAAAGTTTCTCCTCAATTTTGTAAACTGACATGATTGTTTTTCTGTTATGAATGTAGTCACTTTAGTTTTTCAATAAGCCAATCACACATTTTAAGCACACGTTTTCACCAGGTCATCTATAGGCACTTTTTTGCAGTGTTAACAACATCGTCTTCATCTTCATTATTAACCATAATCTTTGTTCAGAACCATTTTGGTTTGTTTCATCATCAGCTAATGAATAAATAATTGAAGTCTTATTACCAATGTTGAAACTTTTCAATATCCACTTTTTCTAATTTAGTAATAAATACTAAAGATATAATTTTTGCATATGTAAAATGGGTTTGGGTAAGTAGAAAAATACACTTGTCTTAGAAAAAAATTCAAATTCTAATTCCCAGATACTGGAATATATTAAAATTTATTGCAAAGAAATTGTGGTAGGTGAAATCAAGATTGCGAATACACTGCTGAAAAAAATTATGTGTGCCAAATATCATAAAAAAAAAATAAAGAGGAGACTCCCACCAAGATGGCCTAACAGGAACAGCTCCAGATTACAGCTCCCAGTGAGAAGGATGCAGATGACTAGTGATCTCTGCATTTCCAACTGAGGTACCAGGTTCATTCCAATGAGACTGGTTGGACAGTGGGTGTAGCCCAGGGAGGGTGAACTCAGGCAGGGCAGGGTGTTGACCAATCTGGGAAACGCAACTGACTGGAGGATAAGGTACTTTTCCCCCTCAGCCATCTGGTTCAGATACTGTGCTTCTCCCATGCCCTTTGCAACCCACAGTCTGGCAGAACGCCACCAGGCTGAGAAGTGCCATGAGTTTCCAGCGCAGGTCTTAGCAACATCTCTGGCCAGCGGAGTGCCATGAGTTGTTGGCACAGAACTGGGTGAAGGTTTTAGTAAGCACTGAGAGCACCTGTGGGACAGATCTACCCGCCCCCCAGAAAGAGGAAGAGCTGAAAGCAGGAGACAGGTGATATGGCTTGGCAGATCCCATCCCCACAAAAACCAGCAAACTACAGCCCTCTAGCTTGAGAGTTTCCCAGCCAGTACATCAGATTGAGCTGGACCCAGGACAATCTGGCTCGGTGGGGGAAAGGACATCCGTCATTGGGAAGGCTGGTCTAATCTCACCTGTGTAAACAAAAGTGAAAGGAAGTCTAAACAGCCTCTGGGCTGAGTTTGACACAGCTCAGCAGCTCCTCTGCAGGCAGACAAAAGACAGATTGCTGCAGGCAGACAGAAGACAGATTGCTTCTCAAGCAGCAACCTGTGCCCTGTATAACAAAACAAAACAAAACAAAACAAAACAAAACAAAGCAAAACAAAACAACAACAACAAAACACCTCGTACACCAGAGGGGACAGACTGTTAGAATGAAAACAAACAAACAAAAACAGAAAGAAATAGCTTCAACATTAACAGAAAGGACGTCCACTTAGAGACCACATCCAAAATAATCAACTACAAATATCAAAGGTAGATAAACCCATGAAGATGGGAAGAAACCAGCACAGAAAAGATAAAATTATCAAAGATCAGAACACTCCTTCTGCAACGGATCACAACTCCTCAACTGCAAGGGAACAAAACAGGATGGAGAATGAGTTTGATGAAATGACAGAAGACAGGCTTCAGAACGTGAGTAATAACAAACTTCTCTGGGCTAAAGAAACATTTTCTAACACAATGCAAAGAAACTAAAAACCTTGAAAAAAAGGTTAGATGAAATGCTAATGAGAATAAGCAGCTTAGAGAAGAACACAAATGACTTGATGGAGCTGAAAAACACGGTACAGGAGCTTGCGAAGCATACACAAGTTTTAATAGCTGAATCAGCCAAACAGAAGAAAGGATATGAGAGACTAAAGATCAACTCAATGAAATAAAATGAGAAGGAGAGAAAAAAGAGTGAAAAGGAAGGAACAAAGTCTGGAGGAAATAGGTGATTATGTTAAAAGACCTAAGATGTGCTTGATTGGTGTGCCTGAAGGTGATGGGAAGAATGAATCCAAACTGGGAAAACACTCTTCAGAATATTATCCAGGAGAAATTTCCCAACCTAACAAGGCAGGCCAACATTCAAATACAGAAAATACAGAGAACACCACAAAGATACTTCTCAAGAAGAGCAACCCCAAAGCACATAATCATCTAATTTACCAGGGTCAAAATGAAGGAAATAATGCTAAAGACAGCCAGAAGGAAAGGTCAGGTTACAAACAAAGGGAAGCCCATCAGACTCACAGCAGATCTCTTGCCAGAAACCCTACAGCCAGAAGAGAGCGGGGGCTAATACTCAACATCCTTAAAGAAATGAACTTTCAATCCAGAATTTCATATCCAGCTAAATTAAGCTTCATAAGAGTAAGAAAAACAAAATCCTTTGCAGACAAGCAATTATTGAGAGATTTCATCACCACCAGACCTGCCTTATGAGAACTTCTGAAGGAAGCACTAAATACGAAAAGGAAAAACCAGTACCAACCATTGCAAAAATGTATCAAGCGGTAAAGACCAATGATGCAGTGAAGAAATTGAATCAACTAATGGGCAGAACAAACAGCCAGTAAGAGAAATGACAGGATCATATTCACACATAACAATATTAATGCTAAATGTAAACAGACTAAGTAAATGCCCCAATCAAAAGACAAGACTGGCAAGTTGTATTAAAAGTCAAGACCCATCAATGTGCTGTATTCAGGATACCCATTTCACAAGCAAAGACACACAAATACTCAAACAAACAAAAGATAGGAATGGAAGAAGATTTACCAAGCAAATGGAGAGAAAAAAAAAATAAAAGCAAGGGTTGCAATCTTAGTCTGCGATAAAATGGACATTAAACCAACAAAGATCAAAAGAGACAAAGAAGGGCATTACTTAAGGGTAAAAGGATCAATACAACAAGAAGAGCTAACTATTCTGAATACATATTCACCCAATACAGGAGCACCCATATACATAAATCAAGTTCTTAACAACCTAGAAAGAGACTTACACTTCCACACAATAACAGTGGGAGACTTTAACACTCCACTGTCAATATTAGACAGATCAATGAGATAGAAAATCAACAAGGATATCCTGGACTTGAATGCAGACCTGGACAAAGCAGCCCTAATAGACAACTACAGAACTCTCCACCTGAAATCCTCAGAATATACATTCTTCTCAGCACCACATCACACTTACTCTAAAATTGACCACATAATTGAAAGTAAATCACTCCTCAGCAAACATAAAAGAACAGAAATCATAACAAACAGTCTCACGTAAGTGAAACCAAATGAGAAATCAGGATTAAGAAACTCACTCAAAACTGCACAACGTCATGGAAACTGAACAACTGGTTTCTGAATGTCAACTGAATAAACAATGAAATGAAGCCAGAAGTAAAGATGTTCTAAGAAACCAAGGACAATGAAGACACAATGTACAAGAATCTCTGGGACACATTTAAAGCAATGTCTAGAGGGAAATTTGTAGCAATAAATGCCCACACGAGGAGCCAGGAAAGATCTAAAATCGACATCCTATCATTAAGATTGAAAGAGCTAGAGGAGCAAGATAAAAAAAAACTCAAAAGCTAGCAGAAGACAAGAAATAAGTAAGATCAGAGCAGGACTGAAGGAGACAGGGACACAAGAAACCCTTCAAAAAACAATAAATCCAGGAGCTGGTTCATTTAAAAGATCAACAAAATACGCAGACCACTAGCCAGATTAATAAAAAGAAAAGGGGAAGAATCAAACAGATGCAATAAAAAAGATCAAGGAGATATCACCACAGAAACCATCATTCTCAGCAAACTGACACAAGAACAGAAAATCAGACACCACATGTTCTTACTCTTGGATGGGTGATGAACAATGAGAACACAAGTACACAGAGAGGGGATCATCACACACTGGGGTCTGTTGGTGGTGGCCAAGGGTAAGACAGTGGGGGGTTGGGGAGCTGGGGAGGGATAACTTGGAGAATAATGCCAGATATAGGTGACAGGGAGAAAAATAGCAAACCACATTGCCATGTATGTACTTATGCAACAATCTTGCATGTTATTCACATGTACCCCAAAACCTAAAATGCAATAAAAAAATATATATGTATGTATGTGTGTGTGTGTATATATGTGTATATATATATATTTTATATATACATATGTATATATAAAAAAAACTTTATCAGTAGACTGGACCAAGCAAAAGAAAAAATTTCAGAACTCAAAATTTTGGTCTTTCAAACTAACCTAGTCAGACAAAATTAAACAAAAAAGAATTTTACAAAATGAACAAAGTCTTTGAAAAATATGAGATTATGTAAAGCAACTAAACCTATGAATTATTGGCATTCCTGGGAGAGCAGGAGAAAAAGTAAACAATGTAGAAAACACATTTAAGGAAATAATTTGAGAAATGTTTTCTAACCTTGCTACAGAGGTGCTCATCCAGATATAAGAAACACAGAGAATACCTGCAAGTTACTACACAAAATAAACATAATGAAGGCATAAAGTCACCAAACTCTCCAATAACAACATTAAAAATAAAATTACAAAGGCTATAGAGAAGAAGGTCAGATCACAAAGAGAACCCCATTAGACTAACAGGGGACTTCTCAGCAATAACTTTATAAGCTAGGATAGATTGGGGACCCAATTTCAGCATTCTAAAAGAAACCAATCTTTAACAGGATATGAAAAGATATCCAGTATTTGACAGAATAAGAAATACTTCGTTAGAATCTTCAATTCTAACCAAGTTCTAAATGTTCTAAACAAGAAGCTCTAAACATGGAAAGAAACAAACAAAAGCCTGCTACCACAAAAAACACACTTAGGTAAAGTGCCCACACAGACTACAATAAACCCACACAACAGAAACTACGAAGCAATAAGCTGACAACTTTATGATAGGATAAAAATCTCACATATCAATATTTACCTTGAATGTAAATCGTCTAAATACTACACTCATTAAAAAGAACAGAGTTGCAAGTTGGTTAAAAAAAATTCAAGATGCAGCTGGGCAAGGTAGCTCACACCTGCAATCCCAGCATTTTGAGAGGCTGAGGCAGGTGGATCACTTGATGCCAGGAGTTAAAGATCAGCTTGCTCAACGTGGCAAAACCCTGTCACTGCTAAAAATACATAAAAGTTAGCCATATGTTGCAGTGGCACATGCCTGTAATCCCAGTTACTTGGAAGGTTGAGGCATGAGAATTGCTTGAGCCAGGGAGGGAGAGGCTGCAGCAAGCTGAGTTTACACCACTGCACTTCAGCCTGGATGCCAGAAATAGACCCTGTCTCAAAAACAAACAAACCACAAAACAAGGTGCACTTATTGCTGTCCTTAAGATACTTATCTCATGTGTAATGACACTATTAGATCAAAATAAAGGGTTAGAGAAAGATGTATCGTGCAGATAAAGAAAAGCAAAGGTCGCTGTTCTTAGAGCAGGTAAAGCAGAATTTAACATCTGTAAAAACAAAGAAGGGAATGACATAGTGACAAAGGATCCAACTCAGTTTAAGACTAACTATTCTAAATATATATGCACCCAATATTGGAGCACATAGATTTTTAAAACAACTACTTTTAGACCTCTGAGAAGATTTTAAATAGCCACACAATAATAGTAAGTAACTTTAATACCCCAGTGACATATTAGACACATTATTGAAGCAGAAAACTAATTTTAAACTCTGCATTTAAATTTAGTGCTTGACAAATTGGACCTACAAAACACTTCACTCATCAATTACAGAGCACACATTGGGATATGTGCAGATGAGTATACTGGCCAAAGCAATTTACAGATTCAGTGCTTTTCCTATCAAACTACTAGTGCCATTCTTTACAGAATAGAAAAAAAATCTAAAATTTGGAGACATTATATCACATAACTTCAAACTATAGTAGAAGACTAAAGTAATCCAAACAACATGGTGCTGGTAGAAAAACAAACAGACCAATGAAACAGAATAGAGAGCAAGGAACTACAGCCACATGCCTGAAACCACCTCATTGTTAATACAGTTGACCAATGTAAGGAAGGGGGAAACGACTTTTTATTTAATAAATAATACAAGGATAACTGGCTAGTCATATGCAAAAGAATATAACAGACTCCCCATATTTTACCACATACAAAGATTAACTTAAGATGGATTAAAGAGTTAAATGTAAAATCTCAAGCTATAAAAAACCTTAAAAAACTTAAAAAATACCCTTCTTGATAATAATAATTTATGTCTAAGTCCTCTAAAGCAATTGCAATTTAACCAAGATTTGACATGTGGGATTTAATTAAAATTAAAAGCCTCTGCACAGTAAGAGAAACTATCAAGGGAGTAAACAGATAACCCACAGAATAAGAGAAAAGATTTACAAACTAGGCATCTGACATCTATTATTCAGATTCTATAAGGAACTTAAACAAATCAACAAGCAAGCAGCAAGTGACTTTATTAAAAAGTGGGCAATGGACTTGAAGAGATACTTCTCAAAAGAAGACATGGATACAAGCACTCAAAAAGGATACGTAAAAGTGCTCATCATCATTAGTTATTAGAGAAATGCAAACCCAAACCAAAATGAAATACCATTTCACAACAGTCAGAATGGCTTTTGTTGAAAAGTCAAAAGGAAAACACATATGGGTGAGGCTGTAGAGAAAAGAGAAAACGTATGCATTTTCTGAGGGAATGTAAATTAGTTCAGCCGCTGTGGGAAGCAGGCTGTGGGATTTCTTAAAGAACTGAGAGTTGAACTACCATTTAACCCAGTAATTCCATTAATGGGTACATACTCAAAAGAAAATAAATATCCGACAAAAAAAAAAAACAACAGATGTAGCTATATTTTTATCACAGCAGTGTTCACGATAGCAAAGACATAGACTTAATCCAGGTGCCCATCAGTGGTGTTCTGGATAAAGACCCATGGAATACTATACAGCCATTAAAAAACAAAAATTATGCCATTTAAAGCAACATGAGGGCATTGACCTCAGCAAACTGATGCAAAAACAGAAAACCAAATACAGCATGTTCTCACCCATAAGTGAAAGCTAAATGCTGGGTACATATGGCTATAATACAAAGAGTGGGGAGGGGCCAGGCACAGTGGCTCACGCCTGTAATTCCAGCACTTTGGGAGGCTGAGGCAGGTAAATCACCTGAGGTCAGGAGTTCGAGACCAACCTGACCAACATGGTAAAATACTGCCTCTACTAAAACACAAAAATTAGCTGGGCATGGTGGCTGGTGCCTGTTATCCCAGCTACTCAGGATGCTGAGTCAGGAGAATCCCTTGAACCCAGGAGGTGGAGATTGCAGTAAGCCAAAATCACACCACGTCACTCCAGCTTGGGCGACAGAGCAAAACTCCATCTCAGAAACAAACAAACAAACAAACAAACAAACAAACAAACAACACCAGAAAAAAACAAGAGAGAGGAGGGAGGAAATACAGATTGATAAAAACTGTCAATAGGTTAGTGTACTCTCTACCTTGGTAATGAATTTATTTATACTCCAATTCACAGTATCATACAGATAAGTGAACATAAATAATGCTACATAACTTTATTAGAAATTTTGACTAATAACCATATAAATAAAAACATTTTTTTAAATTTCTTTTTTTTTGAGAGAAGGAAAGAAAAAAAAATAAGTAAAGGAGAGGAAGAAAGAGGAAGAGAAAGAGGGAGAGTAAATGGAAATATTGCTTTATTTTGAAAAAAATTGGGTATTAATAATGGCCAATCAATGTTTCATTTAAACTAATGGGTAGGTGTGATGTGGTATTGACAAGAATGTATATTTTGTGTATTTGAAGTGGAGAGCTCTATGAATATTTATTAAGTTTACTTGTTCTGGATCTGAGTTTGAGTCCTTGATATCCTTATTAATTTTCTGTCTCATTGAATCTAAGTCTCCTATCTGGGTGTTAGGATCGTTAGCTCTTGTTGTTGCATTGATCCTTTTACCACTATATCTTTGTTGCTTTAAAATCTATTTTATCCGATACAAGAATTGCAACTCCTGCTTTTTATTTATTTTTGCTCTCCATTTGGTTGGTAAATCTTTCTCCATCCCTTTGTTTTGAGTCTTTGTGTATCCTTGCATGTGAAACAGGTCTGGATGTAACATGCCGTTGGGTTTTGGCTGTGTCTTTTGATTGGGAATTCAGTCAATTTAAATTTAGGGTTACTGCCATTTGATGTTGACTGGCTGTTTTATCCATTTGTTGGTGTAAATTCTTCTTTATGTTGGTGCTCTTTACTTTTTGGTGTATTTTTTAGAAAGGCTAATACTGGTTGTTTCTTTCTGTGTGTAATGCTTCTTTCAGAAGCTCTTGTAAAGCAGGCCTGGTGGTAATAAAATCTTGCTTGTTCATAAAAGATTTTATTTTTCCTTCAGTTGTGAAGCTTAGTTTGGCTGGATATGAAATTCTGGGCTGAAGGTTCTGTTCTTTGAGGATGTTGAATATTGGCCCCCACTCTCTTCTGGCCTGTAGAGTTTCTGCCGAGAGATCTGCTGTAAGTCTGATAGGCTTGCCTTTGTGGGTAATCTGACCTTTCTCTCTGGCTGCCCTTAGTATCCTCTCCTTCGTTTCAACCCTGGTGAATCTAACGATTATGTGCCTTGGGGTTGCTCTTCTTGAGGAGTATCTTTGTGGTGTTCTCTGTATTATCTGGGGTTGAATGTTGACCTGCTTTGCTAGTTTAGGAAAATTTTCCTGAATAATATCCTGAGGGGTATTTTCCAGCTTGGATTCATTCTCTCCGTCGCATTCAGGTACACCTATCAAACGTAAATTTGGTCTTTTCACATAGTCCCACATTTCTTGGAGACTTTGCTCATTCTTTTTTATCCTTTTTTCTCTAATATTTTCTTCACGTTTTATTTCATTAAGTTGGACTTTGACCTCTGATATCCTTTCTTCTGCTTGAACAATTCGAGTGTTTAAACCTGTGCAAACTTCTCGGAGTTCCTGTATTTTATTCTTCAGTTCCATTAATTCACTCATACTCCTCTCTAAGTTGTCTATTCTCAATAGGATTTCATCAAACCTTTTTTCAAAGTTCCTAGTTTCTTTACGTTGGGCTACAACATGTTCTTTTAACTCACTGAAGTTTGTTATTATCCATTCCTTGAAGAGTGATTCTGTCATCAGGAGGCGCTCGTTCTCCATCAAGCCTTGTTCCATTGTTGATGTGGAACTGTGATCATCTTTAGAGGGAGAGGCGTTCTGACTTTGAGTATTCTCAGCTTTTTTACGCTGGTTTCTTCCCGTCATTGTAAATTTATCCTCCTGTCGTCTTTGAAATTACCAACTTTCAGATTAGGTCTCTTGAGTGGACGTCCAGGTTGTTCGTTCCCAGGGCCAGAGCAGCAGCGTTAAAACTGATGGTGCTTTTCTGCCCAGGATTCTCCTGTCGGGCTTCCTTCTTGTTTCCATAGTAGGTGACTCTGCCTTCCCGAGGCTCCAAACCTCGGTCGGAAGGGGAACCGGTCCCGTTTACTCTGCACTGAGCGCTGCCGGGTTGAGGTGCCGGCGGAACCGCTGCGCCGACCACGAGAGTCGCACTGGCGACTTGTGTGTTTCCACCACTGGGGGATCTTCTGCTCCGTGAGCGACCAGACTTTGTCTGAAAGTGTGGCGTCCTCTAGTTCTCCGCGCCTTCCCTGAGAGCTGCAATACCGGGATGTTAGCGATCGGCCATCTTGGATCGTTCTCAATAAAAGCATTTTGACCAGTAATTTCAGATCAGCCAGTAATTGATTTTACAATATCAAATAAAAGTATATTAGGCCGGGCGCGGTGGCTCACACCTGTAATCCCAGCACTTTGGGAGGCCGAGGCAGGTGGATCACGATGTCAAGAAATCGAGACCATCCTGGTCAACATGGTGAAACCCTGTCTCTATTAAAAATAAAAATATTAGCTGGGCATGGTGGCGCATGCCTGTAATCTCAGCTACTCAGGAGGCTGAGGCAGGAGAATTGCCTGAACCCAAAAGGTGGAGGTTGCGGTGAGCCGAGATCACGCCATTGCACTCCAGCCTGGGTAACAAGAGCGAAACTCCGTCACAAAAAAAAAAAAAAAAAAAGAAAGTACATTAAATGAGAAGATTTGAATGCCACTGAATTTATTCAGCAGACATTCATCAGGTTATACTATTAAGAACTATAATGTAATAAGAGCAAATATCAATTAAAGTACAACTAGGGTTCAGAGTACTCACCATTATACAAAAATAACCTGTCAGAACTAATGAACTAATGTAGTGAAGTTGCAGAATACAATATTGTTATATAAAAATCTATATAGTAAAATAATGTAACTGAAAAAGAAAACATTTCATTTACAAAAGCATTTTAAAAATCGAATAATTAGGAATAAATTGAACGGAGAAGGTGAAAGATTTGTATACTAAAAACTGTAAAATATTGATGAAGAGGACACAAAATAAATAAATAAATAAATAAAATTAATTTAAAATTAGTTAAAGACTTAAAGATAAGAATTAAAGTGATGAATCTTCTAAAAGAAAACGCAAGAGAAAAACTCTTTGACTGTATTTTGGTGATGATTTTTTAAATTTGACATGAAAAGCACAGGCCAAAATAGCAAACATAATGTAGTGAGACTACATCAAATTATAAAGTTTTGCACAAAATAAAAGAAAACATTCAACAAGATAAAAAGGCATATTATGGAATAAGGGAAAATATTTGTAAACCATGTATTCAATAAGGAGTCAATATTCGAAATATACTAGAAAGTCATACTACTCAATCTCACCCTCTCAAAAAAAGGAAACAAAGCAAAAGCCAATTACTGGAATAATAATTGAGCAAGTGATCTAAATTGCCTTTTTTTAAAGGACATAAAAATGACAAGCAGAAATATAAAAATATGGTCAAAATTATTACTCATCAGAAAAATGAAAATCAAAACTACAATGAGCTTTTAGAATTCAAGCTTGTTAGAATACATATTACCAACAAGACACGGTACCTCATGCCTGTAATCCCAGCACTTTGGGAGGCCGAGGACAGGAGTTCACGACCAGCCTGGTCAAGATGGTTAAACCCTGTCTCTACTAAAAATACAAAAATTAACTGGGTGAGGTCGCGGGTGCCTCTAATTCCTGCTACTTGGGAGGCTGAGGCAGAGAATCTCTTGAACCTGGGAGATGGAGGTTGTAGTGAGCTGAGATAGAGCCACTGTACTCCAACCTGGGTGACAGTGAGACTATTTCTCAAAAAAATACAAAAAAAAAATAATAACATATACTACCAAAGTGTCAAAAACGAAAGTGCTAGTGAGAATGCACAGAGAAGAGAATATTTGTACACTGTTGGTGAGCATGTAAACTGATACAGTCCTTATGGAAAAAACAGTGTAAGTGTTTCTGAAATATTTAAAAGTACAACTACCATCAGTCTCAGTTCTAGGTATATATCCAAAGGTCATAAATAGTATCTCAAAAAGTATTTCTATTGATTTGATATTGAAACAACCTGTATTTATCAACAGATGAATGTATAAACTATTTATATATATAAAGTTGTTTTTGCAAGATAGTAAAATAAAAATGAAGATGTGAAAGACATACCTTGAAAGTATCAAATCGTGGTGGACATTGAACTGAAGAACCACATATTTTTTGGCACCAGCAAATTCAAAAATATTTTAGTGTTATAAAAATGCGATTTCACATGCTTTATTGAGACCAGATAGCAAATTCTTGAACAATTTAATTGGTAAGATAAAATTAATATTTAGAGAAAATTTATTGCTTTCTTGTTAAAGATGAATGACACTGCCATTCAAACTGTTACAGAAAATTGATTATTCTTTTCTCAGGTCTGATTGGCATCAAAGGACTGGCAGTGGCATAGACATTGACAACAAACATTTTGACCAAGAAGATGACAGGGACAAATACCCATAACAGAACTGAGGGTGAAGAGACAATAAAGTCCAGTGAGTCCATAACCACAAAGACATTCATCAGCAGCAGGAAGGTCTGAGTGGCCCTTTTTTTCAGGGGAAGAACTTGAGGAGAGGCTGGCATTGTGAAGACACTGGGATTGCTTCTGACATCTAAATTAAAAAAGTACCATGTGTGCACCTGAGAGCAGCATAATTACTAAAGAGAGACATCCCTGAATAAGGACAGAGTGAGAAACAATCCCTCCCTGATGAAGTTCATGGGAGACACTGCATAGTGTTTACCGACATTCAGTAGATCTGGCTGGGTTATATTGGAATAATCTATAGTGTAAATAGTCATGTCACTCTGAAAGGCAAACTGAGGAACCAAAGAAAGAAAAATGGTAGAATATTGTCATTTTTGAATTTATGTTTAAATCTCATCAACCAGACAGTGTTGGGGCTGAAGGTGATGGACTGAAGCACACTCAGGATGCAGACAGTGCAAGTGGAGAGGCTCCTTATCACCGTGCACATGTAAAACAGAACCTGACAGGTGAAGTTATTCAGAAAATTTAGTGACTCAAACATATCTGAAAACAAAAATGTATGCCTCGCCTAACAAATGTCCTTTTCAGGACATTTGTTCAAAATGAGTAACATTATCATCTTTACATTTCAACAATGTATTCTTACTTAATCCTAACTCATATAAATTTTCAATTATGTATATTCTGCAAGTTTTTAAACAAAATTATACATATAATCAACACATTTACAATTATGCACTTTATTGATATTTCTGATGAATCTTAGCTTCCCTTTATACAAATCAAAGCCTATGATTCTGTGTTTTCTCACTTTATATTCAGTAACCAAAACAGTGACAGGAATATTAAATAAAATGGTATTTGTAAATTACATTGACTGTATTTTATGCAAGTGGGAAAAAAGTCATTAAAACAATTTTTAAATATATCCAGGGTAGTTTTTCTCTGAATCTGTCACTTTGATACAATTTACTTTTTATTTCTTTATGATTTTTGACACTTGTATAATTTTTTAAGTA
Organism: Callithrix jacchus; assembly: GCF_049354715.1. Taxonomy (NCBI): domain Eukaryota; kingdom Metazoa; phylum Chordata; class Mammalia; order Primates; family Cebidae; genus Callithrix; species Callithrix jacchus. Next base: position 525,334 of record NC_133515.1, read on the forward strand.
GTGTATTAGCAATTTTGATTTCATCTAAAACTGCATTTTTTCTTTGCAACAAATTTTAATGTATTCCCAGTATGTGGAAATTATAATTTGAATATTTTTTCTTGAGGGAAGGGTATTTTTCTAGTTACCCAAACCAATTTTACATGTGCAAAAATTATACCTTCAGTATCCATCACTAAATTAGAAAAAGTGGATATTGAAGAAGTTTTCAACATTGGTAATAAGGCTTCAATTTATTCATTAAGTGATGGTGAATAGAACAAAATAATTCTGAATGAATATCATAGTTAATAGTGAAGATGGGACTCTTCAAGATGGCGGAGTAGGAGAAGCTCGGGGTTGCAGCAGCTCTGGGTTGCAGCTCTCAGTGAAGGCTCAGAGGGTGAGTTCAAGCTGCATTTTCAGACGGATCTTTGTTGCCCAAAGAACGGGGAGATTCCCAGGTGGAGGAAAGTCACGGAGCACTGCTGCAGCTGTTTTGGCCAGCGCTGCTGTTTTGGCTGGTGCAGCGGTGCAGTGGCACTCCACACAAGGCGCACCAGTCTGGATGCCCTGTTAAACTGGCAATCTGAGATTTGGGAGGGCAGATTAGCATATCCATCTGATTGAACGGGACTTGGACAGTGACCCAGACCAGGAGATTCCTGGGAGGCAACATTTGAGCCCGCACAGTGGGTCGCTGCACAGGAAATTGCATGGATCCTGGTCTGCAATCAGCAGGCGACTGAAATACCTGGGAGTCAACCTTTCAATTTTTGAAAGGGAAAAAGAGGGGCCCTGAGGCAGCGAGCCAGCTGACCAGGCTCGGCAGGTCCCACCCTGACAGGGACAAGCAAAGCAGCAATTCCATACACCCAGGGTTGAGAGTTTCACTGCAGATGCAACTGAGTCTGGGACAATGCAGCTCAGTGGGGGAGGGGCGTCCCCCATTTCCGAGGCAATCCGCCCCTACGGAAGTATACTCCCATTGCTGATGCAGCCTGCCATTGCTGAGGCAACCCGCCATAATGAGAGACTCCGCCAATACACAGGCAACAGAGCAGAGCGCATGACAGCAGGCAGAGCCCTCAGCGACAGGGTGAAGCCCACAGCAACAGAGCAGAGCCCACCACAGTAAGGGGAAGCCAACGCCAACAGGGTGGAGCCTCGGCAGGCAAATAGTGACTATACTGCCCCCTAGCTGGGCAGAAAAGTGCAACGGATACTCATAAAGTAAGCCCTAACGCCCCAAGACAGAGCATCTGAGAAAAAAAAAGAGTTTTATGAGTTCTGCTGCAGCAGACTTAAAAGTATCTGCCGAACAGTCCTCAATGAACAACAAAGCTCACAGCTCAGCACTTGAGCTCCTATAAAGTACAGACAGTCTCCTCAAGCAGCTCCCTGACCCCTGAGTATCCAGAGTCACCTCAAAAAGGACTGATCAGACTGACATTTGGTGGGCATCATTCTGGGACAAAGATAGCAGCAGAAGAAACTGGTAGCATCCCTCACTGTTCCACAGCTGCTACAGGTGTATCCCAGACAAGCAGGGCCTGAAGGGGACCTCAGCAGTCGAACAGCAGAGGGGTTAGACTGTTAGAAGGAAAACCAAGCAACAGAAATACTTCACCATTAACAATCTGGGCGTCCACTCAGAGAACCAACCAAAAAGTCAGCAACTACTCAGATCACAGGAGAATAAACCCACAAAGTTGGGAAGAAACCAGCGCAAAAAGGAAGAAAACAGAAACCAAAACACCTCGCCTCCTACAAAAAAACAAAAACTCCTCACCAGAAAGGGAACAAAGCTAAACAGAGAATCAGGGTGATGAAATGACGGAATCAGACTTCAGAAGGTGGATAATGAGAAACCTCTGTGACCTAAAAGAGCATGTTCTAAATCAATGCAAAGAAACTAGAAACCTTGAAAAAAGATTTGAAAAAAGATTTGAGGAAATAATAACAAGAATGGACAACATAGAGAGGAATATCAATGAATTGAAGGGGCTGAAAAACACAACATGAGAACTTCGCAAAGCATGCACAAGTTTCAACAGCTGAATTGACCAAGCAGAAGAAAGAATATCAAAAATCGAAGATCAACTCAATGAAATAAAATGAGAAACCAAGATTAAAGAAAAAAACGCAAAAATAAATAAACAAAGTCTCCAAGAAATGTGGGATTATGTGAAGAGACCTAACCTACATTTGACAGGTGTGCCAGAATGTGACAAAGAGAATGAATTCAAGCTGGAAAATACTCTTCAGGATAGTATCCAGGGAAATTTCCCCAACCTAGCAAGCCAGGCCAAAACTCAAGTCCAGGAAATACAGAAAACACCACAAAGATATTCCGCAAGAAGAGCAACCCCAAGGTACATAATCGTCAGATTCAACAGGGTTGAAATGAAGGAGAAAATACTAAGGGCAGCCAGAGAGAAAGGTCGGGTCACGCACAAAGAGAATCCCATCAGACTCACAGCAGATCTCTCGGCAGAAACTCTACAAGCCAGAAGAGAGTGGGGGCCAATATTCAACATCCTTAAAAAAAAGAACTTTCAAGCAGAATTTCATATCCAGCCAAACTGAGCTTCATAAGTGAAGAAAAAATAAAATTCTTTGCAAACAAGCAAGTACTCAGAGAATTTGTCACCACCAGGCCTGCTTTACAAAAGCTCCTGAAAGAGGCAGTACACATAAAAAGGAACAAGTACCAGCCATCCCAAAAACATACCAAATGCTAAAGAGCATTAAAAACAAGAATAATCTGCACCAACTAATGAAAAAAACAGCCAGCTAGCATCAAAATGGCAGTATCAAATTCACACATAAAAATATTAACCATAAATGGAAATGGACTAAATACACCGATCAGAAGACACAGACTGGCAAATTGGATAAAAAACCAAAACCAATCGGTATGCTGTATCCAGGAAACCCATCTCACATGCAAGGACACACAAAGTCTCAAAATAAAGGGACGGAAGAAGAATTACCAAGCAAATGGAGAGAAAAAAAAAAAAAAAGCAGGTGTTGCAATTCTCATCTCTGATAAAATAGACTTTAAAGCAACAAAAATAAAAAGAGACAAAGAAGGTCATTACATAATGGTAAAAGGATTGATACAACAAGAAGAGCTAACAATTCTAAATATATATGGACCCAATACAGAAGCACCCAGATATATAAGGCAAGTTCTTAATGACCTACAAAGAGACTTAGACTCCCATACAATAATAGTGGGAGACTTTAACACTCCACTGTCAATATTAGACAGATCAACCAGACAGAAAATTAACAAGGATATCCAGGACTTGAACTCAGACCTGGAACAAGCAAACCTGATAGACATTTACAGAACTCTCCACCCCAAATCCACAGAATATACATTCTTCTCGCACCACATCACACCTACTCTAAAATTGACCACATAATTGGAAGTAAAGCACTCCTCAGCAAATGCAAAGCAACTGGCATAATAACAAACAGTCTCTCAGACCATAGCACAATCTAGTTAGAACGAAGAATTCAGAAAATAACTCAGAACCGCACAGCTTCATGGAAACTGAACAACTGGCTCTTGAATGTTGAATGGATAAAGAATGAAATGAAGGCAGAAACTAAGAAGTTCTTTGAAACCAACGAGAACGAAGACACAGCATACCAGAATCTCTGGGACACATTTAAAGCAGTCTCCAGAGGAAAATATATAGCAATAAGTGCCAATATAAGAAAAGTGGAGAGATCCAAAATCGACACCCTATCATCAAAATTGAAAGAGCTAGAGGAGCAAGATCAAAAAAACTCAGAACCTAGCAGAAGGCAAGAAATAACTAAGATCAGAGCAGAACTGAAGGAGATAGAGACACGAAAAACCCTTCCAAAAATTAATACATCCAAGAGCTGGTTTTTTGAAAAGATCAACAAAATAGACAGACCTCTAGCCAGACTGATAAAAAAGAAAAGAGAGAACAATTAAATAGATGCAATAAAAAATGATAAAGGGGAAATCACCACAGACTCCACAAAAATTCAAATCATCATCAGAGAATATTACAAACAACACTATGCACATAAACTAGTAAACCTGGAAGAAATGGATAAATTCCTAGACACCTGTGTCCTCCCAAGCCTAAACCAGGAGGAAGCTGAAACTATGAATAGACCAATAACAAGGTCTGAAGTCAAGGCAGCAATTAAGAGCCTACCACACAAAAAAAATCCAGGTCCAGATGGGTTTACAGCCGAATTCTACTAGACACACAAAGAGGAGCTGGTACCATTCCTTCTGAAACTATTCCAAATAATCCAAAAAGAGGACATCCTTCCCAAATCATTTTATAAAACCAACATCATCCTGATACTAAAACCCGGCAGAGACTCAAAAAGAAAAGAAAACTTCAGGCCAATATCTATGATGAACATAGATGCAAAAATCTTCAATAAAATACTGGCAAGCCGATTGCAACAGCACATCCAAAAGCTTATCCATCATGATCAAGTAGGATTCTTCCTGGGGATGCAAGGCTGGTTCAACATATGCAAGTCTATAAATGTAATTCACCACATAAACAGAACCAGAAACAGAAACCACATGATTATCTCAATTGATGCAGAGGCCTTTGACAAAATTCAACAGCGCATTATGCTATAAAACCTCAATAAACTCAATATTGATGGAACATATCTCAAAGTAATAAAAGCTATTTAGGTCAAACCAACAGCCAATATCATACTGAACTGGCAAAAACTAGAATCATTCCTTTGAAATCTGGCACTAGACAAGGATGCCCTCTTTCACCACTCCTATTCAATATAGTGCTGGAAGTTCTAGCCAGAACAATCAGGCAAGAAAAAGAAATAAAGGGTATTCAAATAGGAAAGGAGGAAGCCAAACTGTCTCTATTTGCAGACGACATGATAGTATATTTAGAAGACCCAATTGCCTCAGCCCAAAAACTCCTGAAACTGATAAGCAACTTCAGCAAAGTCTCAGGATACAAAATCAATGTGCAAAAATCACAAGCATTCCTACACACCAATAACAGACTTAAAGAGTGCCAAATCAAGAATGAACTGCCATTCACAATTGCTAAAAAAAGAATAAAATACCTAGGAATACAACTCACAAGGAACGTAAGAGATCTCTTCAAGGAAAACTACAAACCACTGATCAACGAAATAAGAGAGGACACAAACAGATGGAGAAACATTCCATGTTCATGGTTAGGAAAAATCAATATCTTGAAAATGGCTATACTGCCCAAAGTAATTTACAGATTCAACTCTATCCCCATCAAGCTACCATTGACTTTCTTCACAGAACTGGAAAAAACCACCATGAACTTCATATGGAACCAAAAGAGAGCCCGCAAGCCAAGTCAGTTCTAAGCAAAAAGAACACAGCAAGTTGCATCACACTACCAGATTTCAAACTATACTACGAGGCTACAGTAATCGAAACAGCATGGTACTTGTACCAAAACAGAGATATAGACCAATGGAACAGAACACAGGCATCGGAGGCAACACAACATATCTACAATCATACAATCTTTGATAAACCTGACAAAAACAAGCAATGGGGAAAGGATTCCCTGTTTAATAAATGGTGTTGGGAAAACTTGCCAAACATGTGCAGAAAGCAGAAACTGGACCCCTTCCTGACACCTTACACTAAAATTAACTCCAGATGGATTAAAGACTTAAATATAAGACCTGGCACCATAAAAACCCTAGAAGAAAATCTAGCCAAAACCATTCAGGACATAGGAGTAGGCAAGGACTTCATGACCAGAACACCAAAAGCATTGGCAACAAGAGCCAAAATAGACAAATGAGACCTAACCAAACTCCACAGCTTCTGCACGGCAAAAGAAACAGTCACTGGAGTGAATTGGCAACCAACAGAATGGGAAAAAATTTTTGCAGTGTACCCATATGACAAAGGGCTGATATCCAGAATTTACAAAGAACTCAAACAAATTTACAGGAGAAAAACAAACAAGCCCATTCAAAACTGGGCAAAGGATATGAACAGATACTTTACAAAAGAAGACATACATGAGGCCAACAAACATATGAAAAAATGCTCATCATCACTGGTCATTAGAGAGATGCAAATCAAAACCACATTGAGATACCATCTCATGCCAGTTAGAATGGCGATCATTAAAAACTCTGGAGACAACAGATGCTGGAGAGGATGTGAAGGAATAGGAACACTTTTACACTGTTGGTGGGAGTGTCAATTAGTTCAACCATTGTGGAAGACAGTGTGGCGATTCCTCAAGGACCTAGAAATAGAAATTCCATTTGACCCAGCAATCCCATTACTGGGTATATATCCAAAAAAATATAAATCATTCTACTATAAGGACACATGCACAGGAATGTTCATTGCAGCACTTTTTACAATAGCTAAGACCTGGAACAAACCCAAATGCCCATCCATGATAGACTGGACAGGGAAAATGTGGCACATATACACCAAGGAATATCATGCAGCAATCAAAAACGATGAGTTTGTGTCCTTTGTAGGGACATGGATAATCTGGAGAACATCATTCTCAGCAAAGTGACACAAGAACAGAAAATGAAATACCGCATATTCTCGCTCATAGGTGGGTGATGAAAAATGAGAACACATGGACACAGCGAAGGAAGTACTACACACTAGGGTCTACTGGGGGGAATAGGGGAGGCACAGGTGGGGGGTAAGGGGAAAGGGATAGCCTGGGGAGAAATGCCAAATGTGGGTGAAGGGGAAGATGGCAGCAAAACACACTGCCATGTGCGTACCTATGCAACTTTCTTGCATGATCTGCACATGTACCCCAAAACCTAAAATGCAATAAAAAAAGGAAAAAAAAATAGTGAAGGTGAAGACGGTGTTGTTAACACTGCACAAAAAGTGCCTATAGATGACCTGGTGAAAATGTGTGATTCAAATGTGTGATTGGCCTCTTAGAAAACTAGAGTGACTACGTTCATAACACAAATCATGTCAGTTTACAAAACCTGGGAGGAACTTTCAGGCAAATCTCATAAGGCAAATAACTCTGGGGGAAAGGCTGAAAATAGCCACCAAGTAGAATGCTGCTTTATTTTTAGAGGTCTCACCTCTGGGTCCCTTAACTGCTTCTGATGTTTCTTTTTACCTAAAAGAAAAATGCAGTGTTCAGTAAACATTGAATTACAATACAGCATTTTAGCATTATACAAGAGGCTGAAATCCTGCCATTGTTTGTGGTGCTGTTGTTTAACAACTGATTCAGGGGATTCTGGTAATTCTACTGCACTGCTTAGTTACCATGAGCACATTATCTTCTCACTGCATTAATGCATTGTCATACCTTTCATTGTTAATTACATATGTGTAAATGAGTGTGAAAAATGACTGCTTATTACTGGCCTGTGAATTCAGAGTCAGGGATGATGATGATATAAAGAGAAAACAAGAGAGATGGTCTAAATGGGTGCTTAAGATAGTAATATCTTCGCTTTCCCAGGGTTTCATGTACACAAATTTTGCTTCATGAGAAAGTTATTAAAATGTTGTACAAAGTTGCCTTCAGGCTATGTGTACAAGGTGTGTATACAACATAAATAAATTTTGTATTTAGATTTGAGTCTTATTCACGACATATTTTATTGTGTACATAAAAATATTCCAAAATTCAAAATAAATATCTGAAACTCAAAACACTTTTAGTCTCAAGCATTTCAGGAAGGAATATTCAACCTATATATAGAAATAAACTATCTTACAGAAACACACCCAGTAACAAGTACTCACAAGAAATAACATTACAAGGCCAGGAGTGGTGGCTCACGCCTGTAATCCAAGCACTTTGGAGGCCAAGGGGGGCGGATCACCTGCGGTCGAGAGTTCAAGACTAGCCTGACCAACCTGGTGAAACCCCGTCTTAAAAAAATAACTTTACAAACCCTCATGAGACCCCCCCCATATTTTCCTCTCATATTATTGCCCTCTCTTCTTCTATGGTAACAAGTATTCTAATTTATGAATTAGTTTTGCATGTTTTTAAATTTTATTTAAATAGAATTATAAATAATGGAGTCTTCTATTTCAGTCTAATTTTTTCTCTTTTTTCTTGTAAGTTCAACTTTTATTCTTGATTCAGGAAGTACACATGCAGGTTTGTTGCATGGATGTGTTGTGTGATGCTGAGATTTGAAATATGATTGGTAAAGAAAGTGTGGCACATATACACCACGCAATACTATGCATCCATAAAAAATGATAAGTTCGTGTCCTTCATAGGGACTTGGATAAATCTGGAAACCATCATTCTCAACAAACTGACACAAGAACAGAAAACCAAACACAGCATGTTCTCACTCATAGGTAGGCGATAAACAATGAGAACATATGGACTCAGGGAGAGGAGCATCACACACTGGGGCAGTGGGGTAAGGCAGTAGGGGAGGGACACTGGGGTTTGGGAAGGGTGGGGAGGAAATACATGGGGAGAAATGTTGGATATAGTATGCACCTATGCAACGACCCTGCACGACATGCGCATGTGTCCCAGAATCTAAAGTAAAATAGATAATAATAATTATAATTATAATTATACCCCATGGCCAAGTAGAATTTTTTACAAATGCAATGGCTTAATATCTAAAAACCAATAATTTAATACACAATATTAATAAACAGAAGACCATAAAATGATCCTTTTAACAGACACAGGAAAAACTTGTGGAACACACAACACTGATTCATTGTAAAACCCGTAATATGCAAGGAATAAGAAACTTACTAGAACTGCAGAAAAGGATTTATAAAAATCTTCCACTAATATTACACTTGATGATTAAAGACTGGGCACTATTCCTCAAAGTTCAAGAACTAAATAAACATGTCTACTTTTGCTACTCTACTAAATTTGAAATAAAGGTGTTAGTCAGAGGAATTATAAAATAAAAGCAAAACAACTCAAAATTTAGATAAGAAATTTTTTTGTTGTAAATGACATCAACTTACACATAAGAATTTCTAAATAATTTATTAAAATCAACTGAAACTTATATAAATGAGTTCAGCAAATCACAAGATCCAAGATAAATGCCAATATTAAATTTCACTTTTATACACTAGCTATATGCAATCTGAAAATAAAATTAGAAAAAATAATTCTACTCAGTAGCTCAATGTGTAGTGGCTTAAAATTTCAAACATGTATTGTTATGTCATACTTTCTGTAGCCCACAAATTCTGACACAGATTCGTTGAATGGGTCTACCACAAGGTCCTCATAAGACTGAGGCTCTGTCTTAACATACGTTTGACTGGGGAAGAATGCACTTCTGAGCTCATTCTGGTTAGCTGTGGCATTATTGTTTGGATTGAGGCCCGGGTTTCTTTTTGTCTGTTGGTCAGGGCACTCCCTCCACTCTTTGTTACACAAGTCTGTAAACAGGAAAGCCCAAAACACTGAAGCTTTCTTCTCCAAAGCAAAGTATACCACAAAAGAGAGAGAGAAAAGAAATAAGAAAAGAAGAACACAAGACAGATAAAATAAGAGCCAAGTGACAGTCTTTTCATAATTAAATATTGGAAGTGATATTTCCTATTTTCAAGTGTATTCTACTGATAAGCAGTGAGTCACTAACCACTTACTTTTTTCACATGGTATGTATACTGGGAAATAAAAATTATTATGAGTCATCATGAAGGCTGCTCACTACGTGTGCCAAGGTGAGACAAGTGGAAAAATATCTAAATTTTGTTTTTCAATTTCAACGACTTCATGATGGATTTTGAAAAATGATATCGAGAGGGGAAATTACTTTCTCAAAATTGAAGTGAAAAAACTCGGACATGTTTGAGAGGTGTTCATGTTTTGTCCCAACCCTGTAGTTTCTTTCTCTAAGTTTAGCATTAGCAATGCTTAATATAAACTCCCAAGAGTCATTAATATTGTTTTGTACATGTCTTATGAGATCCCTTGGAGCTGGATGATAGCATAATCCCAATTGTGCAGATTGTGAGACTGTGGAGCTTCTGAGAGGCACAATGACATATCTGGGATTACATAATTGATATATTAAAAATAAAGGCTGCATTCAGTTTTTCAAGAACTGGTGCATTGGTGCTGTGTTTGCATAAGTGTACAAAGCTACTAATAAAACCTTGGAGATAAAGGTAAGCAGTCAGCAGTGCAGAAAAGCCTTTGTGTAGGTCCTATTGAAGGAAGGTAGGTCTTAATGAAAGAAGAATAAAACCTTCAAGAAGTGACCCCATTTCTTTGGTAAAAGACCCTAACAGAACTAAGAACTCTAGGAACCAAAAACTCAAGTTCTAAAGACAGTCCCCTATTGCAGTCAGTTGGCCAGAATCTCTCAAGATAGAAAGATGTTCTGCTGTATACCAACTTTTCTAAAGATGCAGAAGTTGTCTCAGTTTCTAAATCTTTTCTAAAGATGCAGAAATTCTCTCCATTCTCAATGTTCCCCACAATGTTTTAAGCTACTGAGCAAGAGGCAACCAGAAGTAAAACAGGAGAGCCCAGAGCTGGACCATCCAAGCAAGTCTTCATCTGTAAATTTTCCAGGGCAGCCTCATACCCCCTCATCATCACAAATGTGTGTGTAAGTATTAGGACCAGGAAATGAAAGGGCCCTCATCGGGAAACAGGAAGGAACACATTGTTAAGAGTTGCAACTCTGGTGAATCTTTTATGCTCATATCTCAGATCATGACTGGTGAGATATAAAGGTAAGTGTTAGAATCCAAGTTTGTCTGCTCAGATGTTAATCCCAAGATTCTATGCTTTTATCTAGATTCCTCTGTGGCTCAAAGTCTATGTCTAATCTGGGAAGCAAGTTTTCTTATGTCTGTGTTGTTCTGTATGTAAAACATGCAAGGGGAGAATAAAAGACACACACACAATACCGTTAAGGGCAAACAGCCTTTATCCCAAGTCTATAGCAATACAAACATAATAAGCAAGTCATATAATAAGCAAATATTGTGATAAGGAAATTGTATTGGGAAGAGGAGAAACAGAAATATATATATATTTCACTCACCAGACTATGGAGGATTCATCATCAGACTGAGAAGTAGCAGCATAGGATCCAGAGTTAGCCACTTGTCCATGCAAAGATGAGGAGAGATCTCATGAAACTTTGGTGCAGTCTGGGACCCTAGCTCTTTCTGTAATGAGTTGTTTGGCATAAGTCCCAGTCAGTGTTTGTGATTGTAATAGATTGAAATAGAGATTACTCCCAAACAGCACTGAATGAATGCCCCAAAAGGCTCACACAACCTGTACCAGGACTTGGTGACCATTGTTTGTGTTCATGTTTAATTGAGTTCAAATATAATATTTAAATTTTTCTCCACATTCAGCTCCAATTTGATATTCAATTGTATAAATACACAGTTACAGGTACACAAGGAAGGCACAGTTGATATAGATTACAAATACAGGGTTAGCACAGGAGAATTAAAATCACAATTAATAAAAATCACACCTGCCATGGCTACAATAATTAAGAGCTCTTTATACATGTAAACTTAATATTTTAATTTGTTGCTGGAGCAGAATTGTACTGGTGGCAGGAAAAATACTGTGATAGGGTACATCCACCAGGGAGTTTAGCGTATTTGTATCCAGCAATGTTTGTAAGCATCTAGATGACTGTGGAGAGGCATATTATCCCAGTCGGCAAATAGAATGAATAGCCACGCCCAAGTGCATCTTCCCATTTAATATGGGGGCAGGTATCACAACCGGTAGGATACACATACCCCAGAGTCACCAACTCCAGGTGACAGCAATAGTTTTACTGTAACTATAGTGTATTAAGGGGTTATTAAAGTAGGAAACAGATTGTGCTTTATTGAGGGCAATGTTGCTGATTTAAAGTGTGTGTTGACAATCTTCTGGCAGAAGAAACCCAAGAGTAACATTAGAGGAGCCATTTAAGGCCTCCAGACAAAGAGGGGGCTATGGATTGTTACATGGGTATACACATGCCGTGGTGGTTTACTGCCTCAATCCCTCTGCTACCTACATTAGGCATTTCTCATAATGTTATCCCTCCCCAATCTCCCCCATATTGCTATCCCTCCCATAGACCTCCATCCCCCAATAGACCCCAGAGTGTGATGTTCCCCTCCCTGTACCCATGTATTCTCATTCTTCAACATCCATTTATGAATGAGAACATGCAGTGTTTGGTTTTCTGTTCTTGTGTCAATTTGCTGAGAATGATGGTTTCCAGATTCATTCATGTCCTTGCAAAGGACATGAACTCATTCTTATTTATGGCTGCATAGTATTCCATGGTGTATATGCATCACGTTTTTTTATCCAGTCTGTTTTTGATGGGCTTTTGGTTGGGTCCAAGTCTTTGCTATTGTAAACAGTCCCACAATGAACATACATGTGCAAGTGTCTTTATAACAGATAAATTTATAATTTTTGGGTATATACCCAGTAATGGTATTGCTGGTTCAAATAGTATTTCTATTTCTAGATCCTTGAGGAATCACCACACTGTCTTCCACAATGGTTGAACTTATTTACACTCTCGCCAACAGTGTAAAAGTGTTTCTATTTCTCCACATTCTCTCCAGCATCTGTTGTCTCCAAATTTTTTAATGATCATTATTCCAACTGGCAAGAGATTGTATCTCAGTGTGGTTTTCATTTGCATTTCTCACCTTGGAAGTAGTGCCACACATTGACAGCCATCTGATCTTTGACAAACGACAAAAACATGCAATAGGGAGAGGATTCTTTGTTTAATAAAAGGTGTTGCAAAAACTGGTTAGCCATGTGCAGAGAGCTGAAACTGGACCCCTTCCTTACACCTATACAAAAATTGAACTCCAGATGGATTAAAGATTTAAACATAAGCCCTAACATTATAAAAACACTAGAAGAAAACCTAGGCAATACCATTTAGGACATAGGCATAGTCAAGGACTTCATGACTAAAACACCAAAAGCAATGACAACAAAATCCAAAATAGATAAATGGGATATAATTAAACTTAAGAGCTTCTGCACAGCAAAATCATTAGAGTGAACTGACAACCAACAGAATGGGAAAAAAGTTTTGCAAGCTACCCATCTGACAAAGGGCTAATATCCAGAATCTATAAAGAACTAAAACAAATATACAAGAAGGAAACAACCCCATGAAAAAGTGGGTGAAAGATATGAACAGACACTTTGCAAAAGAAGACATTAAAGTGGCCAACAAACATATGAAAAAATGCTCATTATCACTGGCACACTTTTTCTAACTTGTTTCTGTGTAAGACTCCAATTATTATGTTGATCAAGGATAGTTACTTACAGTTCTACTGTCCCATCTTGAATAGGCCATAGATCTAGGGCCAGTTAAACTGCTTGTTTACCTTGTTTAAAAACCATGCTCTCTTTCTTTCCCCAATAAACATGATAGTATTTTCTAGTGACTACATGCAGAGGTTGTAAAAAGTTATCCAACTGAGGAATATGATGTCTCCAGAATCCAGATGAGACAATAAAATTTCTTGGCCTCCTTTTAGTGGCGAGGGTTGCATATTCTAGTGTTTTAGCCTTAGTCTTTGGTAAAATGGAGTATTTCCCTGCATTCCATAAAAAGCCAAGGAATTTTATGGTTTGTGCAGCTCCTTGAATTTTACTAGGGTTAATTTCCCATCTTTGAGATAAAAGCTAAGTTTTTACCTGCTCCAAGCCCTGGCTGACTAGTTCTTCAGATTTACCCTAACAGGGCCCCTTGGACAGTTGCTTTTTTCAGCAATAAGCTGATAGTTTTGAGCCTAATAAGTAAAGACATAGGGCTGGCACTGGGCCAAAGCCAGCATAGAAGTTAAGGCAGCAAGGATTCCACCAAGATGGATGAATAGAAACAGCTCTGGAGTGCAGTTCCCAGTGAGAGACAAGCAAAAGGTGAGGGATTTCTGCATTTCCAACCAAGGTACCAGGTTTACCTCAATGGGACTAGTTAAATAGTGAGTTTAGCCCAGGAAGAGCAAACCAAGGCAGGACAGGGTGCTGCCTTACCCAGGAAGAGCAACTGACTGAAGGATCTAGGACTTCCCCCTCCAGCACCCTGGTTCAGATACCATGCTTTGCCCATGGCCTCTGTAACCCAAGAAGAGGAGATCCCTGCTGGGCTGAAAAACATGTGAGTTAATAGCACAAATCTGAGTGGCAGCTCCAGCCATAACTTCAGAATGTCAGCACAAATCTGGCAGGTGTTTCGATTAGCACCAAGAGTGCCTGTAGAACAGAGCTACCCTCTTCCCAGAAAGAGAGGTAGCTGAAAGCAGGGAGACAGGTGATATGGCTAGCAGGGTCCCAACCCACAAAGACCAGCATATGGAAGCCCTCTCACTTGAGAGTTTTCCAGCAAGCACATCAGTTTAAGCTCAACTCAGGACAATCAAGCTCAATGAGGGGAAAGGCATCCACCATTGCTGAGGTGGATCTAAATGACCTGTGTAAACAAAATCCAGAGGAAGCTTACACAGCAGCTGGACTGAGTCTGTGACAGCCCAGCAGTGCCTCTGCAGGCAGACAAGAGACAGACTGCCTCCTCAAGCAGCTCCCTGACCCCTGTATAACAAAAAAAAATGCCTCATAGAAGAGAGCTCTGGCTGACACCTGGTGGGCACCCTTCTGAGACAAAGCGACCAGAGGAAAGATTAGGCAGAAATCTTTGCTTTTCTGGAAACCCCACAGGTGATTCCCAGGCAACAAGGTCTGGAGTGGATCTCTAGCAATCCTACAGCAAAGGGACCTGACTGTCAGAAGGAAAACTAAAAGAACAAAATGAAATAGTGTCAACATCAACAGAAAAGATGTTTGCTCAAAGATACCACCCCAAATCACCAACTTCAAAGACAAAAGGTGGATAAATCCGTGGAGTTGGGAAGAAGCAAGTGCTAGAACTAGAACTAGTTCTAGAAAGACTAGAATGCCTCTCCTCCTACAAGGGGTCACAACTCCTCACCAGCAGGGGAACAAAACAGGATGGAGAGAGAATTTGATGAGTTGACAGAAACAGGCTTCAAAAGGTGGGTAATAACAAATTTTCTGTAGCTAAAGGAACATGTTCTAACCCAACGTAAATAAACTAAAAACCTTGAAAAAGGTCAGACGAAATGCTAACTAGAATAAGAAGATGAGAGAAGAACATAAATGACTTGATGGAGCTGAAAAACACAGCACAAGAACTTCAGGAAGTGTGCACAAGTTTCAATAGCTGAATCAATCAAGAAGAAGGAAGGATATCAGAGATTAAAGATAAACTCAATGAAATAAAACAAGAATGCAAGATTAAAGAAAAGAGAGTAAGAAGAAATGAACAAAGCCTTCAAGAAATGTGGGATTACATGAAAAGATCTAATTTATGCTTGATTGGTTTACCTGAATGTGACAAGGAGAATGAATCCAAGCTGGAAAATACTCTTCAGAATATTATCCAGGAGAACTACCCCAACCTAACAAGTCAGGCCAACATTCATATACAGGAAATACAGAGAACACCACAAAGGTATTTCTCAAGAAGAGCAACCCCAAGGCACATAATCATTATATTCACCAGGGTTGAAATGAAGGAAAAAATTCTAAGGACAGACAGAGAGAAAGGTCAGTTAACCCACAAAGCGAGGCCCATCAGACTCACAGTGAATCTCTTGGCAGAAATTCTACAAGCCAGAAGAGAGTGGGGGCCAATATTCAACATCCTTATAGAAAAGAACTTTCAACGTAAAATTTCATATCCAGCCACTCTAAGCTTCATAAACAAAGGAGAAATAAAATTCTTTACAAACAAGCAATTGCTGAGAGATAGTGTCACCACCAGGCCTGCCTTACAAGAGCTTTTGAAGAAAACACTATAAATAGAAAGGAACAACTAGTACAAGCCACTACAAAAATATACAAAATAGTAAAGAGCAAAGACACAATAAAGAAATTGGGTCAACTAATGAGTAATAAAACCAATCAGTAACAAAATGGTAGGATCAAACTCACACATAACAATAATAATCTTAATGTAAATGGCCTAAGTTCCCCAATCAAAAGGCACAGGCTGGCAAACTGGATAAAAAGTCAAGATTTATGAGTGTGCTGTATTCAGGAAACCCATCTCACAGGCAAAGACACACATAGACTCAAAATAAGGGGATAGAAAAAGATTTACCAAGCAGAGGAGACAAAAAAAAATCAGGGGTTGCAATCCTAGTTTTTGATAAAATGAACTTTAAGCCAACAAAGAGCAAAAAAGACAAAGAAGGATATTGCATAATGGTTAAAGGATCAATGCAACAAGAAGAGCTAACTATCCTAAATATATATGCACCCAATATAGAAGCACCCAAGTACATAAAGCAAGTTCTTAACAACCTACAAAGAGACTTGGACTCCCACACAGTAATAGTGGGAGACTTTAACACTCCACTGTCAATATTAGACAGATCAGCAATACAGAAAATCAACAAGAACACCCAAGACTTGAATGCAGATCTGGACCAAACGGATCTAATAGATCTATAGAAATCTCCACCCCAAATCCACAGAATATACAATTTTCTCAGCACCACATCGCACTTACTCTAAAATTGACCACATAATTGGAAGTAAATTACTCCTCAGCAAATGCAAAAGAACAGAAATCAGAGCAGTCTCACAGACCCCAGTGAAATCAAATTAGAACTCAGGATTAAGAAACTCACTGAAAGCCACACTAACACATGAAAACTGAACAACTGACTCTTGAAAGATGACTGGATAAACAAGGAAATTATGACAGAAATAAAGATGTTCTTCAAAGTCAATAAGAACGAAGACACAACATACTAGAATCTCTGGGACACATTTAAAGCAGTGTCAAGAGGGAAATTTATAGCAATAAATGCCCACATGATAAGTGAGGAAATATCCAAAATTAACACCCTATAGTTAAAATTGAAAGAGCTAGAGGAGTAAGATCAAGAAAACTAAAAACCTAACAGAAGACAAGAAATAACTAAGATCAGAGCAGAACTGAAAGAGATAGAGACACAAAAAAGACCTTCAAAAATTAGTAAATCCAGGAGGTGGTTTTTCTGAAAAGATCAATGAAGTAGACAGATCACCAACCAGACTAATAAAAAAGAATAGAGACAAGAATAAAATATATACAATAAAAAATGATAAAGGGGATATCACCACCAATTTCACAGAAATAAAAACTACCATCAGAGATTGCTAGAAACAACTCTATGCACATAAACCAGTAAATCTGGAAGAAGTGTATACATTCCTGGACACTTACAGCCTCCCAAGGCTAAACCAGGAAGTTGGAACCCTGGATAGTCCAATTACAAGGGCTGAAGATGAGGCAGCAATTAGCCTACCAGCCAAAAAAAGTCCAGGTCCAGATGGGTTCACAGCCAAATTCTACCAGACGTACAAAGAGGAACTGGAGCTTCTCCTTCTGAAACTGTTCCAAACAACAAAAAAAAGAGTGGGAATCCTCCCTAATTCATTTTAGGAGACTATCATCTTGATACTAAAACTTGGCAGAGACACAACTAAAAAAAAACTTCAGGCCAATTTCCATAATGAATGTCAATGTTAAAATCTTCAATAAAATACTGACAAGCTGAATGCAATAGCACATCAAAAAGCTTATCCATGAAAATAACTTAGGCTTTATCATGGGGATGCAAGGCTGGTTCAACATACACAAATCTATAAATGTAATCCACCACATAAATAGAACCAAAGAAAAAACCACATGATTATCTCAATAGATGCAGAGAAGGCCTTCAACAAAATTAACAGCCCTTTATGCTAAAAACTCTTAATAAACTCGATATCAATGAAAAATATCTCAAAATAACAAAATATATTGATGACAAACCCTTGGCCAATATCATACTGAACAGTCAAAACCTGGAAGCATTCACTTTGAAAACTGGCACTAGACAAGGATGCCCTCTCTCACCACTCCTATTCAATAGAGTATTGTAAGTTCTGGCCAGAGCAATCAGGAAAGAGAAAGAAATAAAGGGTATTCAATTATGAAATGTGTAAGTCAAGCTGTCTCTTTTTGCAGATGACTTAATTGTCTATTGAGAAGACCACATCAGCCTACAATCTCCTTAAGCTGATAAGGAACTTCAGCAAAGTCTCAGGATACAATATCAGTGTGGATAAATTACAAGAATTCCTATACACCAATAACAGACAGAGAGTCAAATCATGAGCGAACTCCCATTAACAATAGCTACACCCCAACCTAGCAAGTCAGGCCAATATTCAAGTCCAGGAAATACAGAGAACACCACAAAGATATTCTGCAAGAATAGCAACCCCAAGGCACATAATCGTCAGATTCACCAGGGTTGAAATGAAGAAGAAAATGCTAAGGGCAGCCAGGGAGAAATGTCAGGTCACCCACAAACGGAAGCCCATCAGACTCACAGATGATCTCTAGGCAGAAACCCTACAAGCCAGAAGAAAGTGGGGGCCAGTATTTAACAACCTTAAAAAAAAGAACTTTCAACCCAGAATTTCATATCCAGCCAAACTGAGCTTCATACGTGAAGGAAAAATAAAATCCTTTATTTTTCCTGAGTACGAACAAGCAAGTACTCAGAGATTTTGTCACCCCCAGGCCTGCTTTACAAGAGCTCCTGAAAGAGGCACTACACATAGAAAAAAACAACCAGTACCAACCACTCCAAAATCATACCAAATGGTAAAGAGCATAAACAAAATGAAGAATCTGCATCAACTAACGGGCAAAACAGCCAGTTAGAATCAAAATGGCAGTATCAGATTCACACATAACAATTTTAACCCTAAATGTAAATGGGCTAAATGCACCAATCAAAAGACACAGGCTGTCAAATTGAATAAAAAAATAAAACCCATCGGTGTGCTGTATCCAGGAAACCCATTTCACATGCAAGGATACACAAAGACTCAAAACAAAGGGATGGAGGAAGACTTACCAAGCAAATGGAGAGAAAAAAAAAAAAGCAGGAGTTGCAATTCTCATCTCTGATAAAATAGACTTTAAAGCAACAAAGAACAAAAGAGATAAAGAAGGACATTACACAATGGTAAAAGTATCGATACAACAAAAAGAGCTAACAATCCCAAATATATATGGACCCAATACAGGAGCACCCAGATATATAAGGCAAGTTCTTAGTGACTTACAAAGAGACTTAGACTCCCATACAATAATAGTGAGAGACTTTAACACTCCACTGTCAATATTAGACAGATCAACCAGACAGAAAATTAACAAGGATATCCAGGACTTGAACTCAGATCTGGAACAAGCAAACCTGATGGACATTTACAGAGCTCTCCACCCCAAATCCACAGAATACACATTCTTCTCAGCACCACATCACACCTACTCTAAAATTGATCACATAATTAAAAGTAAAGCACTCCTCAGCAAATGCAAAACAACTGAAATGACAACAAACAGTCTCTCAGACCACAGTGCAATCAAGTTAGAATGAAGAATTCAGAAACTAACTCAGAACGGCACAGCTTCATGGAAACTGAACAACTGGCTCTTGAACGTTGACTGGATAAACAATGAAATGAAGGCAGAAATAAAGAAGTTCTTCGAAACCAACGAGAATGAAGACACACCATACCAGAATCTCTGGGACACATTTCAAGTAGTCTCTAGAGGAAAATATATAGCAATAAGAGCCCACATGAGAAGAGTGGAGAGATCCAAAATTGACACCCTATCGTAAATATTGAAAGAGCTAGAATAGCAAGATCAAAAAAAACTCAAAACCTAGAAGAAGACAAGATATAACTAAGATCAGAGCAGAACTGAAAGAGATAGAGACACGAAAAACCCTTCAAAAAATCAATAAATCCGAGAGGTGGTTTTTTGAAAAGATCAACAAAAGAGACACACCACTAGCATGATTAATAAAAGAGAAAAGAGAGAATAACCAAATAGATGCAATGAAAAACGTTAAAGGGGAAATCACCACAGATTCCACAGAAATTCAAACCATCATCAGAGAATATTACAAACAACTCAATGCACATAAACTAGTAAACCTGGAAGAAATGAATAAATTTTTGGACACTTGCATCCTCCCAAGACTAAACCAGGAAGAAATCGAAACTATGAATCGACCAATAACAAGATCTGAAGTTGAGGCAGCAATTAAGAGCCTACCACACACAAAAAGCCCAGGTTTAGATGGGTTCACAGCCGAATTCTACCAGACACACAAAGAGGAACTGTTACCATTCCTTCTGAAACTATTCCAAATAATCCAAAAAGAGGGAATCCTTCCCAAATCATTTCATGAGACCAACATCATTCTGATACCAATACCCAGAAGAGACTCAACAAGAAAAAGAACCTCAGGCCAATATCCATGATGAACATAGACGCAAAAATCTTCAATAAAATACCAGCAAGCTGATTGCAACAGCACATCAAAAAGCTTATCCACCATGATCAAGTAGGATTCATCCCAGGGATGCAAGCTGGTTCAACATAAGCAAGTCTATAAACGTAATTCACCACATAAACAGAACCAAAAACAAAAACCACATGATTATCTCAATTGGTGCAGAGAAGGCCTTTGACAAAATTCAACAGCCCTTTATGCTAAAACCCTCAATAAACTCGGTATTGCTAAAACGTATCTGAAAATAATAAAAGCTATTTACATCAAACCAACAGCCAATATCATACTGAATCGGCAAAAACTGGAAGCATTCCATTTGAAATCTGGCACTAGACAAGAATGCCCTCTCTCACCACTCCTATTCAATATAGTACTGGAAGTTCTAGCCAGGGCAATCAGGCAAGAAAAAGAAATAAAGGGTATTTAAATAGGAAAAAAGGAAGCCAAATTGTCTGTATTTGCAAACGACATGATAGTATACCATGAAGACCCCATCGTCTCAGCCCAAAAACTCCTGAAACTGATAAACAACTTCAGCAAAGTCTCAGGATACAAAATCAATGTGCAAAAAATCATAAGCATTTCTATACACCAATAATAGACTGAAAGAGAGCCAAGTCAGGAACGAACTGCCATTCACAATTGCTACAAAGAGAATAAAATACCTAGGAATACAACTAACAAGAAACATAAAGGACCTCTTCAAGGAGAACCACAAACCAACAAAATAAGAGAGAACACAAACAAATGGAGAAATATTTCATGTTCATGGTTAGAAAGAATCAATATCGTGAAAATGGCCATACTGCCCAAAGTAATCTACAGATTCAACGCTATCCCCATCAAGCTACCAATGACTTTCTTCACAGAACTGGAAAAAAACACCTTAAACTTCATATGGAACCAAAAGAGAGCCCATATAGTCAAGTCAATTACAAGGAAAAAGAACATAGCAGGAGGCATCACACTATAGAACTTCAAACTATACCACAAGGCTACAGTGATCAAAACAGCATGGTACTGGTACCAAAACAGAGATATAGACCAATGGAACACAACAAAGGCATCGAAGGCAACACAACATATCTACAATCATACAATCTTTGATAAACCTGACAAAAACAAGCAATGGGGAAAGGATTCCCTGTTTAATAAATGATGTTGGCAAAACTGGCTAGCCATGTGCAGAAAGCAGAAACTGGACCCCTTCCTGACACCTTACACTGAAATTAACTCCAGCTGGATTGAAGACTTAAACATAAGACCTAACACTATAAAAACCCTAGAAGAAAATCTAGCCAAAACCATTCAGGACATAGGAGTAGGCAAGGACTTCATGACCAAAACACCAAAACCATTGGCAACAGAAGCCAAAATAGACAAATGGGCCCTAAACAAACTCCACAAGCTTCTGCATGGCAAAAGAAACAGTTATTAGAGTGAATCAGCAACCAACAGAATGGGAAAAAATGTTTGCAATTTACCCATCTGACAAAGGGCTGATATCCAGAATTTACAAAGAAGGAAAACAGATTTACAGTAAAAAAACAAACAAGCCCATTCAAAAATGGGCAAAGGATATAAACAGACACTTTACTAAAGAAGACATACATGAGGCCAATGAACATATGAAAAAATGCTCATCATCACTGGTCATCAGAGAAATGCAAATTAAAACTACCTTGAGATACCATCTCATGCCAGTTAGAATGGCAATCATTAAAAAATCTGGAGACAGCAGATGCTGGAGAGGATGTGGAGAAATAGGAACACTTTTATACTGCTGGTGGGAGTAAATTAATTTAACCATTGTGGAAGACAGTGTGGCGATTCCTCAAGGACCTAGAAATAGAAATTCCATTTGACCCAGCAATCCCGTCACTGGGTATATATCCAAGGGACAATAAATCGGTCTACTCTAAGGACACATGCACGCGAATGTTCATTGTAGCATTGTTTACAATAGCAAAGACCTGGAACCAACTTAAATGCCCATCAATGATAGACTGGACAGGAAAAATGTGGCACATATACACCATGGAATATTATGCAGCAATCAAAAACAATGAGTTTGTGTCCTTTGTAGGGACAGGGATGAATCTGGAGAACATCATTCTCAGCAAACTGACACAAGAACAGAAAATAAAATACCGCATGTTTTAACACATAGGCAGGTGCTGAACAATGAGAACAGATATACACAGGGAGGGGAGCACTACACACTGGGGTCTATTGGGGGAAATAGTGGAGGGATGGCGGGGGTGGGAGTTGGAGAGAGGTAGCATGGGGAGAAATACCAGATATGGGTGACAGGGAGGAAGGCAGCAAATCACACTGCCACATGTGTTCCTATGCAACTATCTTGCATATCTTCACATGTACCCCAAAACCTAAAATGCAACAAAAACAAAAAAAAATAGCTACATAAGAATAAAATACCTAGGATTACAACTAACAAAAGATATCAAGGACCTCTTCAAGGAGAACTAAATACCCCTAATCAAGGAAATGAGAGGATACAAACAGATGGAAAAATATTTCATGCTCATGGTCAGGAAAAACTGATATCATGAAAATGGCCATACTACTCAAAGCAATTTATAGATTCAATGCTATCCCCATCAAGATACCATTGACCTTCTTCAGAGAAATGGGAAAAAAAACACTTTAAACTTCATATGGAACCAAAAGAGAGCCTGCATAGACAAGACAATCCTAAGCAAATAGAACAAAGCTTGAGGCATCATGCTACCTGACTTTAAACTATGCTACAAGTCTACAGTAATTAAAACAGCATGATACTGGTACCAAAACAGACATATAAACCAATGAAACAGAACAGAGGCCTTGGAAGTAATGCCATACATATACAACTATCTGATCATTGACAAATCTGACAAAAATAAGCAATGGGGAAAGAATGCCCTGTTTAATAACTGGTGTTGGGAAAACTGGCTAGCCATGTGCAAAAAGCTGAAATTTGACCCATTCCTGACAGCTTACACTAAAATTAACTCCAAATGGATTAAAGACTTAAGCATAAGACCTAACATGTAAAATCCCTAGAAAAAAACCTTGGCAAAGTCATTCATGACATGGACATAGGCGAGGACTTTTGACTAAAGTATCAAAAGCATTGGCCACAAAACCCAAAATAAACAAATGAGATCTAATTAAACTTAATAACTTCTGTACAGCAAAAGAAACTATCATCAGAGTGAACCAGCAAGCAACAGAATGTGGAACAATGTTTGCAATCTACCAAAGTGACAAAGGCTAATATCTAGAATCTACAAAGAACTAAAGCAGATCTACAAGAAAAAAAAGAAACAATCCCATTCAAAAGTGGGTGAAAGATATGAACAGACACTTTTCAAAAAAAGATTTATGAGGCCAACAAACATATAAAAAAATGCTCATTGTCACTGGTTATTAGAGGAATGCAAATCAAAACCACATTAAGATACTATCTCACGCCAGTTAGAATGACAATTATTAAAAAATCTGGAGACAACAGAGGCTGGAGAGGATGTGGAGAAGTAGGAGCACTTTTACACTGTTGGTGGGAATGTAAATTAGTTCAAGCATTGTGTAAGACAGTGTGGCAATTCTTCAAGGATCTAGAAATAGAAATTCCATTTGACCCAGCAATCCCTTTACTGAGTATATACACAAAGGATTATAAATTATTCTATTATAAAGAAACATGCATAGGTATGTTCATTGTGTCACTGTTTACAATAGGTCTTCCAGCAAAGACATAGAACCAACTCAAATGCCCATTGATTATACACTGGACAAAGAATATATGGCACATATACACGAGGAATACTATGAAGCCATAAAAAATAATGAGTTCATGTTTTTTGCAGGGACTTGGATGAATCTGGAAACCATTATTCTCAGAAAACTGACACAAGAACAGAAAAGCAAACACCACATGTTATCACTCATAAGCGGATGTTGAATTATGAGAACACACGGACACAGGGAGGGGAACATCACACACTGGGGTCTTGGGGGTTGGAGAGCTAGGGGAGGAACAGTGGCTGTGGGGAAGATGGGGAGGGATAACATTAGAAGAAATGCTTGAGTTAGGTGATGGGGAGATGGAGATGGCAAATCACCATGGCATGTGTGTACCTATGCAACAATGCTCAAATCTGCACATGTACCCCAGAACTTAAGGTACAATTAAAAAAAAAAAAAGAAAGTCATTATTTCCCTTTTCCAGCTTACTTTTTTTCTGGAGCAACTGATCCCTATCTTAATACATTAATTTATAAGCAATAAGCATCTCCTTTCCTGACTCGAATCCCCTGCAGCTCTTCACACACTACCAAAGGTTCAAATTGCATTAATTTAGATTCCCAATTCTCACAAAGGCCAGTTCCCCAGGACTACCCAATCACCAAGGAGAAGAACTGGGGGAGTTTCCATTCTAGGATGTGGGACGTTTCTGAGCTTCCAGTTCTGTTCTTGCAGCCAAAAATTGGCATACTTTCATTTTTGAATCCTGTTTGTGTACCAAGAATATTCTGTGTGGGAAATGCACTAGGGAAGAAGAAAAGACACACACACACGCACACACACACAAAATACTGTTATAGGTAAACAGTTTTTATCCTAAGTATATGGCAATAGAGATATAATAAGCCAATCATATGATATGCAAATAATATAATAAGCAAATTGCAATGGGAAGGGGAGAAGGGAAAATATATATGTATATATATTTACACTCACTAGACTATGGAGGATTCGTCACCAGACCAGGAAGCAACAGCCTGGACACTAGAGTTAGCCACTCAACCGTGTACAGATGAGGAGAGGTCTCATGAAACTTGAGCTCAGTCTGGGACCTTAGCTCTTTTTGTAACGAGTTATTTGGCTAGAGGTCCAGTCATGGGAGCCCTTCAATACTGGTCTCAAGGGACACAGAAATGTCCATTTGTTTTTGTAATTGTAATAGATCAAAATAGAGATTATTCTGAAATGGTGCTGGATGAATGGCTCTAGGGGCTCACAAAACCTGTTCCAGAACTCAATGATCATTATTTGTGTCCACGTTCAAATGAGATCAAATTTAATATTTTACTTTTTTTCCACAGGTGTCTCCCTGTGAAGATAGCCAGTCAGGCCAATGATGCCCCTTGATGGGTTCAATTTGTTTATCTCTTTTTACAAAAGGCAAAAGAGCATCATGCAACCAATCATGGCCAGCAATGGGCTGGTGTAAATGTGGACATAAAGAAGCTCTCATAGACAAGAAACTGAGATAATCAGAGTGAGCACAGGAAGCTGACCTCAGTATGGAGACACCCTTGGACTCTATTCTATACCCAAGGGAATTTGGTCTGTGTCACGTTGGAACAAGCTATAGTGTAGATAACTATGTAACAACTGACAGATAAATCAAGGGACCAAAAAATAAGAAAATGTAATTATATGATTTCTGAATTTAGGTTTAAGTCTCAGCAACACTAAGGTGCTAGAGTGGTGGAGACAGCCTGGAGCATGCTCAGAAAGCAGGTTGTGCAGAGAGAGAGGCTATTTATTTCCCCCTTTAAGTTTCTTAAAAGTCTTACATTTGAAGTAATTCTGCAAATTCAGTGATTCAAAAATGTCTGGAGACAAAAAATCCATTACAGTGAGGAGTATCACTATATGGATGAAGGTCAAGGGATCAGGTGACCATGAGGCTTAGACCTTTGACCCAGAGTATGAAGATGGGGAAGAACAACAAAAAAAGCTGTTGGCTAAGATTACAATGCCAGCTGAAGAACAAACAACTTTTTTTTTTTTTTTGAGACAGAGTTTATTCTTGTTCCCCAGGCTGGAATGCAATGACTTGATCTCACTTCACCACAACCTCTGCCTCTCAGGTTCAACTGATTCTCCTGCCTCGGCCTCCCAAGTAGCTGGGGATACAGGGATGCACCAGCACACCCAGCTAATTTTGCATTTTTAGTGGAGATGGTGTTTCACCATGTTGGTCACGCTGATCTTGAACTCCCAGCATCAGGTGATCCACCCGCCTTGGCCTCCCAAAATGCTGGGATTACAAGCGTGAGCCACTGCACCTGGCCAAGAACACTTTTAGTAGCATATGTGAAAAGTAAACTTATCTTAATGGCATCGAAAAAAAACATATTTTGTATAACTGGAAAATAATTATAGATCTCACATCAGTGATTATTGAAAAGTTGTCAAATTATTATTATTATTTTATCCATTTGTTATTGATAAAACCTATTATATTAATTTCTGATAACTCAGCCCTTATATTATTTTCTACAAAAATATTTGCAAAACCAGCACATTTACAATGTTGCCTGCATAGGGTGCAGACTATCTATATTTCTCATGCACCTAGAACTCCTGTTTGAGAAATCATATCTTTATTGCTCTGCATTCTCTCATTTTATATTCCATTGCCAAACAGTGACAGACACATAAAATTAATATTATTTGTTCAGTTAATAAACAAAAGTATTTGCTAATGTGGAAAGATCACTAAAGCAAACAATTTTTAAAATCTATTTGGGTACTCATGCTCCAACACTTCAATGCATTTTATTCTTTATGTATCTTCCACATTTTTGAAACCTTGAGATTATACTGGACTCACTGTGATTATTTATTTATTGTTTTTTTATTGTACTTTTTAAGTTCTGGGGAACATGTGTAGATTTTGCAGGATTGTTACACAGGTACACACATGCCATAGTGGTTTGCTGTCTCCATCCTCCTGTCACCTACATCAGGCATTTCTCCCAGAGTTAACCCTCCCCAACCTCCCCTCCCCCTACTGTCCCTTCCCTAGCCTCCCGCCCCCAATATACCCCAGTGTGTGATGTTCCCCTCCCTGTGCCCATGTATTCTTGTTGTTCAAAAACTGTCTGTGAGTGAGAATATGCAGTGTTTGCTTTCCTGTTCTTGTGTCAGTTTTCTGAGAATGATGGTTTCCAGATTCACCTATGTCCCTACAAAGGACATAAACTAATTACTTTTTATGGCTGCATAGTATTCCATGGTGTATATGTGCCAAATTTTCTTTGTTCAGTCATCATTGATTGGCATTTGAAGGTCTTTGCTATTGTAAACAGTGCCACAATGAACATAAGTGTGCATGTCTCTTTATAATGGAACTATATACAATCTTCATGTGGTGGATTACATTTATAGACTTGCATATGTCAAACGAGTTGCATCCCCAGGATGAAGCCTACTTAATCATGATGGATTAGCCTTTTGATGTGCTGTTGCAATCGGTTTGCCAGTATTTTATTGAAGATTTTTGAATCGATGTTTATCATTCATATCAGCCTGAAGATTTCTTTTATTGTTGAATCTCTGCTGCGTTTTGGTATTAGAGTGATGTTGGTCTCACAAAATGATCTGCGAAGAATTTCCTCTTCTTGTATTATTTAGAATAGTTTCAGAATGAGTGGTACCTTCTCCTCTTTGTACGTCTGGTAGAATTCCGCTATGAACCCATCTGGACCTGGAATTGTTATAGTTTGTAGGCTATTAATTGCTGCCTCAAATTCAGCCCTTCCTTGTTACTTGTCTATTCAGGGTTTCAATTTATTCCTTTTTAGGCTTGGGAGGGTTCAAATTCCCAGGAATTTACTCATTTCTCCCAGATTTACTGGTTTATGTGCATAGAGTTGTTTTTAGTAATCTCTGATTTTACTTTGTATTTCTGTGGAATCTGTGGTGATATTCCCTTTATCGATTTTTATTGCATTTATTCAATTCTTCTCTCTTTTCCTTTTTATTAGTCTGAGTATTGGTCTATTTTGTTGATCTTTTAAAAAAAACAGCTCCTAGATTTATTGATTTTTTTTAAGCGTTTTTCTGTGTCTCTATCTCTTTCAGTTCTGTTCTGATCTTAGCTACTTCTAGTCTTCTGCTAGCTTTTGAGTTTTTTTGATCTTGCACTTCTAGCTCTTTCAATTTCGATGATAGGGCGTCGATTTTTTATCTTTCCTCACTTCTCATGTGGGCATTTATTGCTATAAATTTCCCTCTAGGCACTGCTTTAAATGTGTCCCAGAGATACTGTTGCATTGTGTCTTCATTCTGATTGGCTTTGAAGAACATCTTTATTTATGCCTTCATTTTATTGTTTATCCAGTCGTCATACAGGAGCCGCATATTCAGTTTTCATGCATTTGTGCTGTTTTGAGTGAGTTTCTTAATCCTGGGTTCTAATTTAATTGCATTGTGGTCTGAGAGACTGTTTGTTATAATTTCCATTCTTTTTCATTTGCTGAGGAGTGATTTACTTCCAATAATGTGGTCAATTTTAGAGTAAGTGCCATGTGGTGATGAGAAGAACGAATATTCTGTGGATTTGGAGTGGACCATTCTGTAGATGTCTATTAGGTTCACTTGCTTCAGATCTGAGTTCAAGATATAAATATCCTTGTTGATTTTCTGTCTCATTAATCTGTCCAGCATAATCAGTGGATTGTTAAAGTCTCCCACTATTATTGTGTGGGAGTCTAAGTTTTCTTCTAGGTCATTAAGAATTTGTTTTATCTATCTGAGTGCTCCTGTATTGGGTGCATATATATTTAGGATAGTTATCTCTTCTTGCGTTGACCTTTTACTATAGTGTAATGCCCTTCTTTGTCTCTTGGATCTTTGTTGGGTTAAAGTCCATTTTATCAGACTACAATTGCAACCCCTGTGGTTTTTTTTTTTTTGCTCTTCATTTGCTTGGTAAATATTCTTCCATCCCTTTATTTTCAGTCTATTGTGTCTTTGCACAAGATGAATCTCCTGAATACAGCACACTAATGGGTCTTGACTTTTTATCCAATTTGCCACTCTGTGTCTTGATTGGGGCATTCGGGCTGTTTACACTTAATGTAAATATTGTTATGTGTGAATTTGATATTGCCATTTTGTTACTGGCTGGTTGTTTGTCTGTTATTTGGTACAGTTTCTTCATTGCATCATTGATCTTTACCTTTGGCATATTTCTGCAGTGGCTGATACTGATTGTTCCTTTCTTTGTTTAGTCCTTCGTTTAGGAACTCTTATAAGGCAGGTGGATATGAAATTCTGTGTTGAAAGTTCTTTTTTTTGAAGATGTTGAACATTGGCCCCCTCTTATGCCTTGTAGTTCCTGCTGAGAGATCTGCTGTGTGTCTGATGAACTTCCCTTTATGAGTGACCTGACCTTTCTCTCTAGCTGCCCTTAGCATATTTTCCTCCATTTCAAACCTGGTGAATCTATCAATTATGTGCCTTGGGTTGCTCTTCTTGAGAAGTATCTTTTTGGTGCATTCTGTATTTTCTGTATTTGAATGTTCGCCTACCTTGCTAGGTTGGGGAAGTTCTCCTGGATAATATCCTGAAGAGTGTTTTCCAGCTTGGATTCATTCTCCCAGTCACATTCAGGTAAACCAATCAAGTGTAGATTAGGTCTTTTCACATAATCCCATATTTCCTGGAGGCTTAGTTCATTCCTTTTCACACTTAAAAAAAATTTTTTTTTGCTAATCTTGTCTTTTCATTTTATTTCATTGGGTTAATCTTCAATCTCTGATATCTGTTCTGCTTGATCAATTCAGCTATTGAAACTTGTGTATATTTGCAAAGTCCTTGTGCTGTGTTTTCCAGTTCCATCAAGTTGTTTACAATTTTTTCTAAGATAGTTATTCTAGCTAGCATTTTGTCTAACTTTTTTAACGTTTAAGTTTCTTTCCATTGGGTTAGAGCATGTTCTTTTAGCTCAGAAAAGTTTGTTATTACCCACCTTCTGAAGCCTGCTTTTGTGTGTGTGTGCATGTGAAAATTATCTCATTCATTAGATGTCTTTTTGTTTAATTGTACTTTGCATTCTGGGGTACATGTGCAGATTATGCAGCATTGTTGCATAGGTACACACATGGCAATGTGGTTTGCTGACTCCATCCCCCCATCACCCACCTCTGGCATTTCTCCCCATATTATCCCTCCCTGACCTCCTTAACCCCTGACTGTCCCTCCCTTGGACCCCACCACAAACCCCAGTGTGTAATGCTCCCCTCCCTGTGTCCATGTGTTCTTATTGTTCAACACCCAGCTATGAGTGAGAACATGCAGTGTTTGATTTTCTGTTCTTGTGTCAGTTTTCTGAGAATGATGGTTTCCAGATTCATCTATGTTCCTACAAAAGACAGGAACTCAACATGTTTTATGGCTGTGCAGTATTCCATGGTGTATATGTGCCACATTTTCCTTCTACAGTCTATTTTCAATGGGTATTTGTGTTGTTTCTAGGTCTTTGTTATTGTAAACAGTACCACTATGAACATATGTTTGCATGTGTCTTTATAATAAAATAATTTTAATTTTTTGGATATATACCAAGTAATGGGATTGCGGGATCAAATGGAATTTCTATTTCTAGGTCCTTAAGGTGTGCCACACTGTCTTCCCCAGTGGTTGAACTAGTTTATACTTCCACCAACAGTGTAAAAGTGTACATATTTCTCCACATCCTCTCCAGCATCTGTTGTCTCCAGATTTTTTAATGATCACCATTCTTTTTTTTAATTGCATTTTAGGTTTTGGGGTACATGTGCAAAACATGCAAGATTTGCTGCCTTCCTACCCTTCACCTATATCTGGCATTTTTCTCCATGTTATCTCTCCCCAACTCCCCACCCACCATTGTCCCTCCCCTATTCCCCCCAACAGACCCCAGTGTGTGATGCTCCCCTCCCTGTGTCCATGTGTTCTTATTGTTTAACACCCACCTATGAGTGAGAACATGCAATGTTTGATTTTCTGTTCTTGTGTCAGTTTGCTGAGAATGATGATCTCCAGGTTCATTCCTGTCCCTACAAAGGACACGAGCTCATCATTTTTGATGGCTGCATAATATTCTATGGTGTATATGTGCCACATTTTCCCTGTCCAGTCTACCTTCAATGGGCATTTGGGTTGGTTTCAGGTCTTTGCTATTGTAAACAGTGCTGCAATGAACATTCGTGTGCATATGTCCTCATAGTAGAATGATTTATAATCCTTTGGATATACACCCAGTAATGGGATTGCTGGGTCAAATGGAATTTCTATTTCTAGGTCCTTGAGGAATCGCCACGCTCTCTTCCACAATCGTTGAACTAATGTATACTCCCACCAGCCGTGTAAAAGTGTTTCATTTCTCCACATCCTCTCCAGCATCTGTTGTCTCCAGATGTTTTAATGATCGCCATTCTAACTGGCGTGAGATAGTATCTCAATGTAGTTTTCATTTGCATTTCTCTAATGACCAGTGATGATGAGCATTTTTTCATATGTTCGTTGGACTCAGTTATGTCTTCTTTGGTAAAGTGTCTGTTCATATCCTTTGCCCACTTTTGAATGGGCTTGTTTGTTTTTTTCCTGTAAATCTGTTTTAGTTCTTTGTAAATTCTGGATATCAGCCCTTTGTCAGATGGGTAAACTGCAAACATTTTTTCCCATTCTGTTGGTTGCTGATTCACTCTAATGACTGTTTCTTTGCCGTGCAGGAGCTGTGGAGTTTGATGAGGTCCCATTTGTCTATTTTGGCTTCTGTTGCCAATGCTTTTGGTGTTTTGGTCATGAAGTCCTTGCCTACTCCTATGTCCTGAATGGTTTTGGCTAGATTTTCTTCTAGGGTTTTTATGGTGTTAGGTCTCATATTTAAGTCTTTAATCCCTCTGGAGTTAATTTTAGTGTAAGGTGTCAGGAAAGGGTTCAGTTTCTGCTTTCTGCACATGGCTAGCCAGTTTTGCCAACACCATTTATTAAACAGGGAATCCTTTTCCCATTGCTTGTTTTTGTCAGGTTTGTCAAAAATTGTATGGTTGTAGACATGTTGTGTTGCCTCTGAATGATCACCATTCTAACAGATATGAGATGGTGTCTCAATGTGGTTTTTATTTGCATTTCTCTAATGACCAGTGATAATGAGCATTTTTTCATGTTTGTTGGCCTAATATATGTCTTCTTTGGAAAAGTGTCTGTTCATATTGTTCACCCATTTTTGAGTGGCTTTGGTATTTTTTTTCTTGTAAATCTGTTTTTGTTATTTGTAGATTATAGTTATTAGCCCTTTGTCAGATGGGTAGATTGCAAAAATATTTTCCAATTCTGTTAATTGGTTTCTTGTTCAGTCTAATGATTGTTTCTTTTGCTGTACAGAAGCTCTGAAGTTTAATTAGGTCCATTTGTCTATTTTGGCTTTTGTTGCCAATGCTTTTGGTGCTTTAGTCATTAGGTCCTTGCCTATGCCTATATTTTGAATGATATTGCCTAGGTTTTCCTCTAGGATTTTTATGGTGTTAGGTCTTATGTTTAAATTTTTAATCCATCTGGAGTTAATTTTAGTGTTAGGTGTCAGGAAAGGGTCCAGTTTCTGCTTTCTGTACACTGCTAGCTGGTTTTCCCAATATTAAACAGGGAATTCTTTCCCCATTGCTTGTTTTTGTCACGTTAGTCAAAAATCAGATGGTTGTAGATGTGTGGTATTTCTTCCAAGGCCCCTGTTCTGTTTCATTGGTCTATATCTCTGTTTTGGTATTACTACCATGCTGTTTTGATTACTGTAGCTTTGTAGTATAGCTTAAAATCAGGTAGCGTGATGCCTCCAGATTTGTTCTTCTTGCTTAAGATTGTCTTTTCTATGGGGGCTCTTTTTTGGTTCCATTTGAAGTTTAAGGCGTTCTTTTCCCAGTTTTGTGAAGAAGGTCTTTGGTAGCTAGATGGGCACAGCATTTATAGCATTGAATCTATAATTTACTTTGAGCAGTATGGTCATTTTCAAGTTATTGGTTTTTCCTAACCATGAGCATGGAATGTTTCTCTATCTGTTTGTGTCCTCTCTTATTTTGTTGAGCAGAGGTTTATAGTTCTCCTTGAAGATGTCCTTTACATCCTCTGTTAGTTGTATTCCTAGGTATTTTATTCTTTTTGTAGCAATTGTGAATGGGAGTTCACTCATGATTTGTCTCTCTGTTAGTCTGTTATTAGTGTATAGAAATGCTTGTGATTTCTGCACATTGATTTTGTATCCTGAGACTGTTGAAGTTGCTTATCAGTTTAAGGAGATTTTGGTCTGAGATGATAGGGTCTTCTAAATATTCAATTATGTAATCTGCAAATTGAGACAGTTTGACTTCATCTTTTCCTAATTGAATACATTTTATTTATTTTTTTCTTCCCTAATTGCTCTGGCTAAAACTTTCAATACTATATTGAATAAGAGTGGTGAGAGAGGGCATCCTTGTCTAGTGCTGGATTCAAAGGGAATGCTTCGAGTTTTTGCCAGTTCAGTATGGTATTGGCTGTAGGTTTGTTGTAATTAGCTTTTAATATTTTAAGATATGTTCTTTTCATACCTGGTTTATTGAGAGTTTTAAACATAAAGGGCTGTTGAATTTTGTCAAAGGCCTTCTCTGCGTCTATTGAGATAATCATGTGGTTTTTGTCTTTGTTTCTGTTTATGTGGTGGATTACATTTGCAGACTTGTGTATGTTGAACCAGACTAGCATCCTTGGGATGAACTTTACGTGAATGTGATGGACAAGATTTTTGATGTGCTGTTGCAATTGGTTTGCAGTATTTTATTGAAGATTTTTGCATCTATGTTCATCATGGATATTGTCCTCGAGTTTTCTTTTTTTGTTTAGTCTGCTGCATTTGGTATCAGGATAACGTTGGTCTCATAAAATGATTTGGGAAAAATTCCCTCTTTTTGTATTGTTTGGAATAGTTTTAGAAGGAATGGTACCAGCTCCTCTTTGTATGTCTGGTAGAATTCAGCTGGGAACCCATTTGAACCCGGACTTTTTTTGATTGGTAGGCTATTAATTGCTGCCTCAACTTCAGCCCTTGTTATTGGTCTGTTCAAGGTTCCGACTTCTTTTAGGTTTGGGAGGGTGCACGTCTCCAGGAATTTATCCATTTCTTCCAGGTTTACTCGTTTATGTGCATAGAGTTGTTTGCAGTAATCTCTGATTGTAGTTTGTCTGTAGTTTGTCTTCTTGCAGAGTCAGTGGTGATATCCCCCTTATCGTTTTCATTGCATCTATTTGATTATTTCCCTTTTGTTTTTTCTTATTAATCTGGCTAGCTGTCTGTCTATTTTGTTGCTCTTTTCAAAAAACTGGCTCCTGGATTTATTGATGTTTTAAAGAATTTTATATGTCTCTATCTCCTTCAGTTCTGCTCTGATCTTAGTTATTTCTTGTCTTCTGCTAGCTCTTGGGTTTTTTTTATCTTGCTCCTCTTGCTTTTTCAATGTTGATGATAGGGTACCAATTTTGGATCTGTCCTCTTTTCTCTGGTGGGCATTTATTGCTATAAATTTCCCTTTAGACACTGCTTTAAATATGTTCCAGAGATTCTGGTACATTTTATCTTCATTCTTGTTGGTTTCAAAGCACGCTTTTATTTCTGCCCTCATTTCATTGTTTATCCAGTTGACATTCAGAAGTCAGTTGTTCAGATTTCATGAAGTTCACAGTTCTGAGTTAGTTTCTGAATTCTGAGTTCTAATTTGATTGGACTGTGCTCTGAGAGGCTGTTTGTTATTATTTCTATTATTTTGCACTGGCTGAAGAGTGATTTACTTCCAATTATGTGGCCAGTTTTAGAGTAGGTGCTGTACGGGGCTGAGAAGAATGTATATTCTGTAGATTTCGGGTGGAGAGTTCCATATATGTCTATTAGGTTTTCTTGGTCCAGGTCTGAGTTCACGTCCTGGATATCCTTGTTAATTTTTTACCTTGTTGATCTGTCTAATATTGACAGTGAAGTGTTAAAGTCTTCTACTACTATCCTGTGGGAGTCTAAGTCTCTTTGTAGGTCATTAAGAACTTGCTTTATATATTTGGGTGCTTATATATTTAGGATAGTTAGTTCTTTTTGTTGCATTAATCCTTTTATCATTATGTAATGCCCTTCTTTTTCACTTTTGATCTTTGTTGGTTTAAAGTCTATTTTATCAGAGACTAGGATTGCAACTCCTGCTTCTTTTTTACTCCCCATTTACTTGATAAATCTTCCTCCATCCCTTTATTTTTAGCCTATATTTGTCCTTGCATGTGAGGTGGGTTTCCGGAATACAGCACATCGATGGGTTTTGACTTTTTATCCATTTTGTCAGTCTTTGTCTTTTGATTCGGGCATTTAGTCCACTTACATTTAAAGTTAATATTGTTATGTGTGAATTTGATCCTGCCATTTTGATGATAGCTGGATGTTCTGCCTGTTAGTTGACACATTTTTTTTTATTGTGTTGATGGTCTTTACTATTTGGTGTGTATTTAAAGTTGCTTGTACTGGTTGTTTCTTACCTTGTCTAGTGCTTCTTTCAGGAGCTCTTGTAAGGCAGGCCTGGTGGTTATGAAATCTCTCAGCAATTGCTTGTTTATAAAGGATTTTCTATCTCCTTCATTTATGAAGCATAGTTTGGCTGGATATGAAGTTCTAGGTTGAAAATTCTTTTCTGTAAGGATGCTGAATATTGGCCCCCACTCTATTCTGTCTTGTAGGGTTTCTACTAGAGATCTGCTGTGACTCTTATGGGCTTCCCTTTGTGGGTGACCCGACCACTCTCTCTGGCTGCCCTTAGCATTTTTTTTCTTAATTTTAACCCTGGTGAATCTGACGATTATGTGCCTTGGGTTGCTCTTCTTGAGGAATATCTCTGTGGTGTTCTCTGTATTTCCTGGACTTGAATATTGGCCTGCCTTGCTAGGTTGGGGAAGGTCTCCTGGATAATATTCTGAAGAGTGTTTTCCAGCTTGGATTCATTCTCTCCATCACATTCAGGTGCACGTATCAAATGTAGATTAGGTCTTTTCATATAATTCCATATTTCTTGGAGGCTTTCTTCATCTCTTTTCACTTTTTTCTCTATTCTTGCTTTCTCATTTGATTGCATTGATTTGATCTTCAATCTCTGATATCCTTTCTTCTGTCTGGTCAATTCATCTATTGAAACTTATGTATACTTTATGAAGTTCTCATGCTGCATTTTTCAGCTCCTTCATGTTGTTTATATTCTTCTCTAAGCTGTTTATTCTAGTTAGCATCTCATCTAACATTTTCCCAAGGTTCTTAGTTTCTTTGCATTGCATTAGCACATGTTCTGTTAGCTCTGAGAAGTTTGTTATTACTCACTTTCTGAAGCCTGTTTCTGTCAATTCATCAGATTGAGTCTCCATCCAGCTTTGATCCCTAGCTGGTGAGGAGCTATGATCCCTTGGAAGAGGAGGGGCATTCTAGTTTTTGGTGTTTTCATCCTTTTTGTGCTGGTTTTCTCCCATCTTAGTGGCTTTATCTACCTTTGGTCTTTGTAGTTGGTGACTTTTGAATGAGATCTCTGAGTGGACATTCTTTTTGTTGATGTTCAAGAAATTTCTTTCTGCTTCTTCGTTTTAATTCTAACAGTCAGGCCTCTCTGCTGCAGGACTGCTGGAGGTCCACTCCAGACACTGCTCACCTGGGGATTACCCATGAGGACTGAAGAACAGCAAGGGTTGCCACTGGTTTCTTCCTCTGCTATTCATGTCCCAAAAGAGTACCCACCAGATGTCAGCCTGAGCTCTCCTTTATGAGGTGTCTCTTTGGGTATACAGGGATTGGGGAGTTGCTTGAGAAGACAGTCTGTCCCTTATAGGAGCTCAAGTGCTGTGCTGGGAGCTCCATTCTTCCATGAAGACTTGCTGGGCAGGTACTTTTAAGTCTGCTGCAGCTGAACTCATAACCACATCTTTTCCCAGGTGCTCTGTCCTAAGAAAGTTGGCTTTATTTATAAGTTTCTGTCATGCTGCCCTTCTTCATAGATAGCCTGCCCCTCACAGAGTAGACTAGTCACAGCCTGCCAGCAGAGGTGTTGCCACAAGCTCTGCCCAACTGCTGTGTGAACTGCATTAGTAGTGGCAGACTGCCTTGGTAGTGGGGGATTCCCTTTCCCCCACTGAGCTGGAGTGTCCTGGGTCCACCTGTGCTTGCTGTGAAACTCTCAATCAAGAGTGTTTCAGATTGCTTGTTTTGTGGGGGTGGTACCCCATGAGCCAGATCACCTGGCTGCCTGTCTCAGCCCCCTCCCTTTCAGTTAAATGGGTGGCTCTGTCTCCCAGGCATTCCAGGAACCAGTTGAAATGGCCACCCTTACTTGTGTACATGAGTTTCTGTGAGTCAACCGAGCACTGGCTGAAGCCACTGTCCTGAAAACTCATGGCACTTTTGGCCCAAGAATCTCCTAGTCTGTGTGCAGTAAAAACTTGTTTGGAAATTTGGTGAGCACTCACACTGTGTGCTGTTCTCACTGGGAACTGAACTTCAGAGCTGTTCCTATTTGGCCATCTTGAATCTTCCTTCTCTGAAGCCTTCTCAATTCATCAAACGTATTCTCCATCCTGTTTTGTTCCCTTGCTGGTGAGGAGTTGTGATCCATTGAAGGAGAAAAGGCACTCTGGTCTTTGATAATTTCATCCTTTTTTGCACTGGTTTATTTTCATCTTCATGTGTTTACCTACCTTTTATTTTTGAAGTTGGTGATTTTGGGTGTTGTCTCTGAGTGGACGTCCTTTCTGTTGATGTTAAAGCTATTTCTTTTTGTTTTTTAGTTTTTTTTCTAACAGTCAGTCCCCTCAGCTCTATGAGATGGTGTATTTTTCTATTGTTAAACTGGGGTCAGGGAGACAGTTGAGGAGGTAGTTTTTCCCTTGTCTACCTGAAGAGGCACTGTTGGGCATCCCCAGACTCAGCCTGGATGCTGTGTAGGCTTCCTCTGGCTTTTGTTAATGCAGCTGAGACTAGACCCACCTTCATAATAGTGGATGCCCTTCCCCCCATCAATCTCAATTGTTTTGAGTTGAGCTCTAACTAATGTGGTGACTGAGAAACTCTCAAGCAAGAGGGCTTCCATTTGGTCTTGTGGGGGTGGGACCTGCCAAGCTATATCACCTGTCTCCCTCCTTTAAACTCTCCTTCTTTCTGAGGGGCAGTGAGATCTGTCCCACAGGCACTCTTGATGCTGGCCAAAACCTCCACCAAGTTCTGTGCCAACAAAGTGTGGCACTGGGCCAGCTGGAGCTGTCCCTCAGATCTGTGCTGGGAGCTTGAGGTGCTTTTCAGTTTGGCGGCATTCTCCCAGACTGTGGACTGCAAAGGGCATGGGAGAAGCACAGTATCTAAACCAGAGTTCCCCCACTGTAATAATTTTGATCTCCCTATATTTCAGTAGCAGATTAATAATCTTGATCTTATCTCAAACCTTATATTCTGTTTGCCATGAATATGTTCTCACTATCTGGGATTAGAACATCAATCCATTTTTTTTGAAAAGTGGACAATATACTACAAAATCATTTAAAACCAGGGCATGTATTTGAAGCATACATAATAAGTACCTATATATATACAAAAACAATAATTTATAACATACACTTGGCATAGGAGATTAAATTATATAAGAATTGATAAAGTGAATTAAAAGGGAGATGAGAACTGAAGAACTCTGTGCAGACAAAACCAGTTACACCTCATAGGTGATTTCAACCTTATGTAATAAAATTATTTGCAAACATAAGCAAAACTTGAGTTATTTCTTGCAAAGGCCTATATTAAAGAAAAGTAGAACTTAATCTCAAATAATCAAAAGTAGTCAACAAACTTATATAACTAGGAATTTTCCAATGAGGAAATAAACAAGAAATTTGGTAACAGCAACCAAGGAAATTTTTTTCTGCTTTTGCATATCCCCAGTAAACAATTTCCTCTGACACTTTGTCATCCAAACTGTAACTTATTTCTGTCTTGTGTTTTCTAAATTCCGAATTGCTTCTTACTCAAATAAACTCAAATTTAATTGTGCCTCAGTTTACTTTTTAAGAAGACAAAATAAACTATCTAGAAATAAATCTAAAAAAACTGTGTATAGCATATAATAACTACCATAGAAATTACCTGACATATATAAATGTGGAAATGAACAAATGAAAAATAATATTATTGTTTTGAGTAGAAAAACTCAGTATTGTCAGCATTAGTTGTTCTTGCTGATTGCTGGAGCTAAAAATTTAGAAATAAACCAAGTGCATAAGAAAGTGTCTTATTCTTCTCAGGCTTCTATGAAAAAATACCTTAGACTGGATAATGTAAAAACAGAAATGTGCTGCTCACAGACCTGGCGACTGAAATGTTAAAAATCAAGACATCACATATTCAGTGTCTTATGAGGCTTCTGTTTCTTACATGTGGAACTTTCCAGCTATTTCCTCACATGGCAGAAGAAGCAAGAATGTTCCTTTCAACCTCCATCCCATGGGCACTAATATAGTTCATTAGCATGCAGCCCTCCTGACTTAATCACTTTCTCAAAGGTCCCATAACTAATAGTATCACACGGAATCTATACGTGGATTAACTTTTACATATGAATGTAGAGGTTGAGGAACACAAATATTCAGACCACGGCAGAAAGTTAAACAACAGAAGCTGCAGTGGGCAGTATTATTAACATTTGGGAATTTGATGTTTCTATCACAAAAGTTAAAAATGGTTTATTCTGACCAAGCAGAAGAAGGGATGTCAGAGGTTGAAGATTAACTAAATAAAATAAAACAAGAAGGCAAGATTAGAAAAAAAAGGGTAAAAAGGAATAAAAATAGCCTCCAAGAAATATGGGATTATGTGAAAAGACCTAACTTACATTTGATACGTGTACCTGAATGTGATGGAGAGAATGAATCCAAGTTGGAAAACACTCTTCAAGATATTATCAAGAGAAACTTCCCCAACCTAGCAAGGCAGGCCAATATTCAAGTCCAAGAAATACAGAGAACACCACAAAGATATTCCTCAAGAAGAGCAACCCCACGGCACATAATCGTCAGATTCACCAGGGTTGAAATGAAGGAGAAAATGCTAAGGGCAGCCACAGAGAAAGGTTAGGTCACCCACAAAGGGAAGCCCATCAGTCTCACAATAGATCTCTCAGCAGAAACCCTACAAGACAGAAGAGAGTAGAGGCCAATATTCAACATCCTTAAAGAAAAGAACTATCAACCTAGGATTTCATATCCTGCAAAACTAAGTTTCATAAGCAAAGGAGAAATAAAATTCTTTATGAACAAGCAATTACTCAGAGATTTTATTATGACCAAGCATGCTTTACAAGACCTCCTGAAAGTAGCACTAAACATAGAAAGGAACAACCAGTATCAGCCACTCCAAAAACTTACCAAATGCTAAAAAGCATTAACACAGTGAAGAAACTGCATCAACTAACAGGCAAAACAACCAGCTAACATCAAAATGGCAGGATCAAATTCACACATAACAATATTAACCCCGGCTGGGCGCGGTGGCTCAAGTTTGTAATCCCGGCACTTTGGGAGGTCAAGGCATGTGGATCACAAGGTCAGGAGATCGAGACCATCCTGGTCAACATGGTGAAACCCCGTCTCTACTAAAAATACAAAAAATTAGCTGGGCATGGTGGTGCATGCCTGTAATCCCAGCTACTCAGGAGGCTGCGGCAGGAGAATTGCCTGAACCCAGGAGGCGGAGGTTGTGGTGAGCCGAGATCACGCCATTGCACTCCAGCCTGGGTAACAAGAGTGAAACTGCGTCTCAAAAAAAACAAAAAAACAAAAAAACAAAAAAAA
Source organism: Callithrix jacchus (assembly GCF_049354715.1). NCBI lineage: Eukaryota > Metazoa > Chordata > Mammalia > Primates > Cebidae > Callithrix > Callithrix jacchus. The sequence goes on from NC_133515.1 coordinate 566,423, forward strand.
AAATTAACCCTAAATGTAAATGGGCCAAATGCCCCAATCAAAAGACACAGACTGGCAAATTGGATAAAAGGAAGAACCCATCAGTGTGCTGTATCCAGGAAACCCATCTCACATGAAAGAATACACATAGAGTCAAAAAAAGGGATGAAGGAAAATTTACCAAGCAAATGGAGAGCAAAAAAAAGCAGGACTTGCAATCCTAGTCTCTGATAAAATAGACTTTAAACCAATAAAAATCAAAAGAGACAAAGAAGGACCTTACCTAATGGTGAAAGAATCAATGCAAAAAAGAGTTAATGATTCTAATATATATGCACCCAATACAGTAGGACCTAGATACATAAAGCAAGTTCTTAACGACCTACACAGAGACTTAGACTTCCATACTATAATAGTGGGAGACTTTAATACTCCACTGTCAATAAATATAAGACAGATCACTGAGACAGAAAATTAACAAGGATATCCAGGACCCTAACTCAGACCTGGACAAAGCAAACCTAATGGACATTTACAGAACTCTCCACCCCAAATCCACAGAATATACATTCTTCTTAGCACCACACCACACCTACTCTAACATTGACCACATAAGTGGAAGTAAATTACTTCTCAGCAAATGCAAAAGGATGGAAATTATAACAGTGTCTCAGACCACAGTGCAATCAAGTTAGAACTCAGAATCCAGAAACTAACTCAGAACCGCACAGCTTCATGGAAACTGAACAACTGGCTCTTGAATGTTGACTAGATTAACAATGAAATGAAGGCAGAAATAAAGATGTTCTTCTACACCAATAAAGAAGATAAAACGTACCAGAATCTCTAGGACACATTTAAAACAGTGTCTGGAGGAAAATGTATAGCAATAAATGCCCACATGAGAAGCAAGGAAGGATCTAAAATCCATGCCCTATTGTCAAAATTAAAAGAGCTAGAGGAGTAAGATCAAGAAAACATAAAAGCTAGCAGAAGACAAGAAATAACTAACATCAGAGCAGGATTGAAGAAGATAGAGACACAAAAATACCTTTCAAAAAATAAGTAAATCCAGAAGCTGGATTTTTTCAAAGATCAACAAAACAGGCAGACCACTAGCCAGATTAAGAAAAAAGAAAAGGGACTATAATCAAATAGATGCACTAAAAACCTATAAAGGGGATATCACCCGGGATTCCACAGAAATACGAAAACTCTATGCACATAAACCAGTAAACCTGGAAGAAATGGATAAATTTCTCACAAGCCTAAACCAGTGAGAGGTCAAAACCCTGAATAGACCAATGACAAGGGCTGAAAGTGAGGCAGCAGTTAATAGACTACTCACCAAATTAAGCCCAAGTCCAGTTGGGTTCACAGCCAAATTCTACTAAACATACAAAAAGGAGCTGGTACCACTCCTTCTGAATCTATTCCAAACAATCCAAAAAGAGGGAATCCTTCCCAAATCATTTCATGAGACAAACATCATCCTGATTCCAAAACGAGGCAGAGACTCAACAAGAGAAGAAATCTTCAGGCCAATATCCACGATGAACATAGATGCAAAAATCTTCAATAAAATACTGGCCAACCGATTGTAACAGCACATCAAAAAGCTTATTCATCACAATCAAGTAGGCTTCATCCCAGGATGCAAGGTTGATTCATTATATGCAAGTCCATAAACATAATTCACCACATAAACAGACCACATGATTATCTCAATTGATGCAGAGAAGATCTTTGACAAAATTCAACAGTGCTTTTTGCTAAAAGCTTTCAATAAACTAGGTATTGATGGAACCTAGCTCAAAATAATTAAAGCTCTTACAACAAACCAACAGCCAATATCATACTGAATGAGCAAAAACTGGAATCATTCCCTTGAAATCTGGCACTAGACAAGAATGCCCTCTCTCACCACACTTATTCAGTATAGTATTGGAAGATCCAGCCAGATCAAGAAAAAGTGTAGGTGCTGCCGAATCGAGCACATGCAATGCCTGTCTCAGCTTTTCTATGGTTATTTTGTTATATGTTTTTTATAGGGAGAGGGTTGCGCTGTGTCGTTCGAGGCGAGTCTCAAAATTGTGACCTAACGATTCAATTAGGAAAGGAGAAAGTCAAATTGTCTCTATTTGCAGACAACATGATTGTATATTTAGAAGGCCCCATCGTCTCAGCACAAAATCTCCTTAAATTGATAAGTAATTTCAGCAAAGTCTCAGGGTACAAAATTAATGTGCAAAAATTACAAGCATTTCTATACACCAATAACAGACTTAAGGAGAGCCAAATCAAGAACAAAATGCCATTCACAATTGCTACAAAGAGAATATGATACCTAGGAATACAACTAACAAAGAATATACCTGTTCAAGGAGAACCTCAAACCACTGCTCAAGGAAATAAGAGAGGACACAAACAGATGGAGAAACATTCCATGCTCCTGGTTAGAAAGAATCAGTATCATGAAAATGGCCATACTGCCCAAAGTAATTTATTGATTCAATGCTACCCCATCAAGCTACCAATAATCTTCTTCACAAAACTGGAAAAAAACCACCTTAAACTTCATATGGAAGCAAAAGAAAACCCGCATAGCCAAGTTAATTCTAAGCAAAAAGTACAAGCTGAAGACATCACATTACCTGACTTCAAACTATACTGCAAGCTTACAGTAATTAAAACAGCATGGTACTGGTACCAAAACAGAGATATAGACAAATGGAACAGAGCAGAGGCCTTGGAGGCAACCCCACACATCTACAACCATCTGATCTTTGAAAAACCTGACAAAAACAAGCAATGGGGAAAGGATTACCTGTTTAATAAATGGTGTTGGATAAACTGAACAGCCATGTGCAGAAAGCAGAAAGTGGACATTTTCCTGACACCTTACACTAAAATTAACTTCAGATGCATTAAAGACTTAAACATATGACCTAACGCCATAAAAATCCTAGAAGAAAATCTAGGCAAAACCATTCAGGATATAGATATAGGAAAGAATTTCATGACTAAAACACCAAAAGCATTGGCACCAAAAGCCAAAATAGATAAATGGGACCCAATTAAACTCCACAGCTTCTTCACAGCAAAAAAAAAAAAAAAGTCGTTAAAGTGAATCAGCAACTAACAGAATGGAAAAAATTTTTTGCAATCCCCTCATCTGACAAAGGGCTAATATCCAGAATCTACAAAGAACTAAAACAGATTTACAAGAAAAAAAACCAAAGAAACCCATTCAAAAGTGGGTGAAGGATATGAACTGACACATTTCAATAGAAGACATACATGAGGCCAACAAACATACGAAAAAATACTCATCATCACTGGTCCTTAGAGAAATGCAAATCAAAACTACATTGAGATACAATCTCACACCAGTTAGAATAACTATCATTAAAAAATATGGAGACAACAGATGCTGGAGAGGATGTGGAGAAATAGGAACACTTTTACACTGCCGGTGGGAGTGTAAATTAGTTCAACCATTGTGGAAGACAGTGTGGCGATTCCTCAAGGATCTAGAAATAGAAATTGCATTTGACTCAGTAATTCCATTACTGGGTATATACCCAAAGGACAATAAATCATTCTATCATAAGGACACATGCACATGAATGTTCATTGCAGCACTGTTTACAATAGCAAAGACTTGGAACCAACCAAAATGCCCATCGATGATAGACTGGACAGGGAAAATGTGGCACATATACACCATGGAATACTATGCAGCCATAAAAACCGTTGAGCTCATGTTTTTTGTAGGGACATGGGTGAACCTGGAAACCATCATTCTCAGCAAACTGACAAGAACAAAAAATCAAACACCACATGTTCTTATTCATAGGCGAGTGTTGAACAATGAGAACACATGGACAGAGGGCGAGGAGCATCACACACTAGGGTCTGAGGTGGGGGAACTAAGGGAAGGAGAGCAGGGGGTGGGGAGTTGGAAAGGGATAACATGGGGAGAAATGCCAGATATAGATGATGGGGAGAAAGACAGCAAACCACATTGCCATGTATGTACCTATGCAACAATCTTGCACGTTCTTCACATGTACCCCAAAACCTAAAATGCAATAAAATAAATATACATAATAAATAAACAAAATTAGTAAATAAATATAAATAAGCATGTAAATATGAAAAATGGTTTATTCTTTAAAAATTATATAAAACTAAAGTTTAATTAAATGCATATATGTGTATATATATATATACATATAGCAAAAAGCCAAGCTCTGAAAAGCTTAATTTCAACAGTTTGTAGCAGAATTTTGAGGCTTTTTTGGGATAGACAGAGCCCAAGAGATTCCTTCTGTGACATTTTCTGTAAAGTTTCTCACACTTCTACTCAATTTGAAAGTGGATAAATGTGTTTTCTCTGTTTTATTATTTAAAAAATTCATGGTAAAGAAGGCCTGTTTATATATGATTCTTTAATAATTATTAAGTCAGTGGTGTCCTGCTGAGGAAGGGCACAGAATCTCACGCTCACAGAAGCATGATCTTCTGTCAGATGGGAGCCTCCTCCCAGAGCCAGAGCTTCATCTTTCACATGTAATTAGAGGCTTTCACAGATATGCCTTCCTCTGAAGCCCTATCAGAGGCTTAGCCCTGAGAGTTTGACCAAAGAAGGTGACTAATGAGCATGAGACCTAGTACTCTGATGTACAGGGATTCTACCCTGTTAAATAGCTCTTCCCTGGCTCCAGAATCTTTTCCACGTATTCACAAACAAATACACGGAAAGATTGAGAAAAAGCTTTGATTCTCACTGCGAGACCTTCTCTGTCTCACCAGCTTCTCTACAAGTGTAATGTTTTAACTATTGCTGAGAGACTTCATGTTAAGTATTTCTCTCTAACAACATAATTGAGAACAGAATGGGCAAGAGTCGGATCATCCTGGAGGTCATGTCTAGGGTCTAGACCTGATCTATGTCTCAGATTTATGTAAATATTGGCAAATATAGATTCATCTCTAGATGCAGAAAAACACAAGGAGGATCCCCTGCTCCCAGAGAACATAAAAGATGAATTCAACGTTTTGTAAATCCAGCTTAATCTAAACCATGGGGCATTAAGTCTTTTCAGTAAAAAAGTAATAGTTTTCAATCACCTGAAGCAACTGAATTATGGCCTCAGACAGCTGGGTACTGAGAAGACGTGCTCCTCACTAGAATTCCATGGCTACATTGCAGAGGGTTGGGATAATTCCAAAGGATTCTTTTTATTTATATTTTTATTTTTTATTTTTTTGAGATGGAGTTGTGCTCTGTCACCCAGGCTGGAAAGCTGTGGTTTGATCCCTGCTCACTGCAACTTCTGCCTTTGGGTTCACGCAATTCTCCTGCCTCAGCCTCCTGAGTAGCTGGGATTACAGGCATGTGCCCCCACTCCTGGCTAATTTTGTGTTTTTTGTAGTGATGGGGTTTCTCTATGTTAGTCAGGATGGTTTCTATCACCTGACTTTTTGATTCACGTGTCTCTGCCTCCCAAAGTTCTGGGATTACAGGCATGAGCCACTGCACCTGATCCAAAGGATTCTCTAGGGTAATAGGGAGACCAAATGGAAAAAATAAACCCAGTCATTGCCCTTCCATTGGGTCTAACTAATCTTACTCTCATCCTACCCCAAAATTATCGCCAGACTCTTTACTGGGGTGTGCCAGGAGTAATTCAGAAAGAACAGAGGTTATTCAAGCCCATCTATTTCTTATAGCACCTGAGGTCTAAGTATTTCACTCCCCAGGTTTTAGATTTTCTTTTTTAGGGTTTCTGGAAAATTTTATTCATACTTCTGTAAAAGCTGCAACCAGGATTGCCTCTGGTTAATCACATCAGTTTGGATGAGTTACCCTTTTCTTGCAACATTAAAGGTCCCAAATTAGAAAGCAATACATTGGCATGGTGAAGTAAAGGGTAAACTTTAATGTTTATTTATAGAAGGCTGCAAGATATGAAATTCCACATAGAAACGAGAAGCCCAGCCAGAGGACAAGCTTCATACAGTATGTATAGTTGGAACTGTTCAAGTATAATTTCAGTGTAAAAAGTGCTACAATAACAAACCACATTTAGAGTGTTTTGTAGAGAAATAAGAAGACGAAATACCAAAGGGCACACAACAATTTTATGCCTCAGCTACATGATCTAAAAGTTAAAGGTCGCAGGAGCTCCATCCTGAACTTGGAAGGTATAGCCTTCAGAGACAGTTTCTGGCACAATATTTTGATCTTTCTCTTCCACTACAGAGAAATACTTCTCAATTAAGTTTAACGAAGACTTATACACGGACTCATTTTCTTGGCTTTCTAGAGCTTCAGTTTTGTCTAAGCCTCCACATTCTTCAATCATTATACTCAGTTTCTCCATTCCACCTAGTTTCTCAATAGCCTGAAAGATATTTGAAATGGCATCCACGATAACCAGAATAATCTTGGTATCTTTTGCAGTTCAGAGGTTCATCAATAGCTCTATTATGCTGCAATGAATGAGGTACACAATCTGTTTAACTTTCCCACCACTGGTATAGTTGTTCACGGCCCATACAGCTTCCTTTTTTGTCTTAAAATCTGCCTTAGAGGGAACAATGACAAGGAATGTGACTAATCCATGATTCGCAACTTGCTGTATCTGATTCTGATGGCCAGCTGTGATGTTTGACATTGTCCATGTAGCTTCCTTCTGAATGTTAGTTTTGGGGTTGGTAAGCAGACTGGGAAAGACAGCAAGTGCTCCTGCATTGATCAGAACTTGAGTCTGTTCCTCTGTTTTTTTGTGTATGTTTTTGTCTGCTTTGTTGAAAATTTACTGCTTTTATTTGGCTTTATTTCTGATTTATCTATTCTGTTTCTGAAAATAAGAAAAACATGTTATGCAAAAGGTGAATCTATGTATCTCCTAAGAAGTCCACATTTTATAAGCCTCATTCTTCACACCCCACACAAAATATACAGAAATCTAGAAAACAAAAGTTAGAGATAAAATTATAGAAACATGCTGTAAAGTTGTTTACAACTCTCTGCTTTCCCCTGAGAGCCCCTTGAGGTCATGGGGTGCTGCTTTCCAGGACACACTTTCTCAGTCACTGCTCAGGTAGGCACCTGAGCCTGGGCTGGGGAAAGTTTTGTCCTGTGACGACTCTTCTTATGTCCTCAATTACACTCCACAGACTCTGCCTGCCAGCGTGTGTTTAAATACCTCACACTTGCCATCCCTGGGTAGGGACCAGACTATTCTACCTCTGTGAAGATCAAAGTGAGAAGGAGGAGGAGAGAAGATGGACACAAAGAAAAAGAACCAGAGAAACAGTGAATAAAGAAGAGTCAGGAAAGCCAGGTTCAGTGGTTTAACCAGGCAAGACTCTGTCTAATAATAAATAAATAAATAAATAAATAAATAAATAAATAAATAAATAAATAAATAAATAAAGAGTTGGGGAGAACTAAAGAAGGTAAAATAAAGAATGAAGGTGGTGTGGGTGAGAATGAACATAAAAAGACAAAAAGAGTGAGAGATGGTGACCTGAGAATGGAATAGAGAAACTAAAATAGAAAAAAAGAGGAATCAGCAATGAGATGGAGGGAGCAGAATAGAGGAGGGGGCTCTCCACAAACAGAGGCAGTTGGCACAACAGAGGGTGCATCACATACTTGCCAGATGCTTTTTTTATTTTCCAGTTACTTTTTCTTTTAAATTTGTGTCATATTTAGTGAAGCTGTCAATGTTTTTAAAAATCTTCTCATGTACTAAAAATATTCTTTGATGTTTAGTCGATAATGTTCAGAATTTAAATATGCCCTTGGAAAAATATTGATTTTTAAATTAACAGAAATCATTCAGTAAAACTAGTTAGTCTAATACACAACAGCTTCTTCTCTTTCCCATGTGGTTTAGGAAATTAATGCACTGCAACATGAAATTTCTGTCTATGTTATCTTCAAGTTTCCTTTGCTCTTTCTTAGGAGATATTGAAGAAGGTGCTAGCTGGATATGGAAGTTTCTTTCATCAAAACCATCTGTTTATGATGAATACATTGTCCTGAGTTAATTGTATAGCCAACCTCCTTCATATTTCCAATGGTCAATTATTACATCTTTTCAATTTTTTAATTTGGGGAGTTCAATGTGATTTCTCAAACAAAAAAAATGCTTAAAATTAATGTGATTAGAATTATAGAGAAGTCTCTCCTGGTCAAGAGTATAAAATATGGTCTGAGATCTTGAGCCAGTGCTGGTGACTTTACTGGCCTGTCTTCTCATCCCTGCCTTCCCCAACACACACTTTCAGAGTCACAAGGCAGCTGAGGAGAGGAGAGCCCAGGCTCTAAACTCAGCAGAAAAGAGAGGCATCTCTGCAATGAGAAGGGAACACTGGCACTGGGAAGAGATCTCAGAGAAGGAAGAATGCAGGTTGGGGGTTAGGGCTCAGATATGGAAAGAAGACTTGGAAGCTCAGGACCAGAAGAAAGAAAAAGCTGTGTGATCCTGGTGACCTAGGTCTCCCTTGGTGACCCTGTGCTCACCAGGGACTAGCAGAGACCAAGGGGTCTGTGACTTGAAGGGGAGGATGAGTGTAGCCACATACCCCTGGCTCTCATGTAATGTGTGGTCTTCATTAAAATAAAATAGTAATTTGGGGGAAAGAGCAGAAATATCTCACTTTCTTGTGTTTTTTGTTTGTTTTTGGTGTTTTTGTTTGTTTCTTTGACCAAGGTCTCACTCTGTCACCTAGGCTGGGGTGCAATCATGCAATCTTGCAAACTGCAACCTTCATCTCTGGGGCTCAAGTGATTCCCCGACCTCAGCCTCCCGAGTAGCTGGAATTATAGGCACTTGCCACTGCACCCGGTTAATTTTTGTACTTTTAGTAGAGATGGGTTCTCACCATGTTGACCAGGCTGGTCTCAAACTCTTGAGCTCAGGTTTCCACCTGCGTTGGCCTCCCAAAGTGCTGGGATACAGGCATGAGTCACTGCACCTGGCCTCCAAATAAGCTGTTTTAATCTGAATTTTTTCCTCTTCCAGTGGTCAGCATAGAACATTTTTTCAACATGTTAGTTACTTCCTAATTACAGGATTGTGACACCAAAGAAAAAGGTATATGTGAAACTCTAGTCATCATACTATACACTGTGAGGTGACTTCTCAGTCATAATCTTACCTAAGAAACAAGTCTGCAGAAAAAGAGAAAAGAAAGGGAAGTCAAAAATGGTGCCATCAGCCCAGGTGATAGTCATTCTCGGTTGATTACTCTGTTTCCTTACTGCAGATGTGTTTGGCACTCACTAACCACTGACTCTGCAGTCTTCTATCTGACACATGGGCTTGCACTTACTCAGGATCCTGTTCCACATCCTTCCATTTCTATCTGTCATTTTATGAAATGGCACTTGTGAAAATGCTCTGTATGGGAGATTTTCCTGGGCAGATCTTCACCCCAGACCTGGGTTCAGGACAGGGAGTGGGCTCTGCGGTCAGTGGGGTTGAGCTGCAGGATTGTTTAGAATGAAAACAAATGGATGTACCTCTTCTTTATTTGGACCAAAATTAAAGAAACTGTACACAAAATAGTGTATTAATACCCAGGAAGAGCTGTGGAATCTTAGGCAGAGACTATTGACAACATAAAACCTGCTAAGCTAGACTTCATTACTCATTTGAAGCTGAATCAAGTGAATCTGTGTTTGAGCCTCTAAATAGAATCCATAAAATCATAAATAGAATCAGTACAATCACAAATAAAAGCCAATTTTATCTTTAAATTAAATTTGTAGTAAGTGGTACCCTTGTCTGGAAACAAACTCTTCTGGAAACTGACTAATACCAAAGCCATGCAGGAGGTGAGAAATAATTACTCATGGGCTGAAATTATGGAGAGAATATAATGTCAAGAATATAAGCCTGTCCCTAGCTAATCTTAATTTAAAATAATCTAATTCTCAGTGCTCATTATTGTAGCTTTGTTATGTATTAAGCCATAAAACTTATTTTGTAAAAAGTTCTTGAATATAATTTGGCAATTAATCTGCTAGCTATTTTATCTTCCCTACAGGAGTCAGGAATAACCTTTCCAATATTTGAAGATGCATTTCCAGAGTACCTTCATTCATATAAGAGCACAAGAATGAAGCTAGTTTAATTATCTTATTATTTTAAAAAATAATCAATTTGGGGCTTTGATGTTGTTTCTGTTTTACCTACTAGAGCATATTATATACTTGATACAGATTATAACTAGATAATAACAGAAAACATTTGGCCTTTGTCCATTATGACAAGACTATTTCTTCATCAAATTAAGGATGAAGCATTCAAAGAAAGGTAACTTAATAACCTTAGTTTTTCACATTAAAAAATATTATCAACTTTGTAGTTTTCAGAATTTAATAGTTTGTTACATTTATTCTGAGGTTAAAAATATTCAACGCCATTGCCAGAATTAATATTCATCTATTTAAATTAGTTCAGTAAATAATTGTTTTTGCTTTTGGATTCCCTACTTAAAATTGATTTTTGTTTTAATATGTTTAATAATTCTAACACAAAAATAACTTCATTTGATGTTTTTATTTATTTAAAAAAACTAATTTTTCTTATAATTAGTGGTTAGATTTAATTTAATTAGATTTAAATGAGAAATTGCCACAATGAAAACTTTTTGAAAAGTACAACCATACAGCTGGGTGTGGTGGCTCATGTCTGTAATCTTAGCACTTTTGGATGCCAAGGAGAGTGGATAACCTGAGGTCAGGAGTTCGAGACCGGCCTGACCAATAAGGTGAAACCCAGTCTCTATTAAAAATTCAAAAATTAGCCTGCTGTGGGGTCAGGCACCTGTATTCCCACCTACTTGGGAGGCTGAGACAAGAGAGTTGCTTGAATCTGAGGGGAAGAGGTTGCAGTGATTTTAGATTATGCCAACTGCACTCCAGCCTGGGCAGCAGCAAGACTCCATTTTTTAAAAAAAATTACAACCACATTTTACAACTGACAAGATACATAAAATTAAAAATACTTGAAATATTAAAGTATATCTATGTCTATAAGATTGAGATACACTGTGGTTAAGTACGTTGTCTACTCCTGAAATTTTCTTTTTACAATGAGGTGACTTTAGAAGTTGTATTAGTTTGTTTTCATGCTGCTGATAAAGAAATACCTGATACACCCATCAAATTTCATGATATTTATTCACTATCACGAGAATAGCACAAGAAAGACTGGTGTCCATGATTCAATAACTTTCTTTTGGGTTTCTTTCACAACATGTGAGATTTCTGGGAGGTACAATCCAAGTTGATATTTGGGTGTGGACAGAACTGAATCATATCATTCAGCCCCTGGCCCCTCCATATCTCATGTTCTTACATCTCAAAACCAATCATGCCTTCCCAACAGTCCCCCAAAGTCTTAACTCATTTCAGCATTAACCCAAAATTCCACAGCTCAAAGTCTCATCTGAAACAAGGCCAGTTTCTTCTGCCTATGAGCCTGTAAAATCAACAGCAAGCTAATTACTTTCTAGATACAATGGAAATACAGGTATTGGGTAAATACGGCCATTCCAAATGGGAAAATTTGGCCAAAACAAAAGTTACAGGGCCCATTCAAGTCCGAAATCCAGTGAGACAATCAAATTTTAAAGCTCCACAGTAAAGTTTTTGACTCCAGGTGTCACACTTCGGTCACCCTGATTCATAAGGTGGGTTTCCATTATCTCAGGAAGCTCCTACACTGTGGCTCTTCAGAGTACAGCCTTTCTCCTGGCTGCTTTCATGGGTTGATGTTGAGCGTCTGCAGATTCTCCAGGTTCTTGGTGCAAGCTGTTGGTGGATCTAGCACTCTGGGGCCCAGAGGATGGTGGCTGTCTTCTCACAGCTCCACTAGGCAGTGCCACAATAGGGACTCTGTGAGGGGGCTTCCACCCCACATTTCCCTTCTGCACTGCCCTTATAGAGGTCCTGCCCCTGCAACAAATTTTGCCTGAGCATCCAGGCTGTCCACACATCTTTTGAAATATAGACAGAGGTTCCCAAACCCCAATTCTTAATTTCTGTGCACTGCAGGCTCAACACCAAGTGGTGGCCGCCAAGGCGTGGCCCTTCCACTCTCTGAAGCCACAAGCTGAGGTCTACATTGGCCTCTGTCTACGATGGGTGGGTCAACTGGGACAAAGGGCACCAAACCCCTAGGCTGCACACCACATGGGACCTTGGGCCTTGCCAATAAAATTACATTTTTCTCCTTGGCCTCTGGGACTGTGAAGGGAGGGGTTGCAGTGAAGGTCTGTGAAATGGCCTGGAGACCCTTTTATCCCATAATCTTGGGGATTAGCATTTGGCTTATTGCTACTTATGAAAATATATGCAGCTGGCTTGAATTTCCCCATAAAATTGGGTTTTTGCTTTCCTTTTATTGTTATCTTGAGACAGAGTCTCACTTTGGTTGCCAGGCTGGAGTGCAATGGTGCAATCTCGGCTCACAACATTTACCTCCCAGATTCAAGCAGGTCTCCTGACTCAGCCTCTAAAGTAGCTGGGACTACAAGAGCCCACCACCACATCGGGCTAATTTTGTATTTTCGGTAAGGACGGGGTTTCTCCATGTTTCCCTGGTTGATCCTGAACTCCCGACCTCAGGTGATCTGCCTGCCTTGGCCTCCCAAAGTGCTGGGATGACAGGTGTAAGCCACCACACCTGTCTGGAATTTTTCTTTCTACTGAATTCTCAGACTCTAAAATTTTTGAACTTTTATGCTTTGTTTTCTTTTTAAAACAGAATGCTTCTAACAGGACCCTAGTCACAGTTTAAATGCTTTGTTGCTTAGAATTGGATAAAAATCCAAAACCCATCACTGTGCTGTATCCAGGAAACCCATCTCACATGCAAGGATACACAAAGGCTCAAAATAAAGGGATGGAGGAAGATTTACCAAGCAAATGGAGAGCAAAAAAAAGCAGGAGTTGCAATTCTCATCTCTAATAAAATAGACTTTAAAGCAACAAAGATCAAAAGAGACAAAGAAGGACATTACATAATGGTAAAAGGATCGATACAAGAAGAGTTAATGATCCTGAACATATATGGACCCAATGCAGGAGTACCCAGATACATAAGGCAAGTTCTTAATGACTTACAAAGAGACTTAGACTCCCACACAATAATAGTGGGATACTTTAACACTCCACTGTCAATATTAGACAGATCAACCACACAGAAAATCAACAAGGATATCCAGGGCTTGAATTCAGACCCGGAGCAAGCAAACCTGATAGACATTTACAGAGCTCTCCACCCAAAATCCACAGAATACACATTCTTCTCAGCACCACATCACACCTACTCTAAAACTGACCACATAATTGAAAGTAAAGCACTGCTCAACAAATGAAAAACAACTGAAATCATAACAAACAGCCTCTCAGATCATAGAGCAATCAAGTTAGAATTCAGAATACAGAAACCGACCCAGAACCACACAGCTTCATGGAAACTGAACAACTAGCTCTTGAATGTTGACTGGGTAAACAATGAAATGAAGTCAGAAATAAAGAAGTTCTTCGAAACCAATGAGAACGACGACACAACATGCCAGAACCTCTGGGACACATTTAAAGCAGTCACTAGAGGAAAGTATATAGCAATAAGTGCCCATATATGGAGAATGAAGAGATCCAAAATTGACTCCCTATCGTCAAAATTGAAAGAGCTAGAGGAGCAAGATCAAAAAAACTCAAAACCCAGCAGAAGACAAGAAATAACTAAGATCAGAGCTGAACTGAAGGAGATTGAGACACGAAAACCCTTCAAAAAATCAATAAATCCAAGAGCTGGTTTTTTGAAAAGATCAACAAAATAGACAGACCACTAGCCAGATTGATTAAAAAGAAAAAAGAGAACAACCAAATAGATGCAATAAAAAATAATAAAGTGGAAATCACCACAGATTCCACAGAAATTCAAACCATCATCAGAGAATATTACAAACAACTCTATGCACATAAACTAGTAAACCTGGAAGAAATGGATAAATTCCTGGACTCCTGTGTCCTCCCAAGCCTAAACCAGGAGGAAGCTGAAACTATGAATAGACCAACAACAAGGTCAAAAGTCGAGGCAGCAATTAAGAGCCTACCACACAAAAAAAGCCCAGTCCAGACGGGTTCACAGCCGAATTCTACAAGACACACAAAGAGGAGCTGGTACCATTCCTTCTGAAACTATTCCAAATAATCCAAAAAGAGGGAATCCTTCCCAAATCATTTTATGAGACCAACATCATCCTGATACCAAAACCCGGCACAGACCCAATAAGAAAAGAAAACTTCAGGCCAATATCCATGATGAACATAGATGCAAAAATCTTCAATTAAATATTGGCAAGCTGATTGCAACAGCAAATCAAAAAACTTATTCATCATGATCAAGTAGGATTCATCCTGGGGATGCAAGGCTGGTTCAACATACGCAAGTCTATCAACGTAATTCACCACATAAACAGAACCAAAAACAAAAACCACATGATTATCTCAATTGACGCAGAGAAGGCATTTGAAAAAATGCAACACCCCTTTATGCTAAAAACCCTCAATAAACTCGGTATCGACGGAACGTATCTCAAAGTAATAAAAGCTATTTATGACAAACCAACAGCCAATATCATACTGAATGGGCAAAAACTGGAAGCATTCCCTTTGAAATCTGGCACTAGACAAGGATGCCCTCTCTCACCACTCCTATTCAATATAGTACTGGAAGTTCTAGCCAGAGCAATCAGGCAAGAAAAAGAAATAAAGGGTATTCAAATAGGAAAGGTGGAAGCCAAATTGTCTCTATTTGCAGACGACATGATAGTATACCTAGAAGACCCCATCGCCTCAGCCCAAAAACTCCTGAAACTGATAAGCAACTTCAGCAAAGTCTCAGGATATAAAATCAATGTGCAAAAATCACAAGCATTCGTCTACACCAATAACAGACTTAAAGAAAGCCAAATCAAGAACGAACTGCCATTCACAATTGCTACAAAAAGAATAAAATACCTTGGAATACAACTCACTAGGAACGTAAGGGACCTCTTCAAGGAGAACTACAAGCCACTGCTCAACGGAATCAGAGAGGACACAAACACATGGAGAAACATTCCATGTTCATGGTTAGGAAGAATCAATATCGCGAAAATGGCTATACTGCCCAAAGTAATTTACAGAATCAGCGCTATCCCCATCAAGCTACCATTGACTTTCTTCACAGAACTGGAAAAAACCACCATGAACTTCATATGGAACCAAAAGAGATCCCGCATAGCAAGTCAATTTTAAGCAAAAAGAACACATAGGGGGGGGCATCACACTACAGAATTTCAAACTATACTACAAGGCTACAGTAATCAAAACAGCATGGTACTGATACCAAAACAGACATATAGACCAATGGAACAAAACAGAGGCACCAGAGGCAGCACAACATATATACAACCATACAATCTTTTATAAACCTGACAAAAACAAGCAATGGGGAAAGGATTCCCTATTTAACAAATGGTGTTGGGAAAACTGGCTAGCCATGTGCAGAAAGCAGAAACTGGACCCCTTCCTGACACCTTACACTAAAATTAACTCCAGATGGATTAAAGACTTAAACATAAGACCTGGCACCATAAAAACCCTAGAAGGAAATCTAGGCAAAACTATCCAGGACATAGGAGTAGGCAAGGACTTCATGAACAAAACACCAAAAGCATTGGCAACAAAAGCCAAAATAGACAAATGGGACCTAATCAAACTCCACAGCTTCTGCACAGCAAAAGAAACAGTCAATAGAGTAAATCGGCAACCAACAGAATGGGAAAAATTTTTTACAGTTTACCCATCTGACAAAGGGCTGATATCCAGAATTTACAGAGAACTCAAACAGATTTACAGGAAAAAAACAAACAAGCCCATCCAAAAGTGGGCAAAGGATATGAATAGACACTTTACGAAAGAAGACATATATGAGGCCAACAATCATATGAAAAAATGCTCATCGTCGCTGGTCATCAGAGAGATGCAAATCAAAACCACATTGAGATACCATCTCGCACCAGTTAGAATGGCGATCATTAAAAAATCTGGAGACAACAGATGCTGGAGAGGATGTGGAGAAAAAGGAACACTTTCTCACTGTTGGTGGGAGTGTAAATTAGTCCAACCATTGTGGAAGACAGTGTGGCGATTCCTCAAGGCCTTAGAAATAGAAATTCCATTTGACCCAGCAATCCCATTACTGGGTATATACCGAAAGGACTATAAATCGTTCTACTATAAGGACACATGCACACGAATGTTCATTGCAGCACTGTTTACAGTAGCAAAAACCTGGAATCAACCCAAATGCCTACTGATGATAGACTGGATTGGGAAAATGTGGCACATATACACCATGGAATATTATGCAGCAATCAGAAATGATGAGTTCGTGTCGTTTGTAGGGACATGGATGAATCTGGAGAACATCATTCTCAGCAAACTGACACAAGAACAGAAAATGAAACACCGCATATTCTCACTCATAGGAGGGTGATGAAAAATGAGAACACATGGGCACAGAAAGGGGAGTACTAAACACTGGGGTCTATTGGGGGGAAAAGGGGAGGGCCAGTGGGAGGGGTAGGAGGGGAGGGATAGCCTGGGGAGAAACACCAAGTGTGGGTGAAGGTGTGAAAGCAAACAAAACACACTGCCATGTGTGTACCTATGCAACTGTATTGCATGCTCTGCACATGTACCCCAAAACCTAATATACAATAAAAAAATAAGGAAAAAGAAAAGAAATTATTTCCACCGTAAATAACCTCTCTCAATTTCAAAGTTTCACAGATCTCTATGGCCGGAGCAAAATGCCACCGGTTTCTCTACTACTATATAACAAGAGTTACCTTTGTTCCAGTTCCCAACAAGTTTTCCATCTCTATCTGAGACTGCCTCAGGCTGAACCTTAATGTTCATATCACTGTCAGCATTTTTGTCAAAGCCACTCAACAAGCCTCTAGGAGGTTCCAAAA
This sequence comes from Callithrix jacchus, assembly GCF_049354715.1. Taxonomy (NCBI): domain Eukaryota; kingdom Metazoa; phylum Chordata; class Mammalia; order Primates; family Cebidae; genus Callithrix; species Callithrix jacchus. Next base: position 583,469 of record NC_133515.1, read on the forward strand.
TTTCTTACATTTTTGTGTGTTCTTCTAAGCCCTTCAAATTGTTCCAACCTCTGCCTGTTACCCAATTTCAAAATTGCTTTTATATTTTTGGGTATCTTTCCAGAGTGCCCCACTCTACTGGTACCAATTTACTGCATTAGTTCATTTTCATGCTGCTGATAAATAAATACCTGAAACTGGAAACAAAACGAGGTTAAATTGGACTTACAGTTCCACATGGCTAAAGAGGCTGCAGAATTATGGTGGGAAGTGAAAGGCACATTTTACATAATGGTTGCAAGAGAAAAATGAGGAGGAAACAGAAGCAAGAAACCCTTGATAAACCCGTCAGATCTCATGAGACTTATTTACTATTATGAGAATAACAAAGACTGGCGCCCATGATTAAACCACCTCCCTCTGGGTTTCTCTCACAACACGTGGGAATTCTGGGAGATAAAATTCAGTTGAGATTTGAGTGGGGACACAGCCAAATTATATCAGAAATGTCACTCAGTTTTTTTATGTTTAAAATTTTCTCCCCTGTGAAAAGGGAAAATAAATCATATTATGGATTTCTTATAAAAATACATGTAAAACACTGTTATAATACTCTAGAATAGTACTACAACATAGTGAGAATATATGATTTTCTTTTTAGAGCAAAAATTTTATCAACAGACAAATGAAGTTTAATAAAATATGTCTGTGCTAGAAAGAATAGCAAGTACACAATAGGGTACTTTGGTTTCCCTCATAAAACAGACCTGATGTGTTCATGAAAAATCTCCTCACTTGGAATGAAATTATCAATTACTTGAAAATAACAAATTGTCTCTAGTATTATAGCAGTAAAAATTATCTTCTTATCCCAGATGATACTTAAATAGCTGAAATGTTCTTGACATCACAGATTTCTTTATTTATGAGATGAACATTACGATGCATAGATTTGATGCTCAAGCACCTGACTATGCTCAACTCCTGATACTCTCTACAAAATTTCCTTAGAGAAGGACTGATTGGGAGTTGATCTATTTTTTCAGTAATATTAGATAGAAAGTTGTTTTCATGTTCAATGGGGGGGCCAGAGCTTGAGCATTGACACCATCTCCCACTTGAGTATCTCCCATGCCATCACCATCAGCTTTCAAAACATCAGGTGGGCAGAGCTTAAACTATATGCTTCCAAATAGACATGATACTCCAATATCCTAATTCCGTGCTGAATTCTGAATATGCCTGCAAATGTCATTATTCCTAAGTATGTTACTGGCAAGTGGAACACCACAAGCAGCACAAAAATTATTTTAAACACAGTTCTGGAGTAGCTAATTACGGAATTCCACATCTATCACATGCTGTATTTTTATCATTTTTTAATGTTTTGTGTCTGGAACTTATAACCCGGGGCAGAAGCTCCATGACTTTTACTCTGTTCAACACAAGTGGTGGATCCAACACATTCATAGGTCCAACACCACTCCTAAATACTTACCTGAGTCCAGAATCACTGAAAGCATCTTTGTCTTGAGGAGCACTTGTGTATCATATCATACTCTCTCCTACATCTTTACCATATATGTGGTTTTGGGGTTTGGGGTGGTGTTTGGTTTTTTTCTTTTGTTTGAGATGGAGTTTCACTCTTGCTGCCCAGACCAAAGTGCAATAGTGTGATCTTGACTCACCACAACATCTGCCTCCCAGGTAAAAGTGGTTCTCCTGACTCAGCCTCCCGAGTAGATGGAATTACAGACATGCACCACCATGTCAAAATAATTTTGTATTTTTTTGTAGAGACGAGGATTCTCCATGTTGTTCAGGCTGGTCTCAAACTCCCAACCACAGGTGATCCATCCACCTCAGTCTCCCAAAGTGCTGAGATTAGAGGCATAAGGCACCATGCCCTGCCAATGTAGTTCTTTCTTATAGTCCCAGTTGTTGGCTGATGAACAACTCTAAATTGATTGCTGCTTGTATTTTCTATAGTAGGACCCATTGTTCTCATAAGCCATGGCCCCAGAATATCCAGAATGATCTCTTTCTGCTGTGGAAGGAATACCAAGTTTTCTAAGATAATCAAATAGATCTACATTTTATGTGAATTTTTTAATAACCTGCAGATATTTATTTATGATTATTTTGTGTGATTTATTTACTGTTTATTTTATTTTTTATTTTTTATATTTTTTAAACTTTTTTATTGGATTTTATGTTGTGGGGTACATGAGCAGATCATGCAAGACAGTTGTGTAGGTACACACATGGCAGTGTGCTTTGCTTTTCTTCTCCCCTTCACCCACATTTGGCATTTCTCCCCAGGCTATCCCTCCCCACCTCCCCCTCCCACTAGTCCTCCCCTTTTTCCCCCAATAGACCCCAGTGTTTAGTACTCCCCTTTCTGTGTAAATGTGTTCTCATTTTTCATCACCCGCCTATGAGTGAGAATATGTGGTGTTTCATTTTCTGTTCTTGTGTCAGTTTGCTGAGGATGATGTTCTCCAGATTCATCCATGTCCCTACAAACGACACGAACTCATCATTTCTGATTGCTGCATAATATTCCATGGTGTATATGTGCCACATTTTCCCAATCCAGTCTATTATCAATGGGCATTTGGGTTGATTCCAGGTCTTTGCTATTGTAAACAGTGCTGCAATGAACATTCGTGTACATGTGTCCTTATAGTAGAACGATTTATAGTCTTTTGGATATATACCCAGTAATGGGATTGCTGGGTGAAATGGAATTTCTATTTCTAAGGCCTTGAGGAATCGCCACACTGTCTTCCACAATGGTTGGACTAATTTACACTCCCACCAACAGTGTAAAAGTGTTCCTTTTTCTCCACATCCTCTCCAGCATCTGTTGTCTCCAAATTTTTTAATGATCACCATTCTAACTGGCGTGAGATGGTATCTCAATGTGGTTTTGATTTGCATCTCTCTGATGACCAGTGACGATGAGCATTTTTTCATATGATTGTTGGCCTCATATATGTCTTCTTTCGTAAAGTATCTATTCATATCCTTTGCCCACTTTTGAATGGGCTTGTTTGTTTTCTTCCTGTAAATCCGTTTGAGTTCTTTGTAAATTCTGGATATCAGCCCTTTGTCAGATGGGTAAACTGCAAACATTTTTTCCCATTCTGTTGGTTACCGATCCACTCTAGTGACTGTTTCTTTTGCCGTGCAGAAGCTGTGGAGTTTGATTAGGTCCCATTTGTCTATTTTGGCTTTTGTTGCCAATGCTTTTGGTGTTTTGTTCATGAAGTCCTTGCCTACTCCTATGTCCTGGATAGTTTTGCCTAGATTTCCTTCTAGAATTTTTATGGTGCCAGGTCTTATGTTTAAGTCTTTAATCCATCTGGAGTTAATTTTAGTGTAAGGTGTCAGGAAGGGGTCCAGTTTCTGCTTTCTGCACATGGCTAGCCAGTTTTCCCAACACCATTTGTTAAATAGGGAATCCTTTCCCCATTGCTTGTTTTTGTCAGGTTTATCAAAGATTGTATGGTTGTATATATGTTGTGTTGCCTCCGGTGCCTCTGTTTTGTTCCATTGGTCTATATCTCTGTCTTGGTACCAGTACCATGCTGTTTTGATTACTGTAGCCTTGTAGTATAGTTTGAAATCCGGTAGTGTGATGTCCCCCGCTGTGTTCTTTTTGCTTAGAATTGACTTGGCTATGCGGGCTCTCTTTTGGTTCCATATGAAGTTCATGGTGGTTTTTTCCAGTTCTGTGAAGAATGTCAATGGTAGCTTGATGGGGATAGCGTTGATTCTGTAAATTACTTTGGGCAGTATAGCCATTTTCACGATATTGATTCTTCCTAACCATGAACATGGAATGTTTCTCCGTCTGTTTCTGTCCTCTCTGATTTCGTTGAGCAGTGGTTTGTAGTTCTCCTTGAAGAGGTCCCTTACGTTCCTAGTGAGTTGTATTCCAAGGTATTTTATTCTTTTTGTAGCAATTGCGAATGGCAGTTCGTTCTTGATTTGGCTTTCTTTAAGTCTGTTATTGGTGTAGACGAATGCTTGTGATTTTTGCACATTGATTTTATATCCTGAGACTTTGCTGAAGTTGCTTATCAGTTTCAGGAGTTTTTGGGCTGAGGCGATGGGGTCTTCTAGGTATACTATCATGTCGTCTGCAAATAGAGACAATTTGGCTTCCACCTTTCCTATTTGAATACCCTTTATTTCTTTTTCTTGCCTGATTGCTCTGGCTAGAACTTCCAGTACTATATTGAATAGGAGTGGTGAGAGAGGGCATCCTTGTCTAGTGCCAGATTTCAAAGGGAATGCTTCCAGTTTTTGCCCATTCAGTATGATATTGGCTGTTGGTTTGTCATAAATAGCTTTTATTACTTTGAGATACGTTCCGTCGATACCGAGTTTATTGAGGGTTTTTAGCATAAAGGGGTGTTGCATTTTTTCAAATGCCTTCTCTGCGTCAATTGAGATAATCATGTGGTTTTTGTTTTTGGTTCTGTTTATGTGGTGAATTACGTTGATAGACTTGCGTATGTTGAACCAGCCTTGCATCCCCAGGATGAATCCTACTTGATCATGGTGAATAAGTTTTTTGATTTGCTGTTGCAATCGGCTTGCCAATATTTAATTGAAGATTTTTGCATCTATGTTCATCATGGATATTGGCCTGAAGTTTTCTTTTCTTATTGGGTCTGTGCCGGGTTTTGGTATCAGAATGATGTTGGTCTCATAAAATGATTTGGGAAGGATTCCCTCTTTTTGGATTGTATGAAATAGTTTTAGGAGGAATGGTACCAGCTCCTCCTTGTGTGTCTGGTAGAATTCGGCTGTGAATCCGTCTGGACCTGGGCTTTTTTTGTGTGGTAGGCTCTTAATTGCTGCCTCGAGTTCTGACCTTGTTATTGGTCTATTCATAGTTTCAGCTTCCTCCTGGTTTAGGCTTGGGAGGACACAGGAGTCCAGGAATTTATCTATTTCTTCCAGGTTTACTAGTTTATGTGCATCGAGTTGTTTGTAATATTCTCTGATAATGGTTTGAATTTCTGTGGAATCTCTGGTGATTTCCCCTTTATCATTTTTTATTGCATCTATTTGGTTGTTCTCTCTTTTATTTTTCATCAGTCTGGCTAGTGGTCTGTCTATTTTGTTGATCTTTTCAAAAAACCAGGTCTTGGATTTATTGATTTTTTGAAGGGTTTTTCGTGTCTCAATCTCCTTCAGCTCAGCTCTGATTTTAGTTATTTCTTGTCTTCTGCTGGGTTTTGAGTTTTTTTGATCTTGCTCCTCTAGCTCTTTCAATTTTGATGATAGGGTGTCAATTTTGGATCTCTCCATTCTCCTCATATGGGCACTTATTGCTATATACTTTCCTCTAGTGACTGCTTTAAATGTGTCCCAGAGATTCTGGCATGTTGTGTCTTCGTTCTCATTGGTTTCGAAGAACTTCTTTATTTCTGCCTTCATTTCATTGTTTACCCAGTCAACATTCAAGAGCCAGTTGTTCAGTTTCCATAAAGCTGTGAGGTTCTGGATCGGTTTCTGTATTCTGAGTTCTAACTTGATTTCACTATGGTCTGAGAGGTTGTTTGTTATAATTTCAGTTGTTTTGCATTTGTTGAGCAGTGCTTTACTTCCAATTATGTGGTCAATTTTAGAGTAGGTGTGATGTGGTGCTGAGAAGAATGCGTATTCTGTGGATTTTGGGTGGAGAGTTCTGTAAATGTCTATCAGGTTTGCTTGCTCCAGGTCTGAGTTCAAGCCCTGGATATCCTTGTTGATTTTCTGTCTGGTTGATCTGTCTAATATTGACAGTGGAGTGTTAAAGTCTCCCACTATTATTGTGTGGGAGTCTAAGTCTCTTTGTAAGTCATTAAGAACTTACCTTATGTATGTGGGTGCTCCTGCATTGGGTCGATATATGTTCAGGATCGTTAGCTCTTCTTGTTGTATCGATCCTTTTACCATTATGTAATGTCCTTCTTTGTCTCTTTTGATCTTTGTTGCTTTAAAGTCTATTTTATTAGAGATGAGAATTGCAACTCCTGCTTTTTTTTGCTCTCCATTTGCTTGGTAAATCTTCCTCCATCCCTTTATTTTGAGTCTTTGTGTATCCTTGCATGTGAGATGGGTTTCCTGAATACAGTACACTGATGGGTTTTGGATTTTTATCCAATTTGCCAGTCTGTGTCTTTTGATTGGTGCATTTAGTCCATTTACATTTAGGGTTAATATTGTTATGTGTGAATTTGATACTGCCATTTTGATGCTAAGTGGCTGTTTTGCCAGTTAGTTCTTGTAGATTCTTCATTATGTTGATGCTCTTTAGCATTCAGTGTGATTTTGGAATGGCTGGTACTGGTTGTTCCTTTCGTTGTGTAGTGCCTCTTTCAGGAGCTCTTGTGAAGCAGGCCTGGTGGTGACAAAATCTCTGAGTACTTGCTTGTTCGCAAAGGATTTTATTTTTCCTTCACTTCTGCAGCTCAGTTTGGCTGGATATGAAATTCTGGGTTGAAAGTTCTTTTCTTTAAGAATGTTGAATATTGGCCCCCACTCTCTTCTGGCTTGTAGTGTTTCTGCCTAGAGATCTGCTGTGAGTCTGATGGGCTTCCCTTTGTGGGTGACCCGACCTTTCTCTCTGGGTGCCCTTAGTATTTTCTCCTTTATTTCAACCTTGTTGAATCTGACGATTATGTGCCTTGGGGTTGCTCTTCTTGTGGAATATCTTTGTGGTGTTCTCTGTATTTCCTGCATTTGAGTGTTGGCCTGTCTTGCATGGTGGGGCAAATTTTCATGGATGATGTCCTGAAGAGTATTTTCCAACTTGGTTTCATTCTCTTCTTCCCCTTCTGGTACACCTATCAAACATAGGTTAGGTCTTTTCACATAGTCACACATTTCTTGGACACTTTGTTCATTTTTTTTTTGCGCTTTTTTCTCTAATCTTGGTTTCTCGTTTTATTTCATTGAGTTGGTCTTCGACTTCAGATATTCTTTCTTCTGCTTGGTCAATTTGGCTATTGAAACTTGTGCATGCTTCGCGAAGTTCTCGTATTGTGTTTTTCAGCTCCTGTAATTCATTCATATTCCTCTCTAAGTTATCCATTCTTGTTATCATTTCCTCATATCTTTTTTCACGTTTCTTAGTTTCTTTGCATTGATTTAATACATGATCTTTTAGCTCACAAAAGTTTCTCATTATCCACCTTCTGAAGTCTATTTCTGTCATTTCGTCACAGTCATTCTCCATCCAGCTTTGTTCCCTTGCTGGTGAGGAGTTTTGGTTTTTTCTAGGAGGCGAGGTGTTCTGGTTTTGGGTGTTTTCCTCCTTTTTTCGCTGGTTTCTTCCCATCTTTGTGGATTTATCCGCTTGTCGTCTGTGTAGTTGCTGAATTTTCGATTGGGTCTCTGAGTGGACACCCAGAATGTTGATGATGAAGTATTTCTGTTGGTTGGTTTTTTTTCTACCAGTCTAGCCCCTTCACTGTATGACTGCTCAGGTCCACTCCAGGCCCTGCTTGTCTGGGGTGCACCTCTAGCAGCTGTGACACAGCGAGGGATGCTACCAGTTACTTTTTCTGCTATCTTTGTCCCAGGATGATGCCTGCCAAATGTCAGTCTTTTGGATATAGAGGGGTCAGGGAGCTGCTTGAGGAGACAGTCTGTACTTTATAGAAGCTCAGTTGCTGAGCTGTGCGGTCTGTGGTTCCTTCAGGGCTGTTAGGCTGCTATGCTTGATTCTGCTGCAACAGAGCTCATAAAAAACCCTTTTTTTCTCAAATTCTCTGTGTTGGGGGGTTTGGGCTTTATTTTTGGATGTCCGTTGAGGTCCTGCCCAGCTAGGACGCAGACTAGCCACTGTTTGCCTGCTGAGGCTCTGCCCTGCTGTTGTGGGTTCACCCTGTTGTGCAGGCTCTGCTGTTCTGCTGTTTTCTATGCCACGCCCTGTGGCAGAGTCTCTGTGTTGTAGCGGGTTGCCTCGGCAACGGCAGGCTGCATCAGCAGTGGGCGTGTATCTCAGTAGGGACGGGTGGCTTCGGCAATGGCTGGGTGCGTCAGCAATGGGCGTGTATCTCAGTTGGGGAGGGTTGCCTCGGTAATGGTGGACGCCCCTCCCCCACAGAGCATCTCAGGCCATCTGCACGGGGATTGTTTGAAATTGCGGTTTTGTTCATCCCACTGGGCCACACCAAACGCTCTGTCCCTGCAATCCCCTGGGCTGGCCCACTGTCCAAGTCTCGCTGAGTCTCAAGTCCAGCCCTCTCACGTCTTTGGTTGCTGGTTCAACAGGGCACCCGGAGAAGCGTGCCCTGTGGGGAGCACTGGGCAGGGCCGGCTGCCGCCCCCTGGCTGCCGGCTTTGCCAGGCAGAGGTTCTGCCTGGCATCCCGCGTCTCCTCTTCACGTGGGAATTTCCCCGTTCCGTGGGCAACAAAGATCAGTCTGGAAATGCAGCTCCAACTCCCTGCTCCGCGGACTCAATGAGAGCTTCAATCTTGGGTTGTTCTCACAGCGCCATCTTGAGTCCTCCCCTAATATTTACACCATGAGAGCTGCTGCAAGAAGTCAGAGCATTGCCTTGTTCTACCTCAGCTGGGAACGTATCAGGTCTATTTATTATTTTATGCAAAGATTTGATTACCACAAAGAGCAGTCGCATATCAAAGACCTGTAAATCACAGACTGATTCTATACCCTCATGGGATTTTTATGGTAGCAATCGCAGTTACAATCTAAATGTTCTGCAAGTTCTTTGATAATTTTTTCATTTCCTAAATGTTATAATAAAGAAATTTAGATGGTGGGAGGAGGGGAAGATGGCAGTGTAGGACCAACTCAGTATTGCAGCTCCCAGTGAAATCACAGAGGGTGAGTGCACGTGGCATTTCCATATGGATCTTTAATGCCCACAGACCAGGTGTAGGAGCTCCATGGGCCACCAGCATGGCAGTTTGGGCTGGCACGGCTGTTTGGGCCGGGGCTGCAGCACAGCAGCACTCCATCCAAAATACACTGGTTTGGTTGCCCTGTTAAACCAGCAATTGGAGATTTTGGAAGGCAGATTAGTATATTCATCTGATTAAATGGGACTTAAACAGTAAGCCAGACCAGGAGATCCCCGGGCAACAATGTGGTTTGAGCTGGCGCAGTGGGTTGCTGCATGGGAAATCACATAGATCCTGGCGCCCTTGCATCAGGTGACTGGAACACCTTGGAGAGAGTCAACCGTTCAACTTTAAAAATAGGGCTCAAAGGCAGGGAGCCAGGTGATCAGGCTCAGCAGGTCTCACCTCCACAGAAACAAACAAAACAGCAATTGGAAACCCTCGGGGTTGAGAGTTTCACAGCAAGCACAGCTGAACTCAGGACAGTGCAGCTTGGTGGGGGAGAGGCGTCCACCACTATCGAGGATACGGAGGTACTCTGCCATTGTTGAGGCAGTCTGCCATTGCTGAGGCAACCCGCCATAACAGAGAGAGTCCACCACTACAGAGGCAGGCCACCATCACCACTGCAGTTCTAACCACACCCATATAAACAGGAATACAGGGAAATACACACAGCAGCAGGGCAGAGCCCACAAAAGCTGGTTGGAGCCCATGGCAGAAGGGCAGAGCCCATGGCAACAGGGCAGAGCCCATTGCAGCTCAGCATAGCCACTACAGGCAAACAGTGACTAGACTGCCTCCTCACTGGGCAGGAAAGTGCAATGAATACTCATAAATAAAGCCCTGAATGAACAATGGAGCTCTCAGCTCAGCACTAAAATTTCTATAAAGTACAGACTGTCTCCTCAAGCAACTCCCTGACCCCTGTATATCCAAAGAGTCATCTCACAAAGGACTAATTAGACTCACATTTGGCGGGCATCATTCAGGGACAAAGATAGCAGGAGAAGAATCTGGTAGCAACCCTCACAGTTCTGCAGCTGCTACAGGAGTTCCTGAGAAAGCAGGGCCTGGAGTGGACCTCAGCAGTCCTAGAGCATTGGGGCCAGACTGTTAAAAGGAAAACTAAGAAACAGAAATACTTCATCATCAACAATCTAGACGTCCACTCAGAGACACAATCAGAAAATCAACAACTAGTCAGGCAACAGGTAGATAAATTCACAAAGATGGGAAGAAACCAGCGCAGAAAGGAGGAAAACACCCAAAACCACAACAGCTTGCCTCCTACAAAGGATCAAAACTCCTCACCAGAAAGGGAACAAAGCTTGACGAAGAATGAGAGTGATGAAATGACAGAATCAGACTTCAGAAGGTGGGTAATGAGAAACTTCCGTGAGCTAAAAGAACATGTTCTAAATCAATACAAAGAAACTAAGAACCTTGAAAACAGATTTGAGAAAATGATAACAAGAATGGACAACTTAGAGAGGAATATGAGTGCATTGAAGGAGCTAAAAAACACAACCCGAGAACTTCGCAAAGCATGCACAAGTTTCAACATCCGAATTGACCAAGCAGAAGAAAGGATATCAGAAGTCGAAGATCAACTCAATAAAATAAAACAAGAAGCCAAGATTAGAGAAAAAAGCGCAAAAAGGAATGAACAAAGTCTCCAAGAAATGTGGGACTATGTGAAGAGACCTAATCTATGTTTGATAGGTGTACCTGAATGTGATGAAGAGAATGAATTCAAGCTGGAAAATACTCTTCAGGATATTATCCAGGAAAATTTCCCAACCTAGTAAGGCAGGCCAATATTCAAGTCCAGGAAATACAGAGAACACCACAAAGATATTCCATAAGAAGAGCAATCCCAAGGCACATAAGCATCAGATTCACCAGGGTTGAAATAAAGGAGAAAATGCTAAAAGCAGCCAGAGAGAAAGGTCGGGTCACCCACAAAGGGAAGCCCATCAGACTCACAGCAGATCTCTCGGAAGAAACTCTACAAGCCAGAGGGGGGGGGGGCAATATTTAACATCCTTAAAGAAAAGAACATTCAACCCAGAATTTCATATCCAGCCAAACTAAGCTTCAAAAGTGAAGGAAAAATAAAATTCTTTCCAAACAAGCAAGTACTCAGAGATTTTGTCACCACCAGGCCTGCTTCACAACAGCACCTGAAAGAGGCGCTACACATAGAAAGGAACAACCAGTATCAGCCACTCCAAAAACATACCAAATGGCAAAGAGCATAAACAAAATGAAGAATCTGCCTCAACAAACTGGCAAAACAACCAGCTAAAATCAAAATGGCAGGATCAAATTCACACATAACGATATTAACTCTAAATGTAAATGGGCTAAATGCCCCAATCAAAAGACACAGACTGGCAATTTGGATAAAAAGACAAAACCCAACCATGTGCTGTATCCAGGAAACCCATCTCACATGCAAGGATACACAGATTCAGAATAAAGGTATGGAGGGAGATTTACCAAGCAAATGGAGAGCAAAAAAATGCAGGAGGTGCAATTCTTGTCTCTTATAAAATAGACTTTAAAGCAACAAAGATCAAAAGAGACAAAGAAGGACATTACATAATGATAAAAGGATTGATACAACAAGAAGAGCTAATGATCCTAAATATATATGGACCCAATACAGGAGCACCCAGATATATAAGGCAACTTCTTAACGACTTACAAAGAGACTTAGACTCCCATACAATAATAGTGGGAGACTTTAACACTCCACTGTCAATATTAGACAGATCAGCCAGACAGAAAATTAACAAGATATCCAGGATTTGAACTTAGACCTGGAACAAGCAAACCTGATAGACATTTACAGAACTCCCCACCCAAAATCCACAGAATATACATTCTTCTCAGCACCACATCACACCTACTCTAAAATTGACCACAAAATTGGGAATAAAGCACGCCTCAGCAAATGCAAAACAACCGAAATCATAACAAACAGTTTCTCAGACCATAGTGCAATCAAGTTAGAACTCAGAATTCAGAAACTAACTCAGAACCGCACAGCTTCATGGAAACTGAACAACTGGCTCTTGAATGTTGACTGGATAAACAATAAAATGAAGGCAGAAATTAAGAAGTTCTTCAAAACCAATGAGAACAAAGACACACCATACCAGAATCTCTGGGACACATTTAAAGTAGTCTCTAGAGGAAAATATATAGCAATAAGTGCCCACATGAGAAGAATGGAGAGATCAAAATTTGACACCTTATCGTCAAAATTGAAAGAGCTAGAGCAGCAAGACCAAAAAACTCAAAACCTAGCAGAAGAGAAGAAATAACAAAGATCAGAGCAGAACTGAAGGAGATAGAGACAGGAAAAACTTTTCAAAAAATCAATAAATCCAAGAGCTGGTTTTTTGTAAAGATCAACAAAATAGACAGACCACTAGCCAGACTGATAAAAAAGAAAAGAGAGAATAACCAAATAGATGCAATAAAAAACGTTAAAGGGGAAATCACCACAGATTCCACAGAAATTCAAACCATCAGCAGAGAATATTACAAACAACTCTATGCACATAAACTAGTAAAGCAGGAAGAAATGGATAAATTCCTGGACTCCTGTGTCCTCCCAAGCCTAAACCAGGAGGAACCAAAACTATGAATAGACCAATAACAAGGTCTGAAGTTGACGCAGAAATTAAGAGCCTACCACAAAATAAAAGCCCAGGTCCAGATTGGTTCACAGCCGAATTCTACCAGACACACAAAGAGGAGCTGGTACCATTTTTCCTAAAACTATTCCAAATAGTCAAAAAAGAGGGAATCCTTCCCAAATCATTGTATGAGACCTACATCATCCTGATACCAAAACCCGGCAGAGACTCAACAAGATAAGAAAACTTCAGGCCAATATTTATGATGAACATAGATACAAAAATCTTCAATAAAATACCGGCAAGCCAATTGCAGCAGCACATCAAAAAGCTTATCCATCATGATCAAGTACAATTCATCCCGGGGATGCAAGGCTGGTTCAACATATGCAAGTCTATAAATGTAATTCACCACATAAACAGAACCAAAACCAAAAACCACAAGATTATCTCAATTGACGCAGAGAAGGCCTTTGACAAAATTCAACAGCCCTTTATGCTGAAAACCCTCAATAAACTCGGAATTGATGGAACGTATCTCAAAATAATAAAAGCTATTTACTAAAAACCAACAGCCAATATCATACTGAATGGGCAAAAACTGGAGCATTCCCTTTGAAATCTGGCATTAGACAAGGATACCCTATCTTACCACTCCTCTTCAATATAGTACTGGAAGTTCTAGCCAGAGAAATCAGGCAAGAAAAAGAAATAAAGTGTATTCAAATAGGAAAAAAGGAAGCCAAATTGTCTCTATTAGCAGACGACATGATAGTATATCTACAAGACCCCATTGCCTCAGCCCAAAAACCCCTGAAACTAATAAGCAACTTCAGCAAAGTCTCAGGATATAAAATCAACATGCAAAAATCACAAGCATGCTTATACACCAATAACAGACTTAAAGAGAGCCAAATCAAGAACGAACTGCCATTCACAATTGCTACAAAGAGAATAAAATATCTAGAAATAAAACTTACAAGAAACATAAGGGACCTCTTCAAGACAAACTACAACCCACTGCTCAACGAAATTAGAGAGGACACAAACAGATGGAGAAACATTCCATGTTCATGGTTAGGAAGAATCAATATAGTGAAAATGGCCATACTGCCCAAAGTGATTTACAGAATCAACACTATCCCCATCAAGCTACCATTGAATTTCTTCACAGAACTGGAACAAACCACCTTGAACTTCATATGGAACCAAAAGAGAGCCCACTTAGCCATGTCAATTCTAAGTAAAAAGAACACAGCAGGAGGCCTCACACTACAGGAGTTCAAACTACTACGAGGCTACAGTAATCAAAACAGCATGGTACTGGTACCAAAACAGAGATGTAGACCAATGTAAAAGAAAAGAGGCATCGAAGGCAACACAACACATCTACAACCATACAAACTTTGATAAACCTGACCAAAACAAGCAATGGGGAAAGGATTCCCTGTTTAATAAATAATGTTGGGAAAACTGGCTAGTCATGTGCAGAAAGCAGAAATTGGACCCCTTCCTGACACCTTACACTAAAATTAACTTCAGATGGATTAAAGACTTAAACATAAGACCTAACACCATAAAATCCTTAGAAGAAAATCTAGCCAAAACCATTCAGGATATAGGAGTAGGCAAGGACTTCATGACCAAAACACCAAAAGCATTGGCAACAAAAGCCAAAATAGACAAATGGGACCTCATCAAACTCCACAGCTTCTGCATGGCAAAAGAAACAGTCACTAGAATGAATCAGCAACCAACAGAATGGGAAAAAATTTTGCAGTTTGCTTATCTGACAAAGGGCTGATATCTAGAATCTACAAAGAACTCAAACAGATTTACAGGAAAAAACAAACAAGCCCATTCAAAAATGGGCAAAGGATATGAACAGATACTTTACAAAAGAAGACATACATGAGGCCAACGAACATATGAAAAAATGTTCATCATCACTGGTCATCAGAGAGATGCAAATCAAAACCACATTGAGATACCATCTCACACCAGTTAGAATGGCGATCATTAAAACATCTGGAGACAGATCCTGGAGAGGATGTGGAGAAATAGGAGCACTTTTACACTGCTGGTGGGAGGGTAAATTAGTTCAACCATTCTGGAAGACAGTGTGGCGATTCCTCAAGGACCTAGAAATAGAAATTCCATTTGACCCAGCAATCCCATTACTGGGTATATATCCAAAGAACAATAAATCGATCTACCATAAGGACACATGCACACGAATGTTCATTGCAGCACTGTTTACAATAGCAAAGACCTGGAACCAACCCAAATGCCCATCAATGATAGACTGGACTGGGAAAATGTGGCACATATACTCCATGGAAAATTATGCAGCCATCAAAATTTATGAGTTTCTGTCCTTTGTAGGGAAATGAATGAATCTGGAGACATCATTCTCAGCAAACTGAAAAAAGAACAGAAAATGAAATACCGCATATTCTCACTCATAGGTGGGTGATGAAAACTGAGAACACATGGACACAGGGAAGGGAGCACTACACACTGGGGTCTATTGTGGGGAATAGGGGAGGGACAGCGGGGGGCAGCTGGGGAGGAATAGCATGGGGAGAAATTCCAAATGTGGGTGAAGGGGAGGAAGGCAGCAAAACACACTGCCACGTGTGTACCTACGCAACTATCTTGCATGTTCTGCACATGTACCCAAAAACATAAAATGCAATAAAAAAATTTAGAGGAGAAAATTTATTATAAATGGGGCATCTAATAATTTAGAGACCATGGAAAACTTATATGGATATGTAGCTTTATATTAATTAATTTAAAATGTCATGGAAGCTTCATAGGTACAGCAAGATGGCAGAAGAGAAGGCTTCACCAACCACCCCATCTGCAAAAACACTAATTGAACAACTGCCTACATTTAAAAACACCTTTATGAGAACCAGAGATTAGGTGAGCACTCACAATACCTGGTTTTAACTTCATAGTGCTGAAAGAGGCACTGAACAGATGGGAAAAACAGTCTTGAATATCTTACATGATTTCTCCCAAATCCCAAACAATGATGGCATGGTTCGGAGAGCCAGAGTGCAGCCATTGTGAGGCATGAAACACAGTGCTGTTCTATTACAACAGAAAGAAAAACCAGACCAAACTGAGCTTACACCTGCTGATAGGGGAATTATTTAAACCATATAGTTGCTGGTAACTGTAAGTATACAGAAAAACTAATTTTTGTATTTTTAGTGGAAACGGGGTTTTACCGTGTTGGTCAGGATTGTCTCAATCTCTTGTCCTTGTGATCCGCCCGCCTCAGCTTCCCAAAGTGCTGGGATTACAGGTGTGAACCACTGTGCCCGGCAAGAAAACTCATTTTTGACAAAGCTGTGAAGAACATACACGGGGGGAAAGACAGTCTCCTCAATAAATGGTGCTGGGAAAACTAGATATCCATATGCAGAAGAATAAAACTGGATTCTTCTAGCCCAAGCTGGAGTGTAGTGGTGTGATCTCAGTTCACTGCAGCCTCTGCCAGCTGGGTTCAATCAATTCTCCTGCCTCAGCCTCCAGAGTAGCTGAGATTATAGAAGCCCACCAACATGCTGTAAAGAAAAAATAAACATTAAATTTGAACTTAATTGAACAGGAACACGAACCATGGTCACCAAGTCCTGGAGCAGGTTATATGAGTCCTGTTAGACGTTCATTCAGCTCTGCTTCAGAGAAATCTGTATTTCAGTCAATTCTTATGCGTTAGTTACCAAAAAACAACAAACAATTGCAAGCAAAAGTTGACCTTTTCGTGTTGCTTGTGTTCAGCATTGAAGGGCCCTCATGACTGGGCCTCATGAAAGGCAACTTGTTACGAAGAGAGCTAGAGTCCCAGACTGTGCCAAAGATTTCTGAGACCTCTCCTCATCTGTGCATGGACAGGTTATATGTCTTTCCCCTTCTCCCCTCCCATATCAACTTGGTTATTATATTATTTGCTTATTACATTATTTTCTTGGTATATCTGTACTGTCATATACTTGGGATAAAGGCTGTTGACCCTTAAAAGTCTGTGTGTCTTTTCTTCCCCCATCATGACTTTCCCACACAGATCATTTTTGGCATTACAAGCAGAATCTGAAAGTGAAAGCATGTCATTTGCCAGCTGCAGGACTGGACTGGGAGCTCAGTCCATATCCCTGGAGGGGAACTCCTCCAGTTTCCTCCCCCCACCGTGGCCATTGACTGGTCAAAGGGAACTGGCCTTTGAGAAAATTGGAAATCTAAATTAGTGCATTTTGAACCAATGGCTGTGCATGACGCACTGCAGGGAAACCTCACTGGTAAAGGGAATGCTGAGGGAATTTCCCACCATGGATGGTACTTGCTTACTGCTTATAAGTTAATGTGTCAAGATAAGAATTTGTTGCTACAAGAGAAATGTAAGCTGGAAATGAAGAATGCTAACCTGACTTTGAGAATGGCCCTGGCCCAGTGCCAGGCCTATGTCTTGACTGATCAGGCTCAAAGCTATCAGCCTACAGCTGAAAAAAAAAATGTGTCCAAGTGGCCTGGCCAGGATAAAACTGAAGAACTAGCCAGTAGGGGCTTGGAGCAGGTAAAAACCCAGCTTTTGTCTCAAGGTTGGAAAATTAACCCTAGTAGAATTCAAGGACCTACACAAACAGTAAAATTCCTCTGTATCCTATAGAATGTATGGAAATAGTCCATTTGACCAAAGGCTAAGGCAAAAATATTCAAATTTGCAACACATACCACTAAAAACAGGCCCAGGAATTTATTGACTTGTGTGGATTCTGAAGACATCATATTTCCCACTTGGGTAACATCGTACAACCTCTGCATGCAGTCACTAGAAAATGCCATGGCTTTCACTGGGGACAGAAAGAGAGCATGGCTTTTGAACAAGCTAAACAAGCAGTGCAGCTGGCCCTGGATCTATGGCGCATATGAGATGGGGCAGTAGAACTGCAAGTGACTGTCCTTGATCGACATGCTAACTGAAGCCTTTGTCAGAAACAAGATGAAAAGAGGGTGTCTCTGAGGTTATGAACCTGGAAGCTGCCAGAAGCCGAAAAAGCTTATATCCCTTTTGAAAACAATTGTTAGCTTGCTGTTGGACTTTGCTAGAAAGAGAGCACATCTGCTTCAACCATGATGTCTTTGTAAGGTCTGATATTCCTATTATGACTTGGGTCATTTATTACCCCAAAACTCAGTGAATAGGGTATGAAAAAGAAAGTAGCGGCCAGGTTCGGTGGCTCACCCCTATAATTCTAGCACTTTGGGAGGTCAAGGTGGGTAGATCACCTGAGGTCAGGAGTTCACGACCAGCCTGGCCATCATGGTGAAACCCAATCTTGAAAGAAATAAAAAAGAAAGTAGCATCATAAAATTGAAATGGTACCTACAAGACAGGGCTAAGCCAGAACCAAAGGAGCTATTATTTTTACATGAGAATGCACAAAACTTGCCAGCTCAGAAAACCACTGAGCAAGTCCTGCAGATAGGGAAGTAAACATCCTCCTCTCAATGGGGCAAGTGCTCTAAAGAACTAAGTCCCAAGGATCAGAAACATTCTTGGTTTACTGAAGGATTCACCAAATACATTGGTGGCACTTGATGCTGGAAGGCCATGGCTTGCAATCCTGTTAAAAAGAAAATTGGCATTTCTGATGAAGGAAGGGGTGGGAGCAGCCAGCTGGCTAAACCAGTAGTGGTCCTCTGATCCATTCAGGACGAGGCCTGAGGGATGCATCAGTTGTATAGTAACTCTTGGTCAGTAGCAAATGTTGTACCTGCATGCCCCAATGGCAATGAAACAAATGGGTAATTGATTGCATTAATAAAAAAGTTTGAGGAAAAGAATACTGGAAAGATTTGTGAATCCTGGCGCACATTACCGTTAACACTGTTTTTCATGTTCATGTCCATGCATCTCTGCTTTCTCTTGACAGACTAATCAGCAGGCAGATCAACAGGCCAAAATTCCCACCATAACTGCAAATTTGAATGCAGATGAATGGATTGCAACACACTCAAGCCTTCCAATGAGAGGAGTTATGATGTATGGTGATATAATTGATAGTGATTACTGAGGAGAGTTAAAGGTCATTTTATAAAATACCACTCCAGATTCCTTGCTATAAAATGGCAGATGCGAGTAGCTCAATTGTTAGTGGTACTGTTGTGGATAATCAGGAGACGGGAGAGACCAATCAGTGGGACAGGAGGATTCTATTTAAGGTGTGCACAGGCTAAGTGGAGTCACATTCAAAAACTGAGCATCAGACAAAGAGAGCAAATGCCTTTTATGCATCTAAGGGCATGAAAACACAAAGCAGGAAGCAAACTTATAGAAGAGAAAACAAAAGCTATTAATCAAGGTAGTGACCAGCTTACATATGACTCTTAGTATGCAAGCCAGGTGGCCCTTATCTCAGCTCAGGTTGGTTTGGCAGATTTACCTTATCTCAGCTCAGGTTGGTTCGGTTAGATTTTCCACATGACTTTTTCCTTGGTGCCTTGGTGTCTGTAGATCCGGCCTTCTTAGGCATTTCTCATGGCCTTCACTGTGTCACTTAGATACAAAATTGACTTATACAGGACAGAGATACCTATAAATTCCTAAGTTTACCTATACTATAGGGGTAAGTGTACAAGAAAAATTTATATTTCCCTCCTTATGTTGAGAGAGTGCAGGAGGTGTTTCCAAAGTACATTCCCCTCAGCTCTGGCTTCTCAGACAATGTTATGAAGGATTTTTCTGGGCCTGGGCTTCACCTGTTGACTGCCGTCAGCCCAATACAGAGAACTTGTTTCTCTCTTTTTGATTTTAACTTTCTTTCTTTCCCACCTCAGTACCTTGTCAAAAACTAACCCCTCAGGAAATCTCTGCCCCAACAGAAGCTACGTACAGACCTAGGAGATTCAGATCCACTGGTACAGGTAGCTTACATCCTGGAGCCAAAATATGGGTACAGCAGCCACCAGATCCCACCCTGAGGCTGGTGACCTGGTAGCTATGGGAGCAGAAAATGAAGGCTCAGTACAATTTCCTAAAG